>NC_083805.1:15964540-16281700 GCF_015708825.2 Lethenteron reissneri | reverse complement strand
CGGCTCTACCTGAGCACAATCCCGGAACCTTCGTGACGTTTGACGCCAACCTCCAACGGTGGCGCTGGTCGAGTGGTGCGCGATGGATGCTCAAGGTGCACCTAGCCTGGTACACGCGCCTTGGTGACGTCACCGCCACATCATATTTTTTTCTATCGCGGTTCAGCGGCTGCTGTAACATCCATGCCATGGCGGTGGTGAGAACGTGGAGTGAAATGAGATTGGGGGAGGCAGGGACATGCCTTGGGCTCGTAAAAGCCAGCACCTGAGTTCGCATCCACGCTTCAGCGGCCCGTGATTAAACCGCATCGGCAGTGTCCGCGAGTCGCTCGTATCAGACCCGCTCGGCCGTGAGCGCGCAAGATAAACGCGTCCCGCATTACATCCGCGTCGTCACTTATTTTGGCTTATTCCAGCTCGGAGATCGAAACACGCGCGCGCGCTCTCACGCGCGTTCGCCCATTGCGCCTCTGCAGAGCGAGGCAGCAGTCCGCCCTCGTTGTTGGCTCAAGAGGCCAAGCGAGGTAGCTTCGTGAAGAGCAATAGACGTAGATTTGAAGCTTTCGTGACTGCAAGGATTCATATTCTTAGGTTTTTTCGGTAAAGTCACGTAGGTAAAAAATTAACATTAATAAAAGTTAAATAACTTTTAGAAATTTAATTTTTTTTTCATATTCTTAGGTTTTTTCGGTAAAGTCACGTAGGTAAAAAAATAAAATTAATAAAAGTTATTTTACTTGTATTAATTTTAATTAATAAAAGTTATTTTACTTTCATTAATTTAAATTTTTTACCTACGTGACTTTACCGAAAAAACCTAAGAATATAGCAATAGACGTGATGACGCAACTGATAAGGATGCCCTCGCTCCCAAGATCAAAGACCCCTCGTCTCCTGTGCAGTGCCGGATGAAGCTAGTGCGGGGCCTGCAGCATATGTTATAAAGGGGCCTTAAATAAATAAATAAACACGTAAATATTAAAACACTAATTTTTTACTTGCATGGTAAAGTAATTGTATTTTTCGCTTGCTATACAGCCTGATAATACGACAAATCGCTAACCTTAAACACCCAGTCGTTCGTAAAAGTTGAAGGCGGTATAGTACTATAGTAATAGAGCAAGTGCAGAATCACTGAACCGGAATTGATAGCTTGAAAGCATTTAGCGCGGGGCCCTTGAAAGTGCGGGGCCCGTAGCTAAGATTAGGCTGATAAAGTGTAAGCAGGTGACCGGTTACAACGTGTCAGTGATTGTTCAAGACACTACAAAAGTAGTAGTAGAAAATAGTTTCAAATATCGGTGATATGTGGCAGGGACTCCTTGTTTATGATGTGGCTACACGCGAGCAAGGCACATGTAATTCGTTTAATACTCGGCCTCACCCCTGACACCTTCGGAAATAACATCGATTGTGTAGTGCAGTAGTGCCGGCTGGTGACCAGCAGCGGCAACTGCGGTGTACAAACAGCACACACGCCGGCGAGCATAGACACGGCTGCGTCGGCAGGGCGGAGGAACTGGGGCAAGGGTCACGGAGGGCCCCATCTGGAAGCCCTTAGAACCTCATCTTCTTGGTTCTTTTGGTAAAGTCACGTAGAATGGAAGTAATAAAATAATAAAAATAAAACTATTAAATAATTCTCACGACGTTTCGGCCACAACGCAAGCAGCCGTCCTCAGGTGGAGAGCAGGTCTGTCGAGAAGACAGAGTCTGAATGACACACCCCAGGCTTGGAGCGTCTATTTAAGCTGGGATGGAGGGGAGAAGGGCGCCTTGACAAAATAATTTGCATATCAAGAGAAATTTAGCATATTTATGGGAAATGCAGATATGCGATTAATACTACTTGTGAAATGCGTAGGAGGTTTGGCGGGACCAGGGCGGAGCCGGGCCGCGCTGGGAGCATAAAAGGGGACGAGAACGGGAGCTCAGGGCTGCCGGTTCTGGGATTGGATCTTCTCGTCGTTGCTGTCGTCTCGTCGTCATCGTCGCTGCCGACTTCGCTCGGCACTGCGCTGCGGGATCACCTGTTGGCTGTCTCCGTCAGCGCCGTCGGTGTTAGACGGCTCGTGTTGTGTTGTAGCCTAGCGACTACAGAGTGTGTGCCTCTACAAACCTCGTCTCCGAAGTCACTGACACTACAATTGCATTGGGCTTCATGCACAGCTGTGTTTTATCATCATCAGCCATGGTTAATCCACTGCTGGATGAAGGTTTCACCAATCCGACGTCCTGCGATGTATCGATCCACGCAGGCATGCAAGCTGATCTCATCGCTCCGTCTCTTCTGCAGATGCCATCTCGGACGTGTTCCATTCCTTAGCTGTATGTATGGTTGGACGTCTTTCGCACCGTACGTAGCCAACCGTGTGAATTGGAGGTGCGGGGGAAGGACAGCAAACTAAACATAATAAGCAGTTCGAAGGAAATTAGTTTTTACTCGAGATGTAAAAGTGCACAGGAAGAGCGTTCCAGACGGCCGCAAAAGTGCATCTGAAAGTGCGCGATGCGGTGACCGCCTTTGTTCGATGTTCAGCCGAGAGCCGCTGCGCGAGGATGACCGGAGCTCACGTGACGGTTCATGCTCCTTAGCTGCCACTCCGACATTAGTCGTGACCTCCGGCCATCCTTGCTAGTGGGGTGTGTTGGCCAAGGCCACTTATTGTTTCCTAACAGATGGGCTATGTTCGCTCCTCCGAGCGTTCCCCATCTGCCTATGGATGTCATTTTAATCACAAGCATGTATGTATGTATTCCGGTAAGTAGCGCGGATCTTCCATTTGGGAACACTTTTCGCACGACGTGGAACGCGCCCGGTGTCACGCGAAACGCACCCCTTATAAAGCACAACGCACCCGTTATAACACGCCTGTTATAACACGCCTGTTATAACACGCCTGTTATAACACGCCTGTTATAACACGCCTGTTATAACACGCCTGTTATAACACGCCCGTTACAACGCGTGCCGCTATAACGCAGTTTCTGAGCGGTCGACGGCCGAAACTACTTTCTTGCGTTGCACGGCTGAGCCGTACGACACAATACTCGGAATGATACAGTAACGAGGCGGCGTACCCTACGGTATCCGTCCCTGCATCTCACTGTGTGTGAGTAGTAGTACACTGTATCTCCACAAACGTTTCTCGTTACATTATTTTTGGGGGAAATCGTTTTCGCTGAACGCGGAACTTCTCAAGAACGCATCTACCTCGTTAAACGAGGACTCGCTGTGCACGCCCTCTGCGTGACGTCACGCACAAAACGAACACGCCCTTTCGTGACGTCACGCCGGAAGTGGGTCAAGGTCGGCCCTGCCCCCCCTTGCGACCGACTCCGTGTTACCGCCACCACAACTCGTTACCATCATCACCTCGTTACCATCACCTCGTTACCACCACAACTCATTACTCACCATCACCTCGTTACCACCACCACAACTCATTACCACCACCTCGTTACCATCACCTTCACCTCGTTACCACCGCCATCACCTCGTTACCATCACCTCGTTACCATCGCCTCGTTACCACCACTCATTAAACATCCGTAATTAAAGTATATCTGTTGAGAAACCTCGCTGCTGCGGTACGCGGAGTGCGCGTACACGTGTGTGTGAGTACAGTACGCGCGTGTGAGTACAGTACGCGCGTGTGAGTACAGTACGCGCGTGTGAGTACAGTACGCGCGTGTGAGTACAGTACGCGCGTGTGAGTACAGTACGCGCGTGTGAGTACAGTACGCGCGTGTGAGTACAGTACGTGCGTGTGAGTACAGTACGCGCGTGTGAGTACAGTACGCGCGTGTGAGTACAGTACGCGCGTGTGAGTACAGTACGCGCGTGTGAGTACAGTACACATGTGTGAGTACAGTACACATGTGTGAGTACAGTACACGCGTGTGGGTACAGTACGCGTGTGTGTTCACGTGTGGGGAGCGGTGGCGCTGTGGTTAGCGCATCGCGCCGCGAACCCGGCGGAGACTCGGCACTGCGCCTGGCAGCGGCTGTGTACACGTCACCGGTGGGGAGACAAAGGCGGCCGGGCGTGGTTTTGGCCACCCACCCCCTCGTGTGCCGTGCGGACCTTCATCGATGCTGCTCGCTAACAGCCACTTGCCCCTCCAGTCTGTTACAGGCTACACGGGGATCTTTGTTTTTTTTCGAGACGGAATTAATCGGAGTATAACTGAGTTTCTAGCGTGGCCAGTTCATGGACCACGAATTTAGACTTTTCATAATACATTCAACTTGTGACGCTTTGCCACACAGTATTAACTCTCTTTCGTAGAGAGAGAACCACTGAGGAGGAACCACGTAACTTTATTTTACTATGTTTCTTTTCCAGGTAAGCCCCACTGAGCTATACAGCTCGTTTTTAGAAGCGACCTGGCCACACGTGATAGTTCAATGAAGTGGCTGATGTGGAAATGTATCGCAGCCAAAACACATTGTCCTGCGGAGGGAGCTGGTAGGAACGTTGGGTTGCTCGGTCAATGGCCTGCAGGGTCAACGGCGGCGTGGTGTATTCCGCAAATATGCCCGACTGTGAGAGCGGGCACAAGCCGGCGTGAGTAGGTTAAACGTTGAGTTTTATAAGGGCACCACGGGGTGACCAGCCCCTCACCACCCAGCCCCACCCCACCCCTCCCAGCCCCTCCCCTCCCTCCCCACCCAGCCCCTCCCCACCCTCCCCACCCAGCCCCTCCCCACCCCACCTCACCCAGCCCCTCCCCACCCTCCCCACCCAGCCCCTCCCCACCCCACCCAGCCCCTTCCTGCACGACGGACACAATAATCCCCTGTGGGCTGGTGGAACCAGTGGGTTCCTACCAGTATAATCTAAGCACATGTTGATGAAATGTGGAGGGAGAAACTCGAGGACCCGGAGAAAAATCTACGTGACTCCAAATATACAGCAGCAGGTGTCAGGGTCGGGATCGAACCCACGACCTCCTGTAGACCAAGCGAGGTAGTTAACATCTCGCCACCACATGAATGGACGGCAGCAATCACACGGCGCTACCAACAATCTCCCAAAGCTCTGCGGTTCTCTATATATGAAGGTGGCTTCTGCCAATTAATGAGCGTTCACACGTGGGAGGAAACCAGAGCACCTGGAAAAATCCCACGTGTGCAAGGGGGCAACACTCTATCCCATGTAGATCGGACAGGGGAGTCCACATTTGGCTCCTCAACGCTCAGCTCTGAGTGTAAACAAGTACAAGAAGTCTGAGGGAGCAGTGGGGGAGAGGGTTTCCAGCAAGGTGCAGGCGTTGATGGCACCGCCACCGTCTTCCGTGTGTGGAGGGAGCAGGTGCGGACATGATGCCCGGAGCCCTGAGGCGCTGGGCCAGGCTGGGTGGCACCGCGCTCTCCCTGGCATTGGGCACTGGCCTCGGCACGTGGCTGGAGCGGCGGAGGCGGCGTACAGGGCACGGGAGCGCAGACGCGGACGCAGGGGCCCCGGGCACCACCGCCTCCCTCTGGGTAGGGGCCCTCGTCATGCACGTACACACACAGGGCAGCAGTGAGGCATTGTGGGTAGGGGCCCCGTCACACACACAGGGTGACAGTGAGGCATTGTGGGTAGGGGCCTCGTCACACACACAGGGCGGCAGTGGGACCTTGTAGGTAGGGGCCTCGTCACACACAGGGTGACAGTGAGGCATTGTGGGTAGGGGCCTCGTCACACACACAGGGTGACAGTGAGGCATTGTGGGTAGGGGCCTCGTCACACACACAGGGCGGCAGTGAGGCATTGTGGGTAGGGGCCTCGTCACACACACAGGGTGACAGTGAGGCATTGTGGGTAGGGGCCTCGTCACACACACAGGGCGGCAGTGAGGCATTGTGGGTAGGGGCCTCGTCACACACACAGGGTGACAGTGAGGCATTGTGGGTAGGGGCCTCGTCACACACACAGGGTGACAGTGAGGCATTGTGGGTAGGGGCCTCGTCACACACACAGGGCGGCAGTGAGGCATTGTGGGTAGGGGCCTCGTCACACACACAGGGCGGCAGTGAGGCATTGTGGGTAGGGGCCTCGTCACACACACAGGGCGGCAGTGAGGCATTGTGGGTAGGGGCCTCGTCACACACACAGGGTGACAGTGAGGGCATTGTGGGTAGGGGCCTCGTCACACACACAGGGTGACAGTGAGGCATTGTGGGTAGGGTCCCCGTCACACAGGGCGGCAGTGAGGCATTGTGGGTAGGGGCCCCGTCACACACACAGGGTGACAGTGAGGGCATTGTGGGTAGGGGCCTCGTCACACACACAGGGCGGCAGTGAGGCATTGTGGGTAGGGGCCTTGTCACACACACAGGGCGGCAGTGGGGCCTTGTGGGTAGGGGCCTCGTCACCCACAGGGCGGCAGTGGAACAATACAAAACGAGATGGTGGAAGAGCAACGAGTCAATTCATTGACTCGTGGTGGTTAGTGGGGGGGGGGGCTGAATCATTACATTGATTAATAGATACGAGGGCAGCACAATACAAATTCAAGTTTCAAGTTGATTTTGTGTAACCAGGCGATGCCTCGAGAGACCAGGATAGAGCGAAAACAAAGTTTGGCGACGAGTCAAGTTTTCACGTGTGACCAGGCATGCCAATTTGTCGCTGTCGTCAGCGACGCGACTGGCGCGGCCTTGCGGAGTGATCCCCGCGCACGTTGAACAATTGGGTGTGGACGCTTTTCGCCGACAGCTGCAGGCAGCATTATCAGGCAGCAGGCAGAATTGTGGCACGTTTTTATATCACGTGACGGCTTTGTGCTGAATCAGAAAATGTATTGAGACTGCAGGAGGAATCCGATGAGCTGTGAAGCTCTTTTGCACAGATGCCGGGTGGAGGAGGGTGTACGACACACACTTTACTTTCGCGAAACTCACCCAAATATTGCTCACGAAAGCGAGCGTGTTTAAAGTCCAGCAACGAAGCAGACAGAAATCAGAACATAAATCGAAGATATTGCACCAACGAAATTGAAATATTTACTACATTTTCTGTTGGCACAAGTCGGCTTGGAAAAATTATTCTTAGCACGATCACAACATGAAGTTACAGAAACGTGAAATATACAGAGGCAGGCTATTGTACTGATCTGTAAATAGACGAGATGATATGTCAAGTACCATGTAGAGCAACATAGAGAATTTGTGAAAACAAAGATCCCCGTGTAGCCTTGGACTGGCTTTTGGGGCAAGTGCTGTTAGCGGGCACCTATATAGGCTGGCACAGCACACGAGGGGGTGGGTGGCCAGCACCACGCCCGGCCGCCTTTGTCTTCCCAGTGCTGATGTTTACACACTGCACAAGATACTCATGTAATAGGGGAGGCCCAGGACCGGTTCAGATATTCGACACTGAGCCGGTCGCGGATGGAAATCGAACTCGGGTCGCTGGGGGGTGAGTGATGCTAACCTCTGCGCCACCGCTCACGTGTGTTTCTCCATGGCCGTGCGACCCCTAGGATGACCTCTGGCAGTGCCCGGTGCTGCCCGTGCCCAGCGTTCACGCGGCAACCATTGGCGTTGGTGGTGGGCAGCTGACGAGCCGGTGAGGCGACGAACGATGTTATTATCCATCGTGATGATGATCGCGCTTGGTCACCCAGAGAAGCCTCGTCAAGTCTCAAGACACTTTTTCGGGAGGCTTCTGCCAAATTTTAGCAGTAAGGGGGCGACGTGTTGAACTTTCTTCCCACCATACGTAGCCAACCGTGCCTAATCGGAGTTACCACTGTATTATCCCAATTGAGAAATTCGCAGTGCGGTTTCTGCAGAGTTGGGATGTTGTTTGGCCAATGCCGGCCACATTGTGTGCTGTTGTTTTTAGCTACGAAAGGAAACCCGGAGAACCCGGAGGAATCCCGTGCAGAACAACAGGGGGAGAAGCTACAGACGCCACACAGAGAGGCACCCGAGTCAGGAATCAAACCCAGGCGGGCTGCTTGTGCTGCGAGGCGCGCGAGCGTCGCCGCTGCGGCGAGCGGGCAGCGTGGGCAGCGTGGGGTCGTCGTGTGGAGCCCTGTTGTATATGTTGGGTATGAAAATTTGTTATGTTGTATGCGTGCGTGGGTGAAATTATTATGTTGTATATGTGGGTTATGAATATTCAGTGGAAATAATAATAATTAAATGAAATTTGGCCAAATGTGTAATTATCCGGAAATATGTTAATTTATGTAATTACGCACATTTTAATTATGCCAATTCGAGAGGTAATCGTATTAATTATGCGAGTGGGTGTAATTATGATAACGCAAGTCGTTATGATAACCAGACCCCGGTTCACCCCGTTATCGCTTTAACATTTACTGAGTATGTATTAGTGTGTTTATTAAGGTCACCAAGTTCAAATCTCAACGCAGAAGCAGATCTTATGCATAGATTTCAGGAAAGAATCACACAACCACTTCTGTATTGATCAATTTATTACTAATTCAACCTTAACTATGATATAGTATGCGAACTCTCAATCCCGGAACGTCAATACGGCATCAATACAGTATCATCAACGATTGTCTGATTTCACTTTGACAACGGCACATGGATCCCGCATAACGCGATGGTTGTTAGTGAGAGAGAGAGTCGTTAAAACATGCAAATACTATGCTAAGAAAACCTTAACGTTAATGAATGATTATACTCAATATTGTTCACGCAGTACCGCACTCCTTATTGATCATACGCAACCCTTATCACGTTGTTAACACCTTGGGTCACGGAACAGTTGAATATTCTGTAGAGGATGCGAGTACGTGCGGCGATTATGACTGAAAGATACTTGAAAGATTATACGGCGATAAAAAAAAAACACAATCAGAAACAGTTATTATTCTTAAAGGCACCAATCTCAACAGATACATCGGCAGGTTATCTGACAACAGAACGGCTCGGAGTAAGGGCCTGCGACGGTGCTCCTTTTCCGAAGCTCGTTATCTTATACCAAGTTTACTAATTGGGGACCAGATCACCTGATAAGGGTCCGGTGGGCCACCACTCCCCACGTGAGCGTGGCTCGGCGGAAGGAGGTGCCAAGAATCAGTTCGTATTGATGGATCTGTTGGGAATTTATGCGATTAAGAGTACAGCCCACTAAATATTAAAGATAAAAATTAAGAATACTCTTATAAACGACGGAGGGCCATCACTCGGTCTCGTTGCGATGCTTTCCAGCCACGGATGGCTTATGGGTTCGAGTGTTTTTGAGTGGTAAGAGTTGTCTTGAATAGTCAGTGTTCGGAGTCGATTCTTTAGGTCAAACAGACGCCTGGTGGTCGTGTGGTGAGGGGGCGGTGCGCGTCATACGTATCAGTTGATCCCCTGTCACCGTGGCGAACTGGTTCGGATGCCCGTTGATACGCTGTCGCAGTTCGGAACCCGGTCGGTAGGTGGCGCCCACAACTCGCTCGTAGCGTGCAGCTCTGGGTTGTCCCCGATCCGCGATGCTCACCACTCCGGTGGCAGCAGAGACCCCCGGTTCGGCAGAGGTTGACGAGCTGAAGATGAGTCGAGCCGACCCGCTGGTCGCAGCTCGCTCCTGAGTCGACCCTCCCGGTCGAGCTCGCTCCTGGGTCGACCCGCTGGTCGCCCTCGCTCCTGAGTCGACCCTCTGGTCGCACTCCTGAGTGGACCCACTGGTCGCACTCCTCCTGAGCCGACTCTCCCGGTCGCGCTCCTGAGTGGACCCTCTCGTCGCACTCGTTCCTGAGTCGACCCTCCCGGTCGAGCTTCTGAGTGGACCCTCCCGTCGCACTGGTTCCAATGCTCAGGATCCTTTACTTTATGCCGAAAAATCCCCCTGGATCCCGCCCACAAGGCGGGGCTTCTTTTCGATTTTTGCTATGTCAGGATCTGTCCGTAGGCAGGTGTGTCCATGTGTCTGTCCGTATGTCCGTGTGTCCTTGTGTGCATCACTGACGGTATATTCGTTGTCACACTCCCTCCATAAAACCCACGAGCAAACAATCAGATGTTACAAATTGCCTCGAAGTCGTCTCTCTGTCTGGGTGCAATATTATCTCTTGTCTGGCCTTCTTCATGACCCAAAACACAGACGTTACAAATCGTCTCATAGGCGTCTTTGTTCGTGTTGCAGAACCTGGAGGGAGGGGCAACACTCTCTCCGACCCGGCGCACAAAGAAATGGTTAAAAAGTTTTAAGTTAACATTTGTCCCTTACTATTTCACAGTTATGATTCTGTATGTAACCTAAGGTCTGTCGTTTCCCATCGTGGTGCCCGACCCAAGTGTAGGTGTTTCCACGAGCGTACACACACTCCTATCCCGCGCTGCGGGGATACAAAGACGGCCGGGATCTCCCTTTCTCTCCGACCCTGGGTTTAACATCGTTTTTTTTTTATTATGTATTATATTCGACCTGGTTGTGATTCATCCCGTTATCCTGGCTTTTCCATAAGTTTTACTTTTGTCTTTCATGCATATACTTATTACTATAAATTTATTTCCGATATCTTAGGTTAAGGGGTAAGTTTCTTGATCCTAGGAATTCGTATTCCTTGGTGCCTGGATGGTTATATAAGCGGAATATAGTTTATGGTGAATAGAGTTAACATTGATGTTATGTGCGATACTATGTATTGTGATGTCTTTAACTTAACTTGTTTGTCAGGGCTTTACTGACACGAAGTTGCATTCATAGCCCGCAGTCTTTGCCCCACCCTATCTCTGCTCGCCGTTGTTGTTGCCTGCCGTTAATTCAAGGCCTCATTAATTTCCGTCACTCCTGAGTAGGTGAGGGCGGTTGAACCTTGGAGTCAGTTCTGGTTTTTGTCTGCCTGCTTCTTCTTGTGTCCCCTGACCCCGGGAGTTATTATTCTACTTTATGGCCTGTCGAAGCCCCACTCGCTGTTGCTGGGCTGGTGTTGTTCCCGGCTTTTGCTTACGTTTGCAGTTCGCCGTGCTCTTGATTTCCTTCCCTCTTCAACCTTATATTGACTATTCGCTCCTGTCTGGGTGCGATTCAATTTTGACTTAGGAAGGTTCTGATTGTCATATGCTTCGGGTCGAATTGTATAGAAAGTATTGAAGTATGGAAATAACATTTCATATTGACTTAATAATGGTGATGGTTCAGTAGGCGTAACTTGTGGCCTGGTTTAATTGGAGTGGGTGTGAATATCGATAACTTTAGCCTACCCTGTTGTTAAATTCCGACTTTAACGTTACTTTAATAGCAATACAGAATAATTGAGCTTTTTGTCTTAACTAGGCGAATGCGAACTTCTGGTGACCCCGCAGCCTTGTTGTTCAGCTGGGTCTGCCTCCTTGAGAGATATACACCACTCTTATTCTCGTCTCACTGTGGTCATCCAACCTTCTGCTCTGGGAGTGTTATTCTTACTTTCAGGTCAAAGGCCCCCTCACGTTCAGACGTGCAGGGTTGTTTACATCAGCTCCCCCCCTGTGCACGTGTTCTAACTAGCTCGGAATCCCTGAACACACAATCAGTGATGATTCCTGGCTTTCTGTGGTTGTGATTTAGACAAAGGCGCCTCTGTTTCTTCCATTGCCTTTGAGTCGACACTGCCCTATTATTTGCCCATGTGCTGAGGTCATAGAATTCGTTTTGACTTCAGTAATATTAACATTCAGTATTGGATTAGCAAATGGGCAATGGTTCATTTATGTAGCTCGCAGCCTGGTCTCCAATTTGAGCGAGCGCGAGGATCGGTAATTTAGCCTACTCTGTTGTTGAATTTCGAATCTTGACGTTACTTTAAAACCATGCAGGATGGTTGGGCTTTTTGCCTTAACTATGTCTGGCTGACACTCCCACTGTCTCTGCCGCCTGCACGGGTGACATGTGCCCGTTCATCAGGCCTTATCTTTCCTTGAAGCAAGGTTGCAAATTCTGCCATCCTAGCCCTCCTCCAGTTCATTACTTAACAACACCTGGTGTTTTGCAGTTTGCTGCGCTTGGTGTGTTTCAATCATTAAAAAACAAGTAAAAAGATAATATATAAAAAAAATCATCAAATATTATTAATCTCAATTTTGGAAGAAGGTTAGTATACAACATTCCGCCCTTTTAAAAATGACCAGTGGTCAAATGGCCACGGGTTATTTTTAAAAAAATGTATACCCTTCTTCCATCATGAACCATCGATTGTCCTCAAGTTTTGCTGCTATTCCTGTCTTTGTGATTTTTAGCTGATATACGACTGGGGACATTTTGTCAACAACCTCGTGTGGTCCTGTCCAGGAAGGCAGGAATTTCCTGCACTTCTGTTTCCTTTTCTCGTAATTGAGGTACCACACCTGGTCTCCTAGCTGGTATTCTGCGTGGCTGGCTTTTTGGTCATAGTATGCTTTGCTCCCCTGAGCCTCTACTTGCAACTGGTCCCTGACCATAGCGAATGTGCTCTGTAGGTGACTATTGAGTCCCGTCAGGTATTCAGTTGGCGTCATTGCCGTCGGGGTCTCGTCCTCCGCTGGGACATATAACAGGTGTACTGGGAGGGTCATTAGCCTCCCTGTCATGATCTCGAAGGGTGTCCTGCCTGTAGCTCGGTTGGGTGTGGCTCGCATGGCCATCAAGACTAGGGGTAGTTTCGTATCCCAGTCGCGGCCCGTGGTAGACACATATTTCTTTAGGAGGCTCACGATGGTCCTGTTGGCTCTTTCCACCTGTCCTGAGGATTGTGGATGGTATGCGACATGTAATTGTCTTTTTACTCCCAACATCTTCCACACTTCTGTGATGACCTCGGCTGTGAAGTGGCTTCCTTTGTCTGAATCGATCGTTGACGGTAGGCCCCATCTACTGAATATTTGGTTGATCAGTAGGATAGCGGTCGTTTCCGCGGTGTTGTTGGGTGCTGGTAAACACTCTGTCCATTTAGAGAATGCGCAGGTCACAGTTAGCATGTACTTGTTCCCTTTGGTTGATCGGTTGACAGGTCCTATCCAGTCGATTTGTAGGTTGGACCAGGGATAATCTGCTCCCCTCCTCTGTAGGGGTGCCCTATGCTGTGAGGTCGTTGGCTGGTACTTACAACACACGAGACAGTTGGACACATGTTTGTGTATGTCTTCCCCCATTTTTGGCCAATAGGCCACCTGTCGCAGCATCTGTCCCGTATTCACCTCGCATCGGTGGCCGCTGCACGGTTCATTGTGGGCGTGTTGTAACATTATTTCTCGATATTGAGAGGGGACTACCCATCTAGGTCGACCGTCTTTTTCGTTTGTGTATACCAGTAGCCCTTTTCGCATTGAGAACCTTTTGATTTGGCTATGCATGATCTCGAGCTCTTTGTTGTCATTCAAGTTGTCAGTAGTGATTGGTTTTCCTGCTGGATCTTGGATATGATCGGCGAGTGTCTTTAGTGTTTCGTCCTCTTGTTGCATTCTGATCAGGTCTTCGGAAGGCTGGGCACTGTTCAATTGGGCTCTGGTTCCAGCTTCTGCCGGGTTCTTCCCACTTCTTGTGACCAGTCTTATCACGGCGATGTCTTGGTTCGTCGACTCTTGTTGTCCGTCTCTGTCGGTTTGGTCTTCTAGCTTCCACGGGGTGCCTTCCAGGCTTCCCACTTTTGCTATAGCATCTGCTTGGTCGTTCCCAGTTTTCTCTTGACCAGGTATCTTGGAGTGTCCTTTGACTTTCTTCCAAAATATCTTCATATCCTTGTTCTGAACCATCTTATCTATGGCCTCGAATAGTTCTCGATGGCGAATTGGTTTATTACTATGGTTCTTCATCTCGTTTTTTTTCCATATGGGTAGGTGGTGCAGGAAGCTGTGCTGTACGTAGTTGGAATCAGTGCACACCACCATGGTCCGTATTTGGTTATTGGATGCCATTCGGACAGCGATGTGTACCCCGACCAACTCTGCATACTGGTTTGACTTCGGTCCCAGCTGAAATCCCTCTTGAATCCCTGCGAGTGGGCCAGTTTCCCAAATGACTCCTGACCCAGCGTGAAGCTTGTTCGCCTTCATCTTGGAGCATCCATCGATGTATACCACTGGTAGGTCGGCACATGTCTCCTTCCTGAAGGGCAGGTACCTGTTGTCCTCCGGAGGTATCTTTTCGTCCTCTGCTTCTATGCTGTCAAAGGTACAATCATGTAAATCGGCAAGACCTTGGGCCATTGGACTTTTCTTGTTTTTTGCATATTTCACTGTGATTGGTAGGCCTTGGAGTGTCAGTGCCCAGCTGGCTATTCGGCTGCTGGTTACGCGGCCCTCTCGAATCTTCTTACTGTTGAGGTATGCCATGGATTCATGATTCGTTTCCAGGATGATCCTCTCTCCGTTCAACAAGTTCCGAAAATGTTGTATGGCCCAGATGTTTCCAAATATCGCCTTCTCACACTCGGAGAACTTCATCTCCACTCCCCGGAGGGCTTTGCTGGCATAGGCAATAACTCGTTTCTCTGCTTCCTGCCTCTGGTACAGTACCGAGCTGATACTATGATCTGAGTATGCGGTCTCCAGGTAGTATTCTTTCCCTTTCTCTGGGTATGCTAGGCAGGATGCCTCTGTGATCTGTCGTTTTAATTCTTTTTCTGCGGCTTCCTGTTCCTGTCCCCACTCCCATGGTTCGTCTTTTTGCAGTAGTTTAACTAAGGGTCGAACGATTCCTGCGTAGTCGTCCACGAACTGTCGAAGGTAGTTGCAAATCCCTAAGAAGCTCCGAAGGGTCGTGACTGTGGTGGGCGATTTGAGTGCAAGGAGGGCTTCAAGTCTTTTGGTCTGGGGTAACATTCCCTCAGTGCCGACCTGGAGCCCGAGGTAGTCCACCCTTTTGCGTGCCCACTGTCCCTTTTGTATTGAAATCTTTGCGCCTGCTTCCTTTAACTGCTCGAGGGTATGCTGGAGGCTCTCGAGGTGTTCTTCCCATGAGGAGTCCTTGACTAGTATGTCGTCGACGTAGACGATGGTGCCTCGCTCTTTTGCGTCGCCCATCGCCTTGTGGAGGAATATGTTGAAGTCTGCGGGTGAGTTCGAGTATCCGAACGGGCAGCGATTCCAAGTATACTGTATTCCGTCGAAGGTGAAGGCCAACTTGTATTGATCGGTTTCTTTTACTGGCATGGTCCAGAAGCCATTTGCTAGGTCCATTGTGGTGAGTACCTTTGCGCCTTTTATTTGGTTGAGACCGTGGTCGATTTCTGCCATTGGCCATCGAGATAGGGGAACTGTTTTATTGAGTTGTCGGTAGTCGATCGTGAGTCTCCATTTTCCCGTGGGTTTTAGTACTGGCCAAATGGGTGAGTTGTAGGTCGAGTTGCATTCCCGGATTATGTTCTTTTTGAGTAGGTTCTCTAGGGTTTCTTGGATCGATTCATAGGCGGCCAGTGGAATCTTGTATTGCTTCACGTATACCGCTGGTGCTCCCTCCAGTGTGGGAATGGATACCACATGTAGGTCGGTTTTGCCACAATCATAGGAGTCTTTGGAGAACAGGGAGTTGTATTTTTGGAGCAGTTGTCGTAGCTCGTCTCGTTGAGTGTCGCTCTCTAGGGCGTCTGCTGCTTCAATTTGTTGTTCTATTTGTTCTTCTATTGTAAGGACTCCTTTCTCTTGGTTTGGATCTAGGGCCTTCGTGGTTTCGGGCGGCTCGGTTGAAAGTTCCTTTTGCGTTACTATCGGTTGAGTTGCCTTGGCTTCATCCGAGGGTAATACGCTCTTGCCCTTGTGTTCTCCTTCATCAGTTTGCAGTTCGTCGGTTTGGCCTCCAGGGGGCGGTATATACTCTATGAGGGGACGGTCATTTGGTGATACTGACTCTAAGTCGGCTTCCTTTCGGTCTTCTCTCAGTCTGTTAGTCATTAGCTGAGTGATTCGAATTCCTGCGGGGAGCTCGTCTTCGTTCCTGATTGTCGTTGATAGGTCGTCGAGCTCCTGTGTTATCACTTGGATTCCCGTGGAGTCTCTCATAACGTCTTCATCTTCTGAGTCCCTTTGTTGCTCCGGCATTGACTGTGCCCAAATTTGTCGGGATTCAAGGTTCATAATGGGTTTCAGGCGATTCAGTAGTTCGATCCCAATAATCAGTTCTTTTCCTGGGTATTGTACGACATATAGGGGATGGTTCATGTTGATTTTGTTGAACGTCAACTTCGTCATAACTTTGCCCAATGGTCGTATGTGGGTCCCTTCACATCCTGAGTAGGTAAGTTTACTTGGCATCACTTGTAGTGTTTCATTCTTCCTCTGGAGGGCAGTCTGGAGTTCGTCAAATAATTCTCTGGATATCATGGATATTTCTGCTCCAGTATCACAAAGGCCTTGGCTGGTCAGGGTGTCTTGCAGTATTACTTCCACGTGGACTCGTCCGACTGGTCCTACGGGAATCAATTCCCCCAGATGGTACCCTTTTCCCTCTGGTACCACTTCGGTGATTGCTTCGAGGCTTCTTGTCTTCTCTACGTTCACTTGGGCTACCTTTGCTCTGGGTGTGTCCTCCTCCTGTGTGGGTATAGTTGGTATTCTTCCCTTCGCTACTTGCATGGAAGTCTTCATACTCCCTAGGAGCTCTTTTTCCATCCTAATGTGGTGAGCATATCGATTCCTGTTAGCTAACGGTGGTCTATGCTCTATTGCTGGTGGAGGCGGCAGTAGGGGACGATATGGTGACTGGTTTGGTGGGCGTCGGCCTCCGCGGGGTAGGTGTGGCCCGTCACTCTCTCTTCCTCCTCCATAATTCCAGCCTCCGCCCTCTTCTGAATTCCATGGTGGTGGCGGCTGTGGGTGCCAAGTTCCTCTGGCCTCGTTCCTCCCCCCACGTGGAACGTTATTCAGCGTGTTGTGGACGGGTGTCGATTCTATTGGGTTAGGCGCCCTCTCCTGGGGGAATTCATGTCCACCCCGTGTGGCGCTAATATTATTCCTTGGAGATTCGCTTCCCTCCAGATCGAGGCATTCTTTATCTCTGGTGACGATGTGGGTTTTGGCTATGCCAGTGGTTTTCCGTCCGTTCACCCAGGCCGTGTGGGCCTTGCTTTCAATCTGGCGTAGGGAGGCAGTCTCGGGGTCCAACATCATTCCTACTATTCTCACTATTTCAGGTCTCAATGATTGGAAGAACATCACTTTTAAGACTGTCTTATCTCCCTGGGCATTGTCCACGTCCCCTGCGTAATATGCTTTCTTAAGGCGTAGGAGATAATCTCGTGGGTCTTCGTCTACACGCTGGGTCATCAACTTTGCCGCGTTCAATCCTTCGGATAGTGTGGAGTATTCCCCAAATCTCTTAACTACTGCTCGGCTCAATTGTTTAAAGTCACTCTTCACCCTATTTGGCAGGGAGGCTACCCATGGTCTGGCGGGTTCATGTAGGCTCCTTGATAATAGACATGCCTTTTCTGTTGATTTACCCAAACCCCGGATCTTAGCCTCCTGTTCTACTGTAGCTATGTGAGTGTGGATATCCCTGTTCTTGTTATGTGGATCGAAATAGGGAATTCTCACGAGTGCTTTGTCCATTAGTTTTAGTGTCTTACTGTTAAAAGTGTGTTGTTCGTCATCAGTGGTGTCGGTTCCTGAGGAGTGCTCCCTTGAGCTACCCTTGTCTCCACTATCACTGTTGTCATGTGTCCCGTGTCTGTGTCGTGATCTCCCTCTGTCCGAGGATTCATATCTGTCCCGTTGCTTGTGTCTCTTGTTTTCCTTATGTGGGTCTTGTGATTCGTGCTTGTGGGTTGGTGTGCGTGATCTCCTTGAGCGGTGTCTATGTGGTGAGTGTTTTTGTCCTCGACCTTCATGCTGCCTACTACGTGAGTGGTGCCTGCTAGGTGAGGTGTTGAATTTATGTTTGTCTCGTGCTTCATGGTTATCGGGATTCCTGTCTCTGTGATTTTTGGTGCGGGTGGTTTTGCGTGGGTGATTTTTACATGTCATGCGTCCCTCTGGTGAGCTCTCTCTGGTACCCATGTCGTGTTGGTCATTGTCAGAGGAGTCAGTGTCAGATGAGCCGTCACCATCACGGTGGCTCTGCTTAACATAACTTTTGTAGTGCCTTTTGCACCTGTTACGTGGGTCAACTTGGCTCGGTGATTTCTGCTTATCCCATGGCTCATGCTTGTGTGATGTGCGTCTCTCTGGTGAGCTCCTGTTACCCGTGTCGTGTTGGTCATTGTCAGAGGAGTCAGTGTCAGATGAGCCGTCACCATCACGGTGGCTCTGCTTAACATAACTTTTGTAGTGCCTTTTGCACCTGTTACGTGGGTCAACTTGGCTCGGTGATTTCTGCTTATCCCATGGCTCATGCTTGTGTGATGTGCGTCTCTCTGGTGAGCTCCTGTTACGTGTGTCGTGTTGGTCGTGTTTGTGCGAGGTGCGTTTCTCTGGTGAGCTGTCTCTGTCATCTGCATCATGTCGGTCATACTTGCGTAGCGTGCGTCTGCCTGGTGTGCTGTTTATGTCATGTTTCCCGTCTTGCACCAGCTCCGCCCTTTCCCGCTCTATCATTACAGTGTATCCTGATGACTTAGGGTTAATTATTTGTCTCTCTCTAACGTTGGGGTGGTCGGCCTCATGTTTTCCCGTTTGTATTATTATTTCCTCTTCTCTCTCCTCGATTTGCGAGGGTGTTACTTTATCAAAATTGCTTTGCATAGTAGCCATACTCATTGTGGGATCTGGCCCTGGGCTACGTCCCCGTGGCTCGGAGTGTGGTAAATTGTTACTCCCGTATGTGTTCTGTGTATCAACGTCTGGGTGTTTCACTGGTGCATTTAGTGCGGATTCTTTCTCTCTCACGAGGGCGTGCAGACGCTCTACCTGCACCATTAAGGACAGTTTCTCTTGTCTCTCCCTTTCAAATTTTTCCTCATTCCATAATCTTTCTCTGTCTGTCTGTGCGAGGAGATACGAGTCTACCCTCGCTATTTCTGCAATTTTTACGTCACGTTTGGCTTTGCCACATTTCATCACGTCCTTAAGTAGTTTCCTTCTATGGGCCTTAACATCTTCTGTATGGCTCCCCTCCCATATATCTCTCTGCTCCGTCTGCTGGCTAGCAGTCCGTCCAGTACGTTTTAACACAAATTCCCGATATTGTTTTTCCATAGATTCCATCTCCTCCTCAGAGGTCCACTCTGTATCAGTGTTATGCGTTGGTGTGTCAAACTCAGAATGTTGTGGATCCTGTGCCATCTCTATTATGTAGTGTGGTTAATAGACTAAGAGTGTATCTTAATTCTAACATCTCATGTGCGTCGTGAGTTACTCTAGAATTCCCCTTCAGAGCACATATAAACAATTGTATCACAGGATGCGTCAGTTCAACTCGAGCAAATAATCTCAGCCCAGCTGTCTTTGTTATACTCTGCTACTCTGGTATCTCCCTTCAGAGCGCGTTTTGTTTGTATACCCCCGTTTACAATCACAAGGCAACGTTAGTTCACAACACTTTGATTAACACATCAGTGATTCGTTCCTGAATTCATGCATAACTGTCTGCGAGAGATCCCGGAAGACGAGCCCCCATTATGTTGTATATGTTGGGTATGAAAATTTGTTATGTTGTATGCGTGCGTGGGTGAAATTATTATGTTGTATATGTGGGTTATGAATATTCAGTGGAAATAATAATAATTAAATGAAATTTGGCCAAATGTGTAATTATCCGGAAATATGTTAATTTATGTAATTACGCACATTTTAATTATGCCAATTCGAGAGGTAATCGTATTAATTATGCGAGTGGGTGTAATTATGATAACGCAAGTCGTTATGATAACCAGACCCCGGTTCACCCCGTTATCGCTTTAACATTTACTGAGTATGTATTAGTGTGTTTATTAAGGTCACCAAGTTCAAATCTCAACGCAGAAGCAGATCTTATGCATAGATTTCAGGAAAGAATCACACAACCACTTCTGTATTGATCAATTTATTACTAATTCAACCTTAACTATGATATAGTATGCGAACTCTCAATCCCGGAACGTCAATACGGCATCAATACAGTATCATCAACGATTGTCTGATTTCACTTTGACAACGGCACATGGATCCCGCATAACGCGATGGTTGTTAGTGAGAGAGAGAGTCGTTAAAACATGCAAATACTATGCTAAGAAAACCTTAACGTTAATGAATGATTATACTCAATATTGTTCACGCAGTACCGCACTCCTTATTGATCATACGCAACCCTTATCACGTTGTTAACACCTTGGGTCACGGAACAGTTGAATATTCTGTAGAGGATGCGAGTACGTGCGGCGATTATGACTGAAAGATACTTGAAAGATTATACGGCGATAAAAAAAAAACACAATCAGAAACAGTTATTATTCTTAAAGGCACCAATCTCAACAGATACATCGGCAGGTTATCTGACAACAGAACGGCTCGGAGTAAGGGCCTGCGACGGTGCTCCTTTTCCGAAGCTCGTTATCTTATACCAAGTTTACTAATTGGGGACCAGATCACCTGATAAGGGTCCGGTGGGCCACCACTCCCCACGTGAGCGTGGCTCGGCGGAAGGAGGTGCCAAGAATCAGTTCGTATTGATGGATCTGTTGGGAATTTATGCGATTAAGAGTACAGCCCACTAAATATTAAAGATAAAAATTAAGAATACTCTTATAAACGACGGAGGGCCATCACTCGGTCTCGTTGCGATGCTTTCCAGCCACGGATGGCTTATGGGTTCGAGTGTTTTTGAGTGGTAAGAGTTGTCTTGAATAGTCAGTGTTCGGAGTCGATTCTTTAGGTCAAACAGACGCCTGGTGGTCGTGTGGTGAGGGGGCGGTGCGCGTCATACGTATCAGTTGATCCCCTGTCACCGTGGCGAACTGGTTCGGATGCCTGTTGATACGCTGTCGCAGTTCGGAACCCGGTCGGTAGGTGGCGCCCACAACTCGCTCGTAGCGTGCAGCTCTGGGTTGTCCCCGATCCGCGATGCTCACCACTCCGGTGGCAGCAGAGACCCCCGGTTCGGCAGAGGTTGACGAGCTGAAGATGAGTCGAGCCGACCCGCTGGTCGCAGCTCGCTCCTGAGTCGACCCTCCCGGTCGAGCTCGCTCCTGGGTCGACCCGCTGGTCGCCCTCGCTCCTGAGTCGACCCTCTGGTCGCACTCCTGAGTGGACCCACTGGTCGCACTCCTCCTGAGCCGACTCTCCCGGTCGCGCTCCTGAGTGGACCCTCTCGTCGCACTCGTTCCTGAGTCGACCCTCCCGGTCGAGCTTCTGAGTGGACCCTCCCGTCGCACTGGTTCCAATGCTCAGGATCCTTTACTTTATGCCGAAAAATCCCCCTGGATCCCGCCCACAAGGCGGGGCTTCTTTTCGATTTTTGCTATGTCAGGATCTGTCCGTAGGCAGGTGTGTCCATGTGTCTGTCCGTATGTCCGTGTGTCCTTGTGTGCATCACTGACGGTATATTCGTTGTCACACTCCCTCCATAAAACCCACGAGCAAACAATCAGATGTTACAAATTGCCTCGAAGTCGTCTCTCTGTCTGGGTGCAATATTATCTCTTGTCTGGCCTTCTTCATGACCCAAAACACAGACGTTACAAATCGTCTCATAGGCGTCTTTGTTCGTGTTGCAGAACCTGGAGGGAGGGGCAACACTCTCTCCGACCCGGCGCACAAAGAAATGGTTAAAAAGTTTTAAGTTAACATTTGTCCCTTACTATTTCACAGTTATGATTCTGTATGTAACCTAAGGTCTGTCGTTTCCCATCGTGGTGCCCGACCCAAGTGTAGGTGTTTCCCCGAGCGTACACACACTCCTATCCCGCGCTGCGGGGATACAAAGACGGCCGGGATCTCCCTTTCTCTCCGACCCTGGGTTTAACATCGTTTTTTTTTATTATGTATTATATTCGACCTGGTTGTGATTCATCCCGTTATCCTGGCTTTTCCATAAGTTTTACTTTTGTCTTTCATGCATATACTTATTACTATAAATTTATTTCCGATATCTTAGGTTAAGGGGTAAGTTTCTTGATCCTAGGAATTCGTATTCCTTGGTGCCTGGATGGTTATATAAGCGGAATATAGTTTATGGTGAATAGAGTTAACATTGATGTTATGTGCGATACTATGTATTGTGATGTCTTTAACTTAACTTGTTTGTCAGGGCTTTACTGACACGAAGTTGCATTCATAGCCCGCAGTCTTTGCCCCACCCTATCTCTGCTCGCCGTTGTTGTTGCCTGCCGTTAATTCAAGGCCTCATTAATTTCCGTCACTCCTGAGTAGGTGAGGGCGGTTGAACCTTGGAGTCAGTTCTGGTTTTTGTCTGCCTGCTTCTTCTTGTGTCCCCTGACCCCGGGAGTTATTATTCTACTTTATGGCCTGTCGAAGCCCCACTCGCTGTTGCTGGGCTGGTGTTGTTCCCGGCTTTTGCTTACGTTTGCAGTTCGCCGTGCTCTTGATTTCCTTCCCTCTTCAACCTTATATTGACTATTCGCTCCTGTCTGGGTGCGATTCAATTTTGACTTAGGAAGGTTCTGATTGTCATATGCTTCGGGTCGAATTGTATAGAAAGTATTGAAGTATGGAAATAACATTTCATATTGACTTAATAATGGTGATGGTTCAGTAGGCGTAACTTGTGGCCTGGTTTAATTGGAGTGGGTGTGAATATCGATAACTTTAGCCTACCCTGTTGTTAAATTCCGACTTTAACGTTACTTTAATAGCAATACAGAATAATTGAGCTTTTTGTCTTAACTAGGCGAATGCGAACTTCTGGTGACCCCGCAGCCTTGTTGTTCAGCTGGGTCTGCCTCCTTGAGAGATATACACCACTCTTATTCTCGTCTCACTGTGGTCATCCAACCTTCTGCTCTGGGAGTGTTATTCTTACTTTCAGGTCAAAGGCCCCCTCACGTTCAGACGTGCAGGGTTGTTTACATCAGCTCCCCCCCTGTGCACGTGTTCTAACTAGCTCGGAATCCCTGAACACACAATCAGTGATGATTCCTGGCTTTCTGTGGTTGTGATTTAGACAAAGGCGCCTCTGTTTCTTCCATTGCCTTTGAGTCGACACTGCCCTATTATTTGCCCATGTGCTGAGGTCATAGAATTCGTTTTGACTTCAGTAATATTAACATTCAGTATTGGATTAGCAAATGGGCAATGGTTCATTTATGTAGCTCGCAGCCTGGTCTCCAATTTGAGCGAGCGCGAGGATCGGTAATTTAGCCTACTCTGTTGTTGAATTTCGAATCTTGACGTTACTTTAAAACCATGCAGGATGGTTGGGCTTTTTGCCTTAACTATGTCTGGCTGACACTCCCACTGTCTCTGCCGCCTGCACGGGTGACATGTGCCCGTTCATCAGGCCTTATCTTTCCTTGAAGCAAGGTTGCAAATTCTGCCATCCTAGCCCTCCTCCAGTTCATTACTTAACAACACCTGGTGTTTTGCAGTTTGCTGCGCTTGGTGTGTTTCAATCATTAAAAAACAAGTAAAAAGATAATATATAAAAAAAATCATCAAATATTATTAATCTCAATTTTGGAAGAAGGTTAGTATACAACAGCCCCCTCTGTCAATCCTCTGCTGGATGAGGGCCTCGCCATGCCGTGCAGGTTTCGGGGGACCACTTAAGCAGACGTCACCGCGCTTGTCGGCGCAGGAGTGGTGAAGGCGGGTGGCCGTAGATGTCGGGGCGGAGTGCTGTCACACGATGATGGCCTTTGCTGGACTGCCCTCTGCTGTAAGAAATAGGCCTGTGGCAGCCTACGGCACCGGTTCAACGCACGGCGGTCGCCCATCCGAGCACTAAAATTTTGATTTAAATTTCGATTTAAAGTTTTCGTGACTGCAAGGATTCATCTTCTTGGTTCTTTCGGTAAAGTCGCGTAGAAGGGAAATAATAAAATAATAATAAAACATAATAAAATACAATTCTCACGACGTTTCGGCCACAACGCAAGCAGCCAGTCCTCAGTGCACGCGGGTGTCACACACGGGTGTCACACACGGGTGTCACACACGGGTGTCACACACGGGTGTCACACACGGGTGTCACACACGGGTGTCTAATGCGGGTGTCCCACACGGGCGTCTTGAGTGGGTGTCCCACACGGTGAGTCCGTTACGAGGGTGTCGCACCTGGGTGTCTCGCTCGGGGTGTCTCGTGCCGAGCGAGCGTCTCGTGTTCCGTGTCGCCGTGCGCGTGCCCCCAGCTCCGCGGCGGAGTTGTCCACGTTTGGGCTGCCCGGCGTGGCCCAGCTGCGCTCCCGCACCGCCTACCTGGTGTCGTACGACGCGCGCACGCGCACGCCCGCCTGGGTGCTGGAGAAACTCGACTCGGTCGGCCTGCGGGGAGACGCCACGAGGCAGAACTGCGAGTTCCTCGGTGAGCGGGGGGAGTGGGCGGGAGGGGGGTGATTGCGGTGGCTTGGAAGAGCCTCGGCACTAACCCGGAGGCTTCTATGGCTTCAGCCCAGCCTCTTGTCCTGACCCCAAAAGCCCTGATGCAGATCCTGCAGCCCTGTCCTGAACTCTGTAGTCCTGACCCGAATCCTGCAGCCCTGTCCTGAACCTTATAGCCTTGTCCGGAATTCTGTAGCCCTGGCATGACCCCTATAGCCGTGACCCGAATCCTGTAGCACTGTCCTGAACATTATAGCTGTGACCCGAATCCTGTAGCCCTGTCCTGACCCCTATAGTCCTGATCTGAATCCTGCAGCCCTGTCCTGAACATTATAGCTGTGACCCGAATCCTGTAATCCTGGCATGACCCCTATAGCTGTGACCCGAATCCTGTAGCTCTATACTGACCCCTATAGTCCTGAGCCGACCCCTCCGGCTATGCCCCTCGAGTTGGTTGTGAGCGGCGTGTCTAGAGCGGCGGAGCGTGGCGTGTGTCTGGCAGAGGACGAGAGTGTGCACGCATTCCACCGCGCCACCAACGGCGACTTCCGGGGCAGCGGCTACGACCGGGGACACATGGCGGCCGCGGCCAACCACAAGGCGTCGCGCGAGGCCATGCGGGACACCTTCCTGCTCACCAACATTGTGCCGCAGGTACTACACCGTTGGGGCGGGGGGGGGGAGTACGGTGAGTGTGACCGTGACGGGGTGACCGTGATGGGGTGATGTGGTGATGGTATCGTGGTGATGCGGTGATGGTGATGGGGTGATGCATCTATGGGAACTTTTTGCGAGCATCGGTATATAGGTTTTACCCTTACTGGCAATAAAACAGGTGTTAAGATTCATCTTCTTGGTTCTTTCGGTGAAGTCACGTAGAAGGGAAGTAATAAAATAATAAAAATAAAACATAATAAAATAAGTATGTTATTTTATTATATTAATATATTATTCTATTTTATTAATTTATTATATATATTATTTTATTATATTATTATATTATTTTATTATGTTTTATTTTTATTATTTTATTACTTCCCTTCTACGTGACTTTACCGAAAGAACCAAGAAGATGAATCCCTGCAGTCACGAAAGCTTTAAATCGAAATTGAAGGTGTTAAGATGTTCGAAGAAAAATATACCTTTTGCAAGTCGTCAAGTTTACACTAACCACAGGTACTTGTTGCGAACATGCAAACAAACAAAAAATGCTCTGATAACACTGGTCAACACACTTTTTCTGGCATAAGGTATTCCAACGGTTTTAAGGTAATTTTGGGGTGCTGATTCCAAATCTGGCATCAGTTTTTGAGATATCAAATATTGCATTTTCAATAAAAACTTCAGAAGAAAAATATTAAATAAATGTGGATATCTACATAAAATGATATTATAAACACACTATCCTAAAAATACAGCACCATATTTTAACACTAAAGCAGTCACTGACTCGCAACAACTTGCAATCATAAGTGACAGAGTTAATTTCGGGTAAAAATCAATGAAAATGGGGTATGCCGATAGCATAAAAATGAGATGTGAGAGAGCAAATCTGAGATCAGATTTGGAATCAGCACCCTGAAATTATTCTAGAACAGCTGCAAAAGTCCAGGCCAGAAATTTGTTGTTGTTGTTGACCAGCGCACAGTTAACACATAGCCAAACAACATCCCCGAATGCTGAAGAATCACACTGCAGGTCCCTCGATCGGGATTGCACAAAGGGGCAGCAAACATCGCCAGCCGACTGTGAAAACTTGGCAGGACCCTCCCGGAAACGGGTCTTGAGACTCGGCGATAATTTGTTTGATAAGCGAGCGGAGTAGTAACAACGATGACAACTGTTCTTTGTGTGTGTGTGCTGCAGAACCCTCAGATGAACCAGAACGCGTGGAATGACCTGGAGCAGTACTGCCGTGGCCTCACCAAGCAGTACGCACACGTCTACGTGTGCACCGGGCCTCTCTACCTGCCCAGGTGAGCACAGCGGCCTGGCCCCCGCACCACGCACCACACGCTCGCCACCCGTACACACACAACATACACACACTATACACACCAAACACACATCGTACACACACACCATACACACACACACCGTACACACACACACACCGTACACACACCATACACACACCGTACACACACCATACACACGCACATCACACACACACCGTACACACACCATACACACGCACATCACACACACACATCATATACATACACACACACACCATACACACACACACCATACACACACACACATCATACACACACACACATCATACACACACACATCACACACACATCATACACACACACATCATACACACACACATCATACCCACACACATGATACACACACACATCATACCCACACACATGATACACACACACATCATACCCACACACATCATACACACACACACATCATACACACACACACACACCGTACCTACACACACAACAACCGCCATTCCCCACTAAGTGGCGATGACCTCACCACGGCGCTTGTGCCAGACTATGTGCACTTTAAGGCCACGTGGTGGTGGCAGTGGCGGTGGCGCCAATGGTGGTGGCGGCGGTGGTGGTAGTGGCGGCGATGGCGGTGGTGGTAGTGGCGGCGATGGCGGTGGTGGTAGTGGCGGCGATGGTGGTGATGGTGCCGGTGGTGGTGCCGGTGGTGGTGCTGGTGGTGGTGAGTGACGGCGGCTGTGTGCGGTGTGCAGGAGGGAGGCGGACGGCAAGACCTACGTGCGTTACGAGGTGATCGGGCCCAACACGGTGGCCGTGCCCACGCACCTGTTCAAGGTGCGATGGCCTCCCCCCTCCCCTGCACCTCCCAGCCGCCTCCACAGGCGGAGCTCTACGAGCCGGGCGGTGGCGGAGACGCCGCCGCACGTGGTTGCCTGTGACCCAGCGCTGTGTGGAGACACCAGCGAGGGTTTACGGATGCTGCGAACCTACCAGCCCGTGGGCATTGAAGAGGGGAGCTGTAACGTGGCTCGCCACAAGCCGGTACGGCAAAATGTGGACGCCACGTGTTAATGGGATACAGTGTTTCCCCCTCGCACGTGTGGGTTTTCTCCACGTAGCTCTGCTTTCCTCCCACGTGTAAACATTCATCAATTGGCCGATAACATCTTACCATAGAGGACCATCGGGGAGTTTGGGCAATTGTTGGTAGCACCGGCTTGTCGCATATCTGCTCGTGGAGGGAGGGGCCGCCTGTGTTTGTCCGTAGCACAACAACTACAGAGGTCAGAGCATTGAGCTGCAGAGGTCGCAACCGGGTACCCGATACCCGTACCCTATCCGATACCCAGCAACCCGTACCCAGCCGGGTACGGGTACCCGTTTGCGACCCTGGTGCGGCCGGGTACGGGTAGACCGTGAGTCACTGGCGAGTAACTGTTTGTCACTCATTTCCCAACGTCTTGTCTCTTCTCACAATTCAAGTTCCTAGAATCAACCCACCCGCGCCTGCAACATGGCTTCATCCCAGAGGTTGCAATCAGGTACCCGATACCTGTACCCTACCCGTACCCGGCCGGGTACGGGTACGGGTACCCGTTTGCGACCCTGGTGCAGCCGGGTACGGTACGGGTAAGGAATCAAAACCCGGTTGCGACCTCTGTTGAGCCGGCACCGCTGAGAAACCTGGGTTCGAATCCGTGTCTCAGCCTCTGCCTGTGATTAAACCGGGTTCTGAAGTGGAGTGAGTTGATGCACTGAGCCCCAGGTCACCGGTGACTGCATAAACACAAGTCTTTATTTCAGTTCGCCACTTAACTTTGTTGAATTTCAGCTCTTGAGAACTCAAAATAGACGTTTGACCGTCACGTGACGAACATCGCTCTCTGTGGCAGAGCTGGTGGGAAAGTGCCCCCCCTAATGTGCGGACCAGAGGTCACCGCAGGCGATCTCGGGGTTAGCTCTGTGACATCTGCTTCCGAGGGCCCTTCTGGAACACACACGCTCAGGGGGTCGCACTGCTGCGCGAGATTTTCGGATGGATTCCCTCGTTCCGTGACGCGACGCTGGGAGCACGAACGGGATACAGTTTAGACAAAGTAAAATGGCTCAATGAGACTTGCTGTTCAAAATAAACCACTTCTGCCCTCTCCTCCTTCTCCTCTCTCTCTCTCTCCCCTGTCCTCTTCCCCCCTCTACCATCTCCCCTCTCCCTCACTCCTCATCTCCCTTCTTCCTCTCTCGCCCCTTCAGCTCTCAGCTCTCTCCCCCCTCTCCATATCGCCTCTATCTCTACCACCCCCCTCCCCTATCTTACCCCCCCTCTGTCCCCATCTCTTGGCTCTCTCCTCTTCTCCGTTCTCTTCCCTCTCGTCTTCCTCACCTCTGCCTCTCTCTGCTCTCTCCCCTCACAGTTGCTCATCCTGCAGAAGCACGCGGAGGGGGGTGACGTGGAGCTGCGCGCGTTCGTGATGCCCAACGAGGCGATCTCGAGCGGCGTGCCGCGCGAGCGCTTCCTGGTGCCGCTCGAGAGCCTGGAGCGGGCCTCGGGCCTCCTTTTCCAGCCCAACGTCGAGCGCCGGCTCAGGGGTGGTGCCAGGGTCATCTCCGTCCTGGGCCAGTCGGGACAGGGGCAGCTGGGGCAGCTGGGCCAGGGGCAGCAGCTGCCCGCTCTGAAGCCGCCGCCCCCCAAGGCGTGAGGGTGGCAGGCGATCCCCCCGGGGGGCGGCGGCGGCGGTGCCACGGAGTCTCTTCGCGGTTCCAAACGAAGCTCAGCTGGTCTCGTACGACGGTGGAGGCACCATTATGGGAGCGTGGGAGTTTCCACCGCTGGCCACGGCCCCCCCGCCGTTGGTGAACTGGGCAGGAGTGGACGCCAACTTGGTTGAGGATTTTCCATGGTGACCTTGCGTGCGACGTCGATGACTGCTGTGCGGGGAGGGAGGGAGATGGACGCAGCGCCCGGAGGGGAACGCACGCGTGTACGTCGAGACGACGCGAGGTCACGGGGTCGCCGCCCCACGTGCTGCACTGCCATCTGCTGGCCACCTCGCTGTGATGTTATCCCCCGAGGGATGCACCAACTGTACTCCAGTTGAAATGTTCATTTTCAGATTCTGATAATAGTTGCAGCGCGCCATAACGTCGGTACTTTCCCCCGCACCTCAACTCCGATCAGCGCGGTTGGCTCCGTAGTTTAACGTACATACAAGGTGCTTCTTACATTCGTGACATTTGAGTTAAGTGGTTCCGAGTTAAAATGACAAATAAAAAGGCCTTCTGAAGAAGAGGAGCTATTGTCGGCGGGACTTGGAAGATCGCAACTCGAAGCGGACTGCCCGACGGCCCTCGCCAGAGACTTCCAGTCGAGGGGCAATGGAAGCGAAGGCCCGCACATCGCCGTCCATGGAGCATCGCTCTGGGGATGTGTAGATCCAGGACCGTCAACCCCAGGGTTCTTTTTAACACGTAGTAGTCGTAGGTTTCCGCGACTGATATTATCCATAATGAAGGTTGTTTTTTGGGGTGAGATCGCGTAATTATGAACGTGTGTTTGAGAGTAAACCCACAACATTTACAGTTATTATTGGAATGTGGGGGCGCAGTAGCTCCAGAATGTATACGGGGGGGGGGGGGGGTACGAGAGCAATCAGGGCCCTTAAATGTGATGATCTTGAATTCAATACGGAGTTTAGCTGGCAGCGAGTGAGGCGGTGCACTAACAGGGATGTGCTCCGAATGAGGAGTGGCGGTGGGTCAGGACCCTAGCCGCTGCATTCTGAATGGACCGGAGTTGACTCGAGTGCCGGGTTCGGCACGCTGCCGCTCTTTAAGGACTGCGGTGCGGGTCTTGAAACTTGAAAAAAAATGGCTCTTGTTGTTTTGGTTGCCGACTCCTGACCATCGAAGCCCTAGTTCACCGTGGAAGTCCAGTTCACCGTTGAAGTCCAGTTCACCATGGAAGTCCAGTTCACCGTGAAAGTCCTGTTCACCGTGGAAGTCCTGTTCACCGTGGAAGTCCAGTTCACCGTGGAAGTCCAGTTCACCGTGGAAGTCCAGTTCACCGTGGAAGTGCACCACAGTGCAATGCGGCTCTTGAAATGTCTCGTTGCTTTAGTTAGCGACCCCTGCACTAGTCGGTGTGCGAGGAGACACGAGCATGTCTGTTGGACTTGTTTCGCACCCCACGTAGCCAACCGTGCTGATGGGAGGTGCGGGGGAAGGACAACCAATCTCCTCGACTGCCTGTGAGCGGCGTACGTCGGGTGAAGCGCTCTACGTATAGCCGGCGAAGGAAGGTCTGTTTCGCGATCGAAAAATAAAATGTTTCCGTCCCGTCAGCCTCGCAGGCTTCTGAAGCGTAACTCAAACGCCAAGTAGGACTCGTGTTTCATTTTTGGCACGTTCGCAGTGAGACGCGGAGAAACGGGGTCTCCCCTGTGCGGCGCGAGAGGAGTTTACGATCTGGGGATGGAACCGTAACGCCGCGTCGTCGTTTGTCGGAAGAGCCGCCCGTCCCATCCGCCGGTGGCAGCATCTCAAGCAGAGCGCTTGACACACGTGGTACGCGACTCGCATCGAGAGCGAGCTGCTCCAGGCGAGCCGTCGTTGGCCATCGGCGCAATGCAGTAATCTCCTTCACCGAGCTGCAGCTTCCGTCCCCCGACCTTCAAAGCACAACCCCCACCGCTTCTCCTCCGAGCCCATCCTTGCGACTGCTCCTCACTGCCCCCATCACGACCAGGCCGATCCCAACCCGTACCACCGTACCACTACCCGTACCACTTCCCGTACCACTTCCCGTACCACTACCCGTACCACTACCCGTACCACCCCTCTTTAACCTCACCCGTCAATTCTGCCACCATAACTGCACCACTTTTAACAACCCCATATTTACAATCGCTGTAAAGCGCCTTTGAATAAGGCGCTTTATACATCTATACAATTCTAGATTTGAAGCTTTCGTGACTGCAAGGATTCATATTCTTAGGTTTTTTCGGTAAAGTCACGTAGGTGAAAATTTTAAATTCCACCTGAAGACGGAAGCTTGTGTTGCCTCCGAAACGTCGTGATTTTTATTATTTTTTATTAATTTTTTACCTACGTGACATCTATACAAGTTCATTCAACACCTTCAATCAATTATATCACAACCAACAATGCTCTTCGCCTATGTATACAAAGCATCGGACACTCCTGTACAACTATGCCGGACGAGTGCCTCCGAAATGCATCGAAAACTCCGAAAAACTTTATTTGACCAGGTTCGGCCCACTGAGCTACGTAGCGCTTTTTTAGAAGTGACTTGGCCACAAATGAAAACTCAGCCAAGTGGCTAATCACGTGGATATTTACTGCACGATTTTAAAATGTGGAGGGGAAAAACCGGAGGACCTGGAGAACATGTTTACGCGACCACGGGGAGAGACGTTGGGATGGATCCCACGACCTCCTGCCTATCTGGCGAGGTAGTTAACATCCCACCCCCGTGGCGCCTGCATTCTCGAAATGTACGTGACACGCACACGTCCCAGGACGACCAGCAGCTGGCCCGCGGGGATGTGAGGGCCTCGCCGGAACTGCAGTTCATGCCGATGGCTTAAGGTAGCCACTGGTGGGAAATTCGTGCCAAAACAACTTCTCGGTGGGCCCTCATGGACCACCCCCCCCCCCCCGTTCACCACGCGGACACTGGCATGCAGGAATCCATTTATTTTGCGTTTTAACAAAAAGAAATAACAAAAAAAAAGTTCTCAAAGTATTTTGTCGCAAATAAACGTCATTACGGCCACACAGACTCCAGGCACTGCCGCGTAACATCTCCAGCGGTGGGCGTCTTGGGCTGCGGAGACGTCCCAGGCGCGACTGCAGCGGTCAGCGTGGTGTGTGGAGAGGGTTGGCGTGGGTGGACAGGGCTTCATTCGATGCGACCCACCGGAATGAGCTGGCTTGAAATCACGGGCGGCAGTGTCTCCGTGCAGGAGACCGCAGTCCCCCGGGTTGCACAGATGTCAAAATCAGCCGTGGGCCGCGGGGATTGTTCATCATCGCGGCGAGCGTCACACACCGATAGCACGCGGGGCGAGTTACGAGCTCGTCGGCTGACGCTGGCCTTGTGCAATACGCGTGGCGCAAATACCAAATGCACTAAATTGGAATATTTTGTTTCGGTATATTTACCAATTATGATGTCTTGGGTCACACCGTTGCATTGTTGAGGAACGTGGCCGGGCGTCTGCGCCGTTGCGACAGAGCCGTAGTGTTTCCCGACGGACAGACGGGACGCAAACCGTCGGTCACCATGGGCCAGAGTGGAAATTCGGTACTCGCTAGAGATGGCAAATGTTGAGCAACACCGGTTTGCGTGAATGGCTACGAATGAATGAGCGGAGTGGATTGTGCGACAGGATAATGAAACAATACGGCGGCGTAATTCACTTTCACACGAAGACGACGATTGCAGTCGTGAGGACCGGGCCCCATTCGGTCCATCGCGTTCCTTTGGTTGCGAGTAGCAGATCCGTTCTCAAACGTTGGTACCTCAAGGTTAGCCATCTCGGGTGGCAGCACCGCCAAGCGATACCTTGGGTCTGCGCCCATGGGCCGACCAGTGGTAGAGAAGGGAAAGCAATAATACTGGGGCGTCCAACCTTTGGATAATTTCCCCTTGGAACACGGGTTTGGTTTTGGTGCTGCGGGTAAACCCTTGAGTCCGTGGGTAGGGGGGTAGGGGGGGGCAGCAATTTCTGTAAGTTGGCAGCAGTCGCTTAAAACAAGAATTCCTAACGCCATCACATTTAGATCTTCAAACGCTTTTTTCCCCCCACCTAACGTCGCTGTGAATGTTTAGAGATAAATTTGGGCTGCTGTGAATTTCCACGTGATAAGCCACTTCTTTGAGCTATCATTTGTGGCAAGGTCGCTTCTGAAAAAGATCTACACACTGTCAGTGGGCCTGACCTGGTAAAATAAAATTTCATTTGTTTTTAATCCGCTTTAGTTAAATCCACGTTCAGCACCTGAGATCCTTTATTCTGGCATGCGTCACTTATTTTTGTACCGTGCACACGCGTACAATTAGACCCCGCCATAGGAATGTGGAATTTCCACCGCAGGGCTCACTGGCACCAATTACGACGGGCTGCGACAAGATCGCCGAGTAAAGGATCGGAACGGGGAAGTGTGCTTGGCAGAGCCCGTGGTGCTGTTGGTCGTAAGCTGGCAGGAAGCCCACCCAGTTGGTGAACCTCTGGGCACCAGCTGAGCGTGTGGGAGAATGAATGTGACTCGGTGCGAGATGATGCAGGGAATCGTTTCGGGTACTTGGGCGTGTCCGTGCATCGTCGCACCGCAGATTTCCCAGGGGCCGTGATGCCCAAAGCAGTAACGCATCTCGTCAGGGGGACAGGATGTGGAATCATTTGTGCTCCGTTATGCAATTGGTGACTTGTTCAATTCAACCTTAACTTAACCCTAACCCCAGCCCTAACAACCATAAATCTTACCGCAATCCTAACACTTAACCTTAGCAAAACTCTTCAAGGCTCATTACCCTTAACCCCATCTCTGGCAAGCCGCCTCAGTTAAACCAAAACCACACTCCCCCCCCACCCAGCCACATCAATATTCGTGAACATTGTTCCAACATGGCCCTAGCCCCACGCTCACTACAGCCATAGCCCAGGGCCCCCCCCCCCCCCCCCCCGACGCCTTCAAACTAAACCAGAAGTATGACGATCGACAGCGTGACTTCGCAGCGCAAGGTCCCCCAAATTGCGGGGCCCGGGGAGGTCGTCCCGATCCGCCGTACCCCAGGGACGGCTCTGGCCATAGCCCCAATCCTGGTGGAAATCCCATTACCAAGGCCACCGAGAACCCAATCCTCTAACCATCACCACAATTATGAACTTGATGGGGGGTGGGCAACGTAACGGAAAATCCACCGCTGCAGACAGAGTTGACCATGGGTGGGGGGCCAAAGGGCCAAGAGTGGCTAGCCTTGTCCCTAGCTGAGGGGGGGGGGGAAGTGGGATGACTACATCTTCAACTCATGCCATGCATTACACGCGGGTAACTCGCACGTGACACCAGGGGGAACCACGCCGCACGAAGCCCAGTTGCGACGAATCAATTGCCATATACGCGAAGCTCCGGGAAACAAGCCGGCTTCTGCTTGTTCACGAGTCGGGAAGGGCCGCGGAGGCTACAGGTCCGCGGGAGATTCGTGAGTGCTACGCTCGGGACAACGCAAATTTCCGAGGGCAACGCGGGAACCGGAGGTTTGTTCATCCTCAGCGCTGCCACCACCGCCACCTGGGCAGCTTTCAGCTCTGCACGTTGCAGTGGGAGTGATGCGCAAAGGCAATTTGCAAACCGGTTTCATCCCAATTGGGGGATCATCGGTCCAGCTCCAATACCTCACGATAATAATTTAAACTTGCAACGCGCAGCGCAGTTATTCGCTTGCTCTCGACGAGTGAGAGATGGAATGACTTGGAAGGCGCGCGAGGAGGGATCGCAGGCAAGCGGAAAAGCCAAGCGCCAGGCGGTGCTACCAACAATTGCCCATGCTCTGCAGTCCTCTGCATATGAAGACTTCCCTACAAGCTCGGCATCGCACGCACAAACAAGCGTGGGGTGGCACTCATCCCGATTGGCAGTGGTGGAAACTCCACAAATCAATCGCGGGGGCCGATCCATCCATCGGGTGACGACTGACGACTTCCCACCAAACGGTCTCCGATTTATAAACCGCGACGGGGAATCCAACTTGGAACTTTCAGATTGGACGGCAAGTGCCGTCGCAGCGTCACCGTCCCTGCAACTGTCGGGCTGCGTGGGCGGGTGCACGCCCTTTAGAGGTGGGCTTGGTGGATCTCTCGGGAGATCAGTACGTGCCGGGACGCTACAAACACGCAGTGGGTACGAGATGACGGATTAGATGGCAGTGTGGCGGCGAGCGGACTAGTGGGCGAGTGGCGAGTGGGTAAGTGGGCGAGTGGGTAAGTGGGCGAGCGGGTAAGTGGGCGAGAGCGGGTAAGTGGGCGAGCGGGTAAGTGGGCGAGCGGGTAAGTGGGCGAGCGGGTAAGTGGGCGAGCGGGTAAGTGGGCGAGCGGGCTCGTGGGCGAGTGGGTGAGTGGGCAAGTGGGCGAGTGGGCGAGTGGGCGAGTGGGCGAGTGGCCGTCGTGTCCGTGCGAGTCCGGGCGTGGCGAGGCCCTCACCTGCTGCTGTGGCTCCCCCCTCCCACAAAACCCAAAATGGCCAAACACTCCCATGCAGGACGACTCCAGAGAAACTCGCGATGCAGCAAGCAGCAAGCAGCAGCAGCAGCAGCAAGGCTTTACTGGCTAAAACAAAGGTCGTGACTCTTATTAGCACGTATAAACAAGCATTGGCACAGCCTCAACATCGGCAGCATCTCTCCTCTTCCTCGCGTGACCATTGACGTTGTGCGTTGGTCTCGGACTCGGCACGACGGCGTCCGAGTGTTTACTGCTCCAGCAACAACAACAACGCCGCCGCTGCCGCGGGTCGGCGGGTGGCGCCGGGAGACCACCGGCTGAGCGGCCGCTGCCGGCGGCGCTGGCCCCGAACCGCGCCGGTTCGTTTGTTCGTTTGTGCGCGTGCGGCCGTCGCTGCTACACTTCCTCGCTCGCTCGCGACAGTGAGGTTATCGCACGAGCGATTGACACGAGACCCCACCCACCACCCACCCACCCCACCCACCCCTCCCGCCCGGCCAAGCCACGGAGACGAGGCGCCGTTGAGCGGACGCTGCTGCCCCTGCGGCACGACGGGAGCCGCTTTTGCCGAAAATACAAAATGAGGAAAGGACCCCAGAGTTCGTAAAAATGATGGCTGCCTTGAAGCCACTTTTAGACTCAGGCCCCTCCCCACAAACCTCGCTGCCGAAATAATTACAAAAAAAAACACCAGTCCTCGTCAGCGCCGGCGGCGTCTCGCGGCAATTAAATTAACACAAATCGTTCCTTCAGCCGCAAGCGCCCACACCCCGTCCGTCCCAGCGAGTCAGTGCAGAGTGCAGGCTCTGACTGCACTCTGCTCCTCTGATACTTCACATCTCCCATCCCGTCTCCTGTCCCTTTCTGCGTCCAGTCTATGTCTTGTCATCCGTCCTGTCTCCCGTCCCATCTCCCATCCCGTCTCCCCCTTCTCTCCCATCCCGAGTCTCCCGTCCCGTCTCCCGTCCCGTCTCCCCCCCTTCTCTCCCATCCCGAGTCTCCAGTCCCCTTCTCCCGTCCCGTCTCATCCCCCGTCCCGTCCGGCGTCTGCAGTCCCGTTCCACATCCAGCGGAATCTTCTCACAACTTCTGCCGCTCGCAGTTTTAATGAGCCGATCTGCACACGCGCGCCCGCACACACCCGTTACCGCATCGCAAACGAATTTCCGAGCGCCGCGCGTGCGCGTGTCGGGGTCCCGAGGAAGGTGCCGACGGGTGCAGGTGCGCTGTCGGCGTGCGCAGCCGCTCCCGCGTGCCCATCACAGCTGGGGGAGTTTCTCCACGGGGGTGTCGAACTTGAAGTCCTGTGGGAAGAGCTGCGACGCCTTGGGGTAGATGAGCCGGTACGACTGGCGGATCGTCACGTCCGCCACGCCGGCGATGTCGCCGATCTCTACACGCGGGCACAAGCGCACGCACCCCGCTCAGCCTTCCGCTTGACACCAAGCATTCGTGATTAAACGTTGTGTTCACACACACACGTGCATACGAACCATGAACACGCGCACACAAACACACACACACCGAACATACATTTATGCACACGTACACTTGTGTTGAGGCAGAGCGGACACACTCGCACACACACATGCACGTGCCAAGATCCCCGGACTGCGCCGAGCGTCGCCTCGCAAACGCGAGTCCTCACTCTCGGCCGCGGCACACATTTCGCCGTTTGGCAATCATCGGACGCGTGCGAAGCGCGATTGGTTTTGACTAAATGTGCCGCGCACAATACGGACGACGGTAACACGCACGCACGCAACAATGACAAAGATCCCCCGTATAGCCTTCACAGACTGTTGGGGCAAGTGCCGCGAGGACCTATGAAGGTCGGGCCGGCACGGCACACGAGGGGGTGAGAGGCCAACACCACTCCGGGCTGCTTTTGTCTCCCCAGCGGCGATGTTTTTACACACCGCACCAGGCACTCATTTGAGGCCGAGTCGACCTAGGGGAGGCCCAGAAGCGATTCAGATAATCGTCACCGGTGTTGGCCGTGAGAGGGAATCGAACTAGGGTTGCTGGGTTCCAAGAGCAACGCGCTAACCGCTGCACTACCGCTCCCCGCACGTGAACACACACGCACGTACACGCACGCGCATGCACACGCACGCACACGCACGTACACGCACGTACACGCACGAGTGCGCCCATCACCCCCCACCCCCCACCGCCCTCCCTCCCTGGGCGCTCCGCTTGCTCGCCCGGCGCGTGACGATGAGTCGCGAGACGCTCCCGCTTCACCGCTTCCTCCCACCCCCCACCAACCACGTGACGGACGTCGCCTGAAATAGCCGCACCTCCCCGGGCTCATTAACAATCGCGTCTCCCCCCAAGGTGAAACGGAGCCGCCGGCGCAAACCGGTCGACCGTGCCGGCGCAGCGGCAGCCAGCCCGGCGACGCGCGGTGCGGCGCGAGCTGGCGGTGGCGGCAGCGGCAGCAGCAGCAGTAGCAGCAGCAGCAGCAGCGGCAGTAGCAGCAGTAGCAGCAATAGCGGTGCCGCCCGTTCGGTGCTATGGGGGACGAGCGCCCCGCGGGGCGACGGCTCCGTGCGCTCTGTCCCGGGATCCGTGCGAGCAGGAAGGCGAGGAGCGAGTTGCAGTCGGGGCAGCATTGCCGCAACATCGGCGAGGCGATCGTGTCCGAGTCGATAAATTACCAAATCGGGTTCACGCTCGCAGTTTGTGCCTCGTGCCCTGAATTGTGTTTTGCTCTTTAGAGATTACTTTCCCCGCAACTTGGTACCGATTGCGCCGTGAGTGTCTCGTCAGGAGGCAAAGCGAGCAATCTCATCTCTCGCAGAGGAGTGCACCCCTCTAGTGGAAGCGGATATCACAGAGCCACCCACCAAGGTGTATGTATGTACGTAGTGCTAATCAGAGGTGTGGGGGAGGGAAGGACGACCAACTAAACATAAAGAGCAGTTCTGAAGTTTTCAATTCAGATTTTAAAGTGCATAGCTCCAGTGGCTTCCTAATATCGGAAGAGCGCGTTCCAGACTGCCGCAGAAGCGCGTCTGAAAGCGCTCGATGCGGTGACCCGTCTTCGTTCCATGGTCAGCCCCTAAATAAAGCGACCGACCTCTGGCCCACTGCGTAAGGGGCGGTACTCCCCCCGCCTCGCGCTCTGACCCAGCGAGCGAAATCCGTGCCGCCCGCGGCTGGAAATTCAGCCAGACTGAGTGCACGACTAACATGTTACGAGCTACAGTTTTGTCCGCACTGTCATCGGTGACAAAACCGAGGCCATCAACTCGGAACCCAGTTTAAATCACAGCATCATCTCAGTGGCTCCGACTCAGCGCCCTGTCTGAACTCTGCCACCACCCTCCACCGGCCCATGCTAAAGACGTCTTGACGAACGTTGGGCCCATCGCTCGCGCCCCTCTCCGGGCTGACAGGGCGGTGGGAGGGGTGGGGGGGGTGGGGGGGGTGGGAGGGGTGGGGGGGGTGGGGGGGGTGGGGTGGGGGCAATGCCGACGCATCTCTCGGGAAGCTGCCCCCCTGCAACCTCACCAAGCAACCTCTCAGACGGACTCGACACATTCGTTAAAAATGCCGTGGCTCCTTAAAGGAAATGTGTGCAGTGAGTGACGTTTCAGGCAATGGCCCTTCTTAAGAGCACGCAAGCGCAGCGTTGACGACGCATCTTGACATTGCTTACATTCCACGCACCACTGCCCGCTTGCCAGGAGCATCACCAAGTAATTGATCGATGCCCTCAAATCGTTACGATTCAGGGTTGCCCTTGAATATAAGAATCGACGTCTGTCTGTTCTTAAATTTTGCCACGTGGATCCTCTCGGACGCGTTGACGACGCAACACCAAGGTGGCGAGATGTTAAATACCTCGCCTTGCGTGCAAGAGGTCGTAGGTTCAATTGCAATCCCAACACCTGCTGTATATTTGGAGTTTGCGTGTCTCTCTCCCCGTGGTAGCATGGATTTTTCTCCGGCTTTTCCCTCCACATTTAGAATCATCATGCGTATTTGGCTGCTTCCATAAGGTAAACCACTTCGTTGAGAAATCAATTGTGGCCAGATCACTTCTGAGAAAGAGCTATATTACTCAGTGGGCCTTACCTGGTCCAATAAAAACAATAGTTTATACACACTCATTTACGTGAAAGCGATGCTCGCACGCGCACTGTCCGACGCACGCATTGGAAGCGCAAGAGTCGGTGTGCACCGGTGAATTGACGCGTGGCAACGCGACGCCTCATGGCTCCGGGGTAACGGTTGCCGGCACCGCGCCGCCCCCGACTCCATCCCCCAGAGACACGGGAAGCCGTCGGGCGCCGTCTCGCCCCAGCGGAGCGGCCTTAGCTACCGCCACAGATTGACTACCACAGTGGGTGACTACCAGTGGGTGAGTGGCTAATACAGTGGGTGAGTGACTACCACAGTGGGTGACTACCACAGTGGGTGACTACCAGTGGGTGAGTGGCTACCACAGTGGGTGAGTGGCTAATACAGTGGGTGAGTGACTACCACAGTGGGTGACTACCACAGTGGGTGACTACCAGTGGGTGAGTGGCTACCACAGTGGGTGAGTGGCTACCACAGTGGGTGAGTGGCTAGCACAGTGGGCGAGTGGCTAGCACCGTGGGTGAGTAACTACCACAGAGGGTGAGTGACTACCACAGTGGGTGAGTAGCTACCACAGTGAGTGAGTAACTATCACAGTGGGTGAGTGGCTACCACAGTGGGTGAGTAACTACCACAGTGGGTGAGTAACTACCACAGTGGGTGAGTAACTACCACAGTGGGTGAGTAACTACCACAGTGGGTGAGTAACTACCACAGTGAGTGAGTAACTATCACAGTGGGTGAGTGGCTACCACAGTGGGTGAGTAACTACCACAGTGGGTGAGTAACTACCACAGTGGGTGAGTAACTACCACAGTGGGTGAGTAACTACCACAGTGAGTGAGTAACTATCACAGTGGGTGAGTGGCTACCACAGTGGGTGAGTAACTACCACAGTGGGTGAGTAACTACCACAGTGGGTGAGTAACTACCACAGTGTGTGAGTAACTACCACAGTGGGTGAGTGGCTACTACAGAGGGTGAGTAACTACCACAGTGGGTGAGTAACTACCACAGTGGGTGAGTGGCTACTACAGAGGGTGAGTAACTACCACAGTGGGTGAGTAACTACCACAGTGGGTGAGTAACTACCACAGTGAGTGAGTAACTATCACAGTGGGTGAGTGGCTACCACAGTGGGTGAGTAACTACCACAGTGGGTGAGTAACTACCACAGTGGGTGAGTAACTACCACAGTGGGTGAGTAACTACCACAGTGGGTGAGTGGCTACTACAGTGGGTGAGTAACTACCACAGTGGGTGAGTAACTACCACAGTGAGTGAGTAACTATCACAGTGGGTGAGTAACTACCACAGTGGGTGAGTGGCTACTACAGAGGGTGAGTGACTACCACAGTGGGTGAGTAACTACCACAGTGAGTGAGTAACTATCACAGTGGGTGAGTAACTACCACAGTGAGTAACTATCACAGTGGGTGAGTGGCTACCACAGTGGGTGAGTAACTACCACAGTGGGTGAGTAACTACCACAGTGGGTGAGTAACTACCACAGTGGGTGAGTGGCTACTACAGTGGGTGAGTAACTACCACAGTGGGTGAGTAACTACCACAGTGGGTGAGTAACTACCACAGTGGGTGAGTAACTACCACAGTGGGTGAGTGGCTACCACAGTGGGTGAGTAACTATCACAGTGGGTGAGTGACTACCACAGAGGGTGAGTGGCTACCACAGTGAGTGAGTAACTATCACAGTGGGTGAGTAACTACCACAGTGAGTGAGTAACTATCACAGTGGGTGAGTGGCTACCACAGTGAGTGAGTAACTATCACAGTGGGTGAGTGACTACCACAGTGAGTGAGTAACTACCACAGTGAGTGAGTAACTACCACAGTGAGTGAGTAACTATCACAGTGGGTGAGTAACTACCACAGTGGGGTTCCTCAACTGGGTCTTGCGATAGCAGCCGCGCCGCTGCGGGTGGCACGTTCACACGAAGGCTGCTTGACGTCAATCGGGCTCCACAGCGGTTTCTGACTGAACGTACGAGAGCCGCTCATGGGAGGGGGGTAACCTAGCATGGGCAGCCACCCGGCTTTGTGGAGCTTCAGGGCACAGTGGTGGGTTTCTCCTCTAACACCCCACGGGTTTTCTCTGGGATCTCCACCCTCAGGTGCGGCGGTGGCGGCGGCGTTGACGGCACATGCCCATAACCCAGCACTGCGGGGGGAGAGGTGAAGTGTGACCAATGAACCGCGATGGATACAGTGTGGGCGCCACGGTGGAGAGACGTTGACTCCCTCGCCTGGTGTACAGGAGGTTGTTGGTTTGATACCCGACTCCTGCTGTATATTTCGAGTTTGCGTGTCTGTCTCTCCCCGTTGCCGCGTAGATTTGTCTCTGGGTCCTCTGGTTTTTCCCTCCACGTTTAGAATCAACATCACGCGTTTGAGTATTTGGCTGCTATACATTTCCACGCGATAAGCCGCATCGTCGAGCTCTCGTTTGTGATTGCAGGTCGCTTCCGAGAAAGAGCTACGTCGCTCAGTGGGCCTTGCCTGGTAAAATAAAAATAGTTCAGTTTTATTATTGTTACGTATTGATTAGTATTTCAAGTTGATTCTGTGTACCGAAGCCAAGAGACCAGGATGAGTCTCATGTGCAAGAGTGACCTGGGACGCCCGTCTGCCGGCAGGGGGCGATGATTGCCGCTGCGCGTGTGTGACCCCAATTGAGCGGTTTGCGGTGTCGTTTCTCAAATGTGGACCATGACGCTGGCAAGTAATGGCCTGCGCTTGTGAATGGCATTGCGGGTTCTCTATTGACGTTCGCTGCGAAGGAGACGGCGTGTAAATCTTGACTTAAAAGCTCTCGTGAGTGCAGGAATTCTTATTCTTTGGGTCTTTCGGTAAAGTCACGTAGATGGGTTCAAAGAAAGTAACAAAAAAAACTACAACGTTTCGATCGCAACCCATAGTTTTTTGTTTGTTATTTTCTTTGAAACCCATCTACGTGGCTTTACCGAAAGACCCAAAGAGACGGCGTGTGTTTTGAAGGAATAACCAGGGCGGCTGCTGGATTCGAACCACGAAACAAGCGACGAACGTTCCACCGCTGGTGCCACGTCACCGCTAGCGCCACTTCACCGCGCTACTTTCTGCGTGTAAAAGGTTTCCATCACCACCCTGAAACTTCTCCGCAGCATCTAGGCGAGGGAGTCGGCAATCAAAAATAACAAGGGGAGCCATTTTTGTTGAATTCGGTGTCAAAAAAAAACCTTTCAAGAGCCGCAACGCACGTAAATACGAGATGGTGAGCTCTTCATAAATAACGTCACAAAGCAGTCCCTTGAAGAGCCGCATGCTACTCCAAAGCTGCAGGTTGCTGACTCCTGCCCATGGTAAACTGGACTCCCATGGTAAACTGGACTTCCATGTTCAGGGGTCGGTGAAAAAAAAAATCTACGTTTTTAAGAGCCGCAACGCATTTAAATGCGAGATGGTGATCCCTTAACAAATCACATCACGACGCAGCCCTCAACAAGCCGAGCGCGGCTCTGCAGCTGCGAGTAGCCGACCCCTGGCCTAGACTGATAAACAACAATGATTGACTTTCGAATCCACAAAGTCAAGTTCTGTATGTGCTCGTGACTTTGGAACGGGACATTGTGAACCAACGATCGGAGGTGACCGACTGCCGCGGGAGGCTGAGCGACCGGATCGTCACGTGCTGCCAGAACGAGACAGGTCGTGGGAACGGAGGAGCGTGCGGCGTGATGAGTGGGGGGGGATGGAGGGAGGTAGAGGGAGCGTGGCGGCGTGATGAGTGGGGGGGATGGGGGGGTAGAGGGAGAATGGCGCGTGCTACCTTTTTGCGTGCGCTTGTCGGCAGACGCCTGCGAGGCCATGTAGATGGCGGCGGCGGCCACGGAGATCGGGCTGCGCCCGGGAACCAGGTCCAGCTCCACGGCGCGGCGCGCAATGTGCGTGGCCGCAGCCTGGACGCACGCACACACGGTACACGCACGGTACACACACGTACATTGTACACACACGCACATTGTACACGCAAGGTACACACACGCACATTGTACACACACGCACGGTACACGCAAGGTACACACACGCACATTGTACACACACGCACGGTACATGCAAGGTACACACACGCACATTATACACACAAGGTACACACACGCACATTGTACACACGCACGGTACACACACGGTACACACACACACGGTACACACACGCACATTGTACAGACACGCACGGTACACGCAAGGTACACACACGCACATTGTACACATGCACGGTACACACACGCACATTGTACACACACGCACGGTACACGCACGCACGGTACACACACGCACATTGTACACACACGCAAGGTACACACACGCACATTGTACACACACGCACGGTACACACACGCAAGGTACACACACGCACATTGTACACACGCACGGTACACACACGGTACACACACGCACATTGTACACACACGCACGGTACACGCAAGGTACACACACGCGCATTGTACACACACGCACGGTACACGCAAGGTACACACACGCACATTGTACACACGCAAGGTACACACACGCACATTGTACACACACGCACGGTACACACACGCACGGTACACACACGCACATTGTATACACGCACGGTACACACACGGTACACACACGCACGGTACACACACACGCACATTGTACACACACGCACGGTACACGCAAGGTGCACACACGCACATTGTACACATGCACGGTACACACACGCACATTGTACACACACACACGGTACACGCACGGTACACACACGCACAGTACACACACGCACATTGTACACACGCAAGGTACACACACGCACATTGTACACACACGCACGGCGCACGCACACGGTACACACACATTGTACACACGGTACACGCTCGGTGCACGCACACGCTACGTGCAGACACGGTACACGCACGGAACATGTGTACACACACGGTACATGCTCACACACGGTATACGCACACACGGTACACATGCAGACATGCACAGACCCCCTGTATAGCCTTAATAGACTGTTGGAGCAAGTTCTGTTGGCGAACGAGGGGGAGAGTGGCCAGCGCCACGCCCGGTCGCCCTTGTCACCCTAGTTGTGATATTTACATCTTGCACCAGGTACTCAATTGAGGCCGAGTCGACCTAGGGGAGGCCCAGTAGTGGTTCAGATAATTGTCACTTGTGTTGTTAGCCGCAAGTGGGAATTGAGCTCGGGTCCCCTGGGTTCGTAGCGCAGCGCACCAACCGCTGCACCAGCGCTCCCCACACACACAAAGATTACCCGTGTAGCCTCAACCGACTGTTGGGGCAAGTGCTGTTAGCGAGCACCAATGAAGGCCAGAACGGCACACGAGGGGGTAGGTGGCCAACACCACGCCCAGACCCCTTTGTCTCCCCCGTGGCGATGTTTACACACCGTACCAGGTACTCATTTGAGTGAAACTTGGAGACGTCCAGGACCGGTTCAGATAATCGTCACCTGTGTTGGCCGTGAGCGGGAATCGAACTCGTGTCGCCAGGTTCGTAGTGCAGCGTAGCGCTAACAGCTACACTACCGCTCCCCAACCTCAACTGACACACACACGGGGACAAACCTGGACAGCCTTGGGGAGACCGAGGTTGGAGCAGAACCTGGACATGAAGTCCCCGGTGGTGATGAGGTCCACGCTGGTCTCCAGCGCCTTCAGGATGAGCTTGAAGCAGCGGCCGATCTCCTTCTTGGAGATGCGCGACACGGCGCAGATCTCTGCAATGCGCGACGGCGGTGACACGCAGCGTCGATCAGCAGCAGCACAGGGAGCGCGAAGCAACGGTCCCGATTGTGGACGCTGCACGAGGGGGAGGGGAGACCCCCGACTATGGGGGTAGCAGAGGGTAGCAGCGGCGGCTGCCCATCGGATTCCTCTGGTCTAAAGAAATATTCTGATTCTGATATGTGCATTCAACAATTATCATTTCCAGCAGGCACTCGACCACTCTCATTCACAGAGAGTGTTAGAGCGGCTTAGGTGGAGGGGAGTTGGCCGAGGTGAGAGGGGAGGGGTAGGCAGGGTGGTGGGGTCTCACAGACGACGAGGGAAACCCAACCCGGCGTCTCGTGATGACGTCGGTTAGATCGCACGAGGCCCGCCAGGCTCATTGCAGGAGGCACGCACGCAAGCACCTGTGGCTCCGTGGTAGCTGTGGCACGGCTAGAGCTGTGTAAGCCATGGTAGCTGTGGCACGGCTAGGGCTGTGTAAGCCATGGTAGCTGTGGCACGGCTAGGGCTGTGTAAGCCATGATAGCTGTGGCACGGCTGGGGCTGTGTAAGCCATGATAGCTGTGGCACGGCTAGGGCTGTGTAAGCCATGATAGCTGTGGCACGGCTAGAGCTGTGTAAGCCATGATAGCTGTGGCACGGCTGGGGCTGTGTAAGCCATGATAGATGTGGCACGGCTGGGGCTGTGTAAGCCATGGTAGCTGTGGCACGGCTAGGGCTGTGTAAGCCATGATAGATGTGGCACGGCTAGGGCTGTGTAAGCCATGGTAGCTGTGGCACGGCTAGAGCTGTGTAAGCCATGATAGTTGTGGCACGGCTGGGGCTGTGTAAGCCATGGTAGCTGTGGCACGGCTAGAGCTGTGTAAGCCATGATAGATGTGGCACGGCTAGAGCTGTGTAAGCCATGATAGTTGTGGCACGGCGAGGGCTGTGTAAGCCATGATAGATGTGGCACGGCTGGGGCTGTGTAAGCCATGATAGATGTGGCACGGCTGGGGCTGTGTAAGCCATGATAGATGTGGCACGGCTGGGGCTGTGTAAGCCATGATAGATGTGGCACGGCTGGGGCTGTGTAAGCCATGATAGATGTGGCACGGCTAGAGCTGTGTAAGCCATGATAGTTGTGGCACGGCTGGGGCTGTGTAAGCCATGATAGATGTGGCACGGCTGGGGCTGTGTAAGCCATGATAGTTGTGGCACGGCTGGGGCTGTGTAAGCCATGATAGCTGTGGCACGGCTGGGGCTGTGTAAGCCATGATAGATGTGGCACGGCTAGGGCTGTGTAAGCCATGATAGTTGTGGCACGGCTAGAGCTGTGTAAGCCATGATAGCTGTGGCACGGCTGGGGCTGTGTAAGGCAGTGGGGGAGGAAAAGAGGCCTCAGGGCGGAACCAGCAGGGCAAGGGTCTGTACGGTTTGGACACGAGCGGGATCTTGGCGCGTGCGTGTGTGCATGTGCGTGTCAGGCTCACAACAACGAGCGGAGCGCCGGGTGGCTAAAGCACAACAAGTTGGCACAGTAGGGGGCACAAGTGGTGCATCAGCCAGTAATCTCGGTCATCTCGGTCAGTCGACCCGTGGCACCTGCTGGGTCTGCCCCGTGATCTCCTGCCAGCGGGCGTTCGACACTTCACGTGGTTTCAAGGTGCACATGGTCTGGCACAAGCGTCGTGGTGACGTCACCGCCACTTAGTGGTGAATGGCGGTTGTTGTTGTTGTTGTTGCTGTCAGGCGTGTGGGTGTTGGCCACCCACCCGCACGTGTGTCATGCCGGCCATCAAAGCTGCTCGCTAACAGCACTTGCTCCAACAGTCTGTTTAGGCTAAAATAAGGATCTCTGTCTTTGTTGGTGCGTGCGTGCGTGCGCGTGACGGCGATTACCCTTGAAGGTCCTCGGGACACCCTCTTGCCGGCAGGCGATGTAGAGGCAGGCCGAGGCGATGGCGTCGTTGCTGCGGCCCTTGAGGGACTTCTGCTCATACACTTGCTTGAACAAGTTGTTTGTGCGGTCCTGGCGGGGGGCGCGCGCACACCATGAGCAGCGTGCAGCACTCAAGAGCACGAAACAACGTTCCGCATTGAAGCGTGCGCATACACACGCGTTGCATACACGCGTACACACATGCGCATACACAAAGATCCCCCGTGTAGCGTGATCAAACTGTTGGGGCAAGGGCTGTTTGCAAGCATCTATGATGGCTGGAATGGTATACGATGGGGTGGGTGACCAGAACCACGTCTGGCAGCCTCTATCGCCCCAATGCTGATATTTTACACCAGGGACTAATTTTAGGCTGGGTTGACCCAGGGGAGGACCAGCACTGGTTCAAATAATGACCATTGATTTTATCCATGGCTGTCAATAGAACTCAGGTTGCCCGCATCATATTGTAGTGCGATAGCCACAACACTTCCACTACCCCACACACACACACAAAAAAAAAGATCCCCCGTATAGCCTTAAGAGACTTTGAGCCAAGCGCGCGCACACAGACAAGCAAAAAGATAAATATCCCCCGTTAGCCTTAAAAGAGTGTTGGGGTGAGTGCGCGCGCACAAACGTGGCACGGGGTCACACGCGTGTGTGTGTGTGTGCAAGCGCGAGTGCTCACCACGATGTTCCTGGGCAGGTTGATGCGGTCGGACATTGTGTTGATCTCACGGAAGGCTGTGAGCATGGCCCTGTCGGAGGAGCTGAGACTGCGGCGGTTCTGGTACTTGGCGTTGCCAAACTCGTCGAAACTCGCCGCCCCCTGTGCCCTAAGAGGGCAACACGGAAAAACGCCGGCGTGGCCGAGAGGAGCCAAGGTGATTTTGTTTAAACAGGTGAAGTCTTATCATCAGCGAGCGTGAAGCCGAGTCACCAAATTGACAAAAGACAAATAATGTACAGCAACGATGCAAAAATGCAGAAGGGTACACATCACTACTATTTACACAGGCGTGAATAGCTCACCAGAAGAACACACATCACTTGTACGACAAATGGTGGGAGGTGCGTGCGCCAAGAATATTAAGGAAATTAAATTAATTCACTCACTCATCATGGGAATCCAGGAGGTTCAGCAGTATCCACTGCTGTTCTTACACCCACCGTGACACCATGCATGGTGTTCTAGAACCTAATGACGTCTGCAGAAATTATAAATATACCCAACATACACGTGGACACGTGCACACGTGTACGACTCGGCACGGCGAGCATCCATCCCGAGGATCGCCCGCGCTCCGCCACCCTTGGCATCTGAGCAGCGCTCCAATGCGATGAAAACGCATCACCGATCGTGCAGATATTAGCCAATCAAAATAAAAGGGGGTGTTTCACACGACGCTTATGTACTAACCAATGGGATTACTCGATTTATGGATTCCATACCAATGTATCGGACGCAGTGATTAACCCTCGCCGAATCGATACTCCAACAAGGCCGTCGGATCGACTATGAGCAGAATCGATCGATGCAATAGACACCTCGATAATTATCTACAAGACCGTATATGAGCAGAGACTATACCCACAATGCTACGCCTACACTTTCATATACTGGGGCCGATCGCCCATCTTGTCGGGCGTTCCATTTGACTGCATCAGAATATGTATTGATACTGGAGGAGGAATCCTATGAGCTATAAAAGGAGTCCAGTGAGGGGCGCGTGGTCAGAGCGTTGCACTGCGCCCGCCGGGGCCACGTCGTCACCTTGCTGATGAGCGTGGTGAGGTCGCTGCCGTTGAGCAGCGGGTTCTGCGCGTCGCCCACATCGCGACGGGTCCTTCGAGTTGGTGTCGTTGCTGAAGGTCCTCCACTCCGAGCCGACGTCCACCACGCGGTCGCCTGGGACACGGCGTGCGTTACAGAGTCCACCGGGGCGGGGGCCGCGCCGCCAAGACACAAGAGACACGCCGCACCACCACCACCACCACCACAACAACGCGGGCGCTCTGCTGGTGGGGGAGGAGGGGGGGATGTTTTAAAAAACAAATACGTGCAGTGCAAACGTCGCATATCTGACCATCATACGTCCGCCCCCCCAACCATCTGGACTAAAACCAAACTATGTTTTACTTTAGCAGGTAAGGCCCACTGAGCTATATAGGGGGGAAGTCTTTCTCGGCGCTCTGCGGTGGCATGCGGCGCACCCTCACGCGACGCCTCGGGGGGGAAGCTACGGACCGTACCCGGGCGTGCGCACCAGCCACCCGCCGTTTGGAGAAGTCGTTGTCACAATTCCTGGCCGCGAAATCGATTCAAGAATGGGCTCAACTGCCCTCACCTGCCCCTCCCCCTTGTTCCCGCTCACACGGTTGTTTGTTTAGCGTCCGCCTCGTTGAGTTCCATCTCATCTGCTCCACCAAGAGCCAGGCGGCATCGTTTTGCCGTTTTTTTCGTATTAACTCTTGCCGATGAGGGATTCTGTGAAAAATAATCATTTCAATGTATAAAGTGCCCTTAAACAATCGTTCTCAGGGAAATTAAACCGACTGGGGGGCTTTGCCCGAGACGCTAACAGTGGCCCCTGAAGGCCTATTTCAATCGATGGGAGCCGCTACCATTCCAGCGGGAATTCACAACGGGGGCCTGCTAGCACACGCGGGCCGTCGCGTCATCGGCGGCGCGTCACGTGGTATTTGAAGCTAACGAAGCGGTGCCAAAACACCGACACGCGCGAGTGCCAGTTGCAAGTCGCCCGCAGCAGGGCGCTAATTTGCGTGGGAAATAGCCAAACCGCGTCGACCTGTTGCGCCGTCATCCACATTTCGCATCGGCCACGGCGCCGTGGCCTCTGCCGGGTGTCGGGGCGTGCGCTCAGTAGCGGTGCCTCTTCAGAGGGAAGCACACACCAATTTAAACACCGCTCACCAGAATTGTTTTATTTCATTCTCACTGGGCACGCGTGGTGTCAAGTGCAGCCTCACAACTCTGCTTTATCCACACGTGCCCCTCTGGCATGTCCTGTGTGCTATGAGGAAGGGGCAATTGTCCACAACGTTGCCTGCTACGAGGTCGCACGCAGCATTACTGACGAGAACGTGTCCAGTTTGTTTGTTCCGATGAGGTGGGGTTTGGCGAAACTGCCGGTGAGCAGCACCTTGGCAGCTGGGAACATGGTACTCGTCGTACACGTTCAAAGCGTTGGTTCGTTTGCATGTCTTACCACAAGCGTGTGTGTGGTTAGTGCACTCTTGATGCCTTGTAATAGGTGTCTATTGGGTGTTTTAACATCACCGGCGGCAATCTCGGGCTAGCAATCAAGCGGGTACTGCGATTGACATCGTTCAACGTGCGCTGTTCTTCGCGCGTAGAATCGCACGCGGTACGACCGTTGAACGGCGCGCACGCACGAGAGAAGCCGCCGCCGTTATTGACTCACGGATATCAACCGGAAATCGTCATAGACTTAGGCCCATGGAGCACACCGACGGAGGCCCGGCGACAGGAACGGAACACACGAGGCAGACGGCACAAGCGAGAATACAAATAATGGAGGCCCCTAGTGGAGCAGCGGTTATTCGACTGAATCATGAGAATTCACCAAAATTGTGGGACAGGGCAGTGGTGCGGTGGTGATGGGGTGCAAGGCTGAGTCATGAATCGCTGCAGGTCGACGTGACAGCAGCAGCACCAGCAGTAGCAGCAGCAACAGCAGCAACAGCAGCAGCAGCGGCAGCAGCAACAGTGCCAGCAGCAGTGGCAGCAGCAACAGCAGTGGCAGCAGCAACAGCAGCAGCAACAGCAGCAGCAACAGCAGCAGCAGCCACAGCAGCAGCAACAGCAGCAGCAACAGCGGCAGCAACAGCGGCAGCAACAGCGGCAGCAGCAGCGGCAGCAGCAGCGGCAGCAGCAACAGCACCAGCAACGGCAGCAGCAGCGGCAGCAGCAACAGCAGCGGCAGCAGCAGCAACAGCAGCAGCGGCAGCAGCAACAGCAGCGGCAGCAGCAACTGCGGCAGCAGCAACAGGAGCGGCAGCAGCCACAGCAACAGCAGCAACAGCAGCGGCAGCAGCAGCAACAGCAGCGGCAACAGCAGCAGCAACAGCAACAGCAACAGCGGCAGCAACAGCAGCGGCAGTAGCAACAGCAGCAACAGCAGCGGGCAGCAGCAACAGCAGCAGCAGCAACCGCATTAGCACCGCGGCGGCACCGAGGTGATTACTGACCGACTACAACTCCACACTCGGGGCACACCATGTCCCCCGCGCGGTAATCTTCAATCAACACCGCCTCCGGGTGGTACGGACAGTGAATGCTGCGCACACAGACACAAACAGACATGCAGAGACACGCAGAGTCATGAAGACACATGCATTCACAGACAAAATAGATGCACAGGCAGACATTACATGCATAGACATGCATACAAGGACAGACACGCATGCGGGGGACACGCACACCGATGCGCAGACACACACGCGCACAAAGACACACAAAGATCCATCGTTAAACCTCGCAAAATATTGTGGCAAACATTGTAAGTGAGCAACTATTCAGGCTGGCATGGCACACATCGAGGCGGTTTGGTCAGCAGAATGCCCAAACACCTTCATCTCCATAAGTGCCGAAGCTCAGCCAGTGTTTCAGGTACTCATTTATGGCCGGGGCGATCTAGAGGAGGTCCAAGACAGATTGACTCTCGCACACGCATGCGCACATACAACACGCAGCAAATGCACGCGCATATTATGCACGTTGTGGTTTACAGCGGCTGCACAAGCAAGCAGGCCAATTGTGCGCAGATGAACGACTGCTCTCCCGTCATCGCTTTATGGCTGTGGGGGTTCTCTGGGCACGTTGATTTCCTGCCACTCAATAAAACACTCGAAAAAGAATCGGCCAATCATACCAATCAGGGCCCCCCCGCCACCTAACACAAACCGCGCCCTCCCCCCTCCCCTCAAAAAACACAAGTCTCGGGACTGGGCAAATCTGTCAGCAACGAATAACATTGATAGTTTAAACCAGCCGAAGGTGTTGGAAGCGTTAATTGGAATCTACGCGTCCGTACATGCCTGGGTGTAACGGTACAAAGGAAAAAATCCAATCCCATTTCGAGCTTTAATCCCAGCTGCCAGTTCCAGTTATTTTAGTGTTTGAGAAAAACCTGTGGGAGCTCGAAATTTTCCACGCCATGCAGCAAACGCAATTTTTATCTCATTTCATCAGCCGCCGCTGAAGTGAACCGAGCCGGCCGAAGCCACTCCATTAAGGGAGCCTCTCTGTTTCGTTGGGAGGTGAGGGTTCGGGGGGTGGGGAAAAAGAGAGATTTGCCAGTACAGAAAAAATTCAACGGAAGCGTGGAACCGCACGCACGTGTCAGACGCAACGCCCACACACCGACACGCGGGCGCTACTTCGCAGCGTGACGTTACAACTCTCAAAAACTCGAAAATTATCCTCAACGGTTTTCTTCCATTAAGGATCTTCACGCCAATCTGGCCCAAAAAACGTTACAAATCTAGGCGGCGGTCAAGCGCGGAGTTTCACGGCCGGTTTGTGGGCTCCGTAGCGTTCACGGGAACGTGTGGAGAGGGGTCCCTCCTTAGAAGAACAGATGCAGTTTTGTTACAGCATCATCTGCAAATTTAAAAAAATGCAACGTTTGCGGTCCTGCAATTGCTCGCTGGCGCCAATGTTGGCAAAAAACTAAACTACTATTTTAATTTTACCAAATAAGGCCCACTGAGCGGTATATATCTTTTTATTTAGAAACGACCTGGCTATCACAAATGATAGCTCAATGAAGTGGCTTATTATGAAGACATTTATAGCGGTCAAATCATATAATCTAAACGCAAGTTCGTGAATTTGGAGGGAAAAACCGGAGGACTGGGAGAAAAATCCACGCGAAGAACATGCAAACTCCAAATATACAGCAGCAGGCGACACAGGGTTGGGATCAAACCCACGACCAGGTGAGTAAATTAACATCCCGCCACCGTGGCAACCTTCACCACGAGAGGGAGCTCTAGACAGCCCCTCCAGAGGGTATACTTGGCCTACTCTTCCATGCTGGCCAGTCATCTTGGAAGAGGTGCAAGTACCGACACTTTGCGAGCGACAAGCCACTCTGTTGAGCTATCATTTGTGGTCAGGTTGCTTCTAAAACATGTAGTTAATACCTCAGTGGGCTTTACCTGGCAAGATAAAAAATAATGTAGTTTTACTTGTATACTTTTGTCAAATGATTTGTTAACCCTTCCTATACTTTGCCCTCCTATAGTGTTTTTGCATTGTTTGTTGTTGCAACGTTCTCACCCACCCCCGATTGGTCGCCTGTGAAAGAGCTTTATAGATCATCGAATTACTCCAGAGTAAATTAATATTTTAAACTCAGATTCTTTACTCGACTGCACGCAAAATACCACCCGGCTGGGTGGACAGAGGCAGTGGCGGCAGGGATTTAAGAAGCTCGCACAGTTGTTACAACCGTCGTGCCAGGAGATCGGTGTGCTCACCATTTCACCACGGCAGTGTCCCCAGCGGTACACAACGCGCATCAATATAAAACACAAATATGTAAGCGCACGATTGGACGCACCAGCCCTATGCGGCGCCACACCCCTAACCACGCCGAGTTCATTAAAGGAGCCCCACACCAGCGGAGATCATAATTGTAATAATTTCGACTTTGTAACGCGCTGCTGGAGGAGGGGATCTCCACTCTCGAAGACAGAGGACGACTCAAGAGGTGCAAGGAGGAACCACAGGCGACAGTGGGACGAGGCAGTGGTCCCCAGCTCTGGGGTCCTCTTTGTATAAAGGTGTTATCGGCCAACTGACGAGTATTTACGCGCGGCAAACTGGAGCGCCCGGAGATGTGGGGGCACCCTGCGCTTGGTGGAGATGGTGGAGATGGTGGAGACGGTGGAGACGGTGGAGACGGGGGAGACGGTGGAGATGGTGGAGATGGTGGAGATGGTGGAGATGGTGGAGATGGTGGAGATGGTGGAGACGGTGGAGACGGTGGAGATGGTGGAGATGGTGGAGATGGGGGAGATGGGGGAGATGGTGGAGACGGTGGAGACGGTGGAGATGGTGGAGATGGTGGAGATGGGGGAGATGGGGAGATGGTGGAGATGGTGGAGATGGTGGAGACGGTGGAGATGGTGGAGATGGTGGAGACTGGTGGAGACGGTGGAGATGGTGGAGATAGTGGAGCAGCCGAGCTTTCGACTGTCCTCTGCCAAGCAGCGCCACGATAAACCGGCGGGCAGAGCCAACACTCGACGAGTTACCGAGGGCAACCGAGCCAGAAGCTTGGGTCTCCGGAGGGCAAGGTGGCTCAAGACAAGTGTGGTGAGGCCGACGGCACGGTTCATGCGCTACTAAGCCAGCAATCCGAGTGATATCCCAACCGAACCCGCGATTGCCATGGTGCGCGGGGGCCTGAATCCAGCAGTGTGTTGACAATGGGATGTCAATTGTTACCATTACTATTATTTTTATGATTATTGTCATGCTGGTCTTCACTGGGCGAAACTGAAACGACTCAATTTCGGGAACCCAAATGACCGAGCAGTGAAACCGCTCGGAGAATAAGAGGCTGGAAAACCTCGACAACGTTTGCTCGTCGCTCTTTTCTTCCTCTTTCCAAAAGCGTGCGGGGGGGGGGGGGGGGGAAGGCTGACTCGCTGGCTCGCACACACACACACACACGTGGGCAAGCGACACGCGTCGCCGCAAAAGTTCCAACGCGCTCCACCACCCCGCACAAGATCCCCCTGCGTCGCCTTGGCAAGGCTGCCGATGGAGCCAAGTGCTCTTAGCGAGTGAGCAGGACCAGTGAAGCTCAAACAGCACACACGAGGGGGCGATGTGGCCAGCAGCCGTGCACGGGCCACCTTTTTCTCCACGTCGATGATTGTTTATGCCGAGTCGACCTAGGGGAGGCCCAGGATCAGTGTGTGGGTGTGCGTCACCAATGTTGGTCGTGAGCGGGGAATCAAATTCGGGTCGCCGGGGTTCATAGAGCAGTGTGCTAAACCGCTGTGCCACTGCTCCCTGTTGAAAAATAAAATAAAGATCTACTGGATAGCCTAAACAGACTGTTGAGGGAAGTGCTGTTAGCGAGTACCTATGGAAGCTGGCACGGCACTAGAAAAAGGTGGGTGGCCAGGAGTACGCCCGGTTGCCTTTGAATCCCAAGAGCCGATGTTGTACCAGGTACTCCTTTAAGGCTAAGTCGACCTAAGGGAGATCCAGCAATGGGGCGGATATTCGTCCCCAATGTTGGCCGTGAATTGAACTCGTTTCCGGGGTCGCAGCATAATGCGCTCACCGCTGCGCCACTACTCCCCACTGTGCGCACACACACGGACACACACACACGTGTTGCTCAGCCACAAAGACTCAAGTTACTGCTTTGGAAAAACACGTATCCATCACACCGTCACGGAGGACAGGGTACATTTGCAGAAAGCGGATTCACAAGTAGTGATGCAACAGGCTGTCCTGACACGAACAGCAGCAGCGAGTGACTGTGGTGATGATGCAGAGTTTATTTCTCTACACAGCTTCATCGTCAACATCATCGTCCGTCACCATCGATGACCCAAGGCTTTAATCGCTGCCTAGAAGAGCTCTCGGTCCACTCTGCAAAATCATGATTCTCCCGCACTGCCGCCATGTGGAAGGCACTGGGAGCCAGGTCTAAGCGAGTGTGAGTATTCCCTTCTTGAAAGTGTCTCGTGTTCAATCGCCCCTCACAATATGAAATAACTCGACACATTCATCAATAACACTGCGGCCTTAAAATTATATGTGACGTTTCTGGCGATGGCCCTGATTCATAGCACATTAATAGAGAGGGCCAGAGAGAGTGAAAATAATAAGCAGTGAAGACTGCACGACACACATGGGGCCTGATAATTTAATACAAAAAAGTTCTTATGACCAGTTCTTGAATTGCTATAATATTAGTTAATGAGTAACAGGCAAACCCATCAATTATCAAAATGTATCACTACCAAACAAACTCATTGATGTTACAAGTAAAAGCATTAAATCTCGCTGGCACATTGCATTGTGGGAAGATCTGGTCCCGTGAGAACAAGGCCCAGTCCACCTAAAGATAATTTAAGGTGGAATCTTAGCAATTGTAAACTTGTTACTGCACAGGTCGAGGTCAGATCAACATATAACCTAAACCATTGATGCGCAAACTCCGGCAAATTGCCCACTTCAGTTGGTGGTCAACGTTCAAAGTGGACTGCCACCCTCTCAAAGGAACGGCGCTGTCCCCTTAGTCACCCCCCGTGATCCGTGAATCAAACGAATCACTCGAGACACCGGTATGGCAGCAAGAGCAGTTCATGCGAATGCTGCCGCAAGAGATGACACGTTTAGGCGCAATGGTCCTTCTCTGACTATGCGCGGTCAATTAATAAAAAAAACCCACACAAGCCTGGAGGAAACCATCACCGGGAAAACCCAGCAACACAACCCACTTCCTCTAGACCGGGCTCCCAATGCCACACGACTCTCCAACAGGGCGAGCGTCACTCGCGGTGAAATCCATTTTTTGAGCGACGACGATTTCCACGCTAACTGCGAGTGAGCTGCATGAGGAGCGGTCAGAGCGGTGTGTCTCTCTCCCTGGAGGTGGTTAAAACCTCGGGACACCGACGGTGACAATGACGGAACGAGCGTAGCCACAACCTCAAGGGGGACCCCTCTGCAGATTCACGGTAGAGCAACACTACTCTGTGTGTCAGCGCACACAGGCGTCTCATTCTACCCTGGTCGTGTGTAAAGTTTGGATCGTCCTGTGAGGGCCCCAGAGTGTTTGCTCTGTATACAGCGGAAGGTCGCCGTGACTCTTCACGGAGCTAGTGACCGCCTTATTCAGCCAGTTGCCAAAATGCGACGATTTCCTCCCCCCCTAAAATATGTGACACCACTTATTCACAGGCAGTGATAACCAACTCCCCGCTCGAAGGGACACAGGAGCAGGGCTCAACTCAACTGGCAGCCACTGAGACTTTGGTGGAAATTCCGCATCGTCATGGCAAGGACCAATCTGTTCACACCCGCTACTCCGATGAGCACTGTACGATGCAAAAGAAGTTCAACATACATACATGACGATCCCCGACTGCCAACACAAGCGGCCGCTCCTTCTATAATCTCCAGAGGAATCGATAAGAAATGGCTTCTAACTCGTGCCCGTGACTCACAAGTGAGTCACTGAAAAAACAATAGCATAAACAAACACACCTGCAACTAGCAAGTCACCCATCTCGTGGAATATCGGAGGCCAAGCGGGATAAGTGTGAATCGTGTAAGCGTGTGATGGTGCTAGGATGGGTGACACCACACAACAGTTCATATTCTTGGTTCTTTCGGTAAAGTCACGTAGAAGAGAAATAATAAAATAATACAAATATAAAACAATAAAAATTCTCACGACGTTTCGACTGCAATACAAGCAATCATCATCAGGTGTGAAATCCACAGCAAGAAAATGTCAAATTTTCTTGTATTATTTCCCTTCTACATGACTCTACCGAAAGAACCAAGAATACGAATCCCTGCAGTCACGAAAGCTTTAAATCAAGATTTCACACAACAGGTCGTTAGAGGCTGTGGGCCTATGTGGTAGGAAACCAGAGGCAGCGCAGTGCGGCAACGTAATTGTTAGCACTCAACTCCCATGGCTCTCATGCCTCTGTCCCCCCACTTTCGCTATCCGTACTGGTGAAGTATCGTCAAGCTGTATGTAGGGGAGGCCCTCATTTAGCAGTAGTAGGAGGAAAATAGGGCTCCACAGGGCTTATTGATGTTGATTTTCCCGTGCGCGAGGGACCGTTTGTTATCGAAATTCATAATAAATAATGTTTTACCTATATACGGATAAACAAATTAGCTTTAAACCACGAACCTGATGGATAAAAAACAATATATAGAAACGTTTGTGGATGAATTATTATTGTCCCAAGTCAATTTATCATAATAGATGTATTATAATAATAGATGTATTATAATGAATGTGCTTCACACAATGTTAAAGAACCGAGTCTGTGGAGCACTCTCGCTGATTACGACTTAGGTCATCGAGGTCACGGCAGTCGACTTTGCCGGCTCCGAGGGGTTTGGTTCACATCCCGATTCTCATCTCCGTAGGACGCTGGCGGCATGGCGCCCAGGCACTTCGCCCCGCTTTATTCCAACCTGCCCTTGCGATGACAGATATTGGAGAGCTTCTCCATGAAACGGACAATAAGTATAACCCGTAAAAACAAAGTTTTTCACTATAAATCCTTTATATGCGTGGCAGCGAACTTAATATAAAGGATTTAAAAATATATTCGCCTGTGAAGGACGCGGGGATCGATCCCGCGACCTTTGGCATGGGAAGCGAGGGCGCTACCAACTGCGCTACTCCGCCACGGCCTGTGGAGGGGTTACGCTCTGGGCTCTTACACTCTGACATTCAGCCAAAGCCATGAATGCGTTCTATTTGAATATGTAAAATAATTTTTTTTTGCCTAAAAAGTGTAAAATTTTGGGAATTTTTTTTCACGAACAATAATTGTCTGGCACAATGAGTCTGTGTGGAAAATGTCAGCTCGATTGGATCACGGGAAGTGGGTTAAAAAACGACCGAAAGATTTGCACGGTCCTAAGCAAGCAAGCAAACTTAATATAAAGGAATTAAAAAGGGGGGCGATCGTCAGTGGTCGCGGTCTAGACCAGGCGGCACCCTGTGCGGTTACTGTTGTGATGTAATCATATTACGCCTTCCTCTCTGGCCTACGCGCTGCTGTGCAAAGGGGGCATTTAAGAGTATTTTGGCTGCTACATTTGCAAGTGATGAGCCGCTTCGTTGAGCTATAATTTGCGGCCAGGTCGCTTCTCAAAAAGAGCTACATAGTTCAGCGGAGCATACCTGGCAAAAATAAAAATAGTAAATTAAAAAAGTGAAATAGTAATTGCCCAAAACGTCGCCTATTATATAAATTTTAGTTTAAGGCCACGCAGTGTTATTGACAAATGTGTTGAGTTTGTTTTTTATCTGTGGTCGTGCACCACTGCCAATGCCGTTTAACCACAATGTGTTCATATCATCAGGTTACCTTAACGACCAGGTGAGCTCAGTGAGGTCTAGAGGGCTCTGTTTTTAATCAAGGGAGACCTGGGTTTCAATAAGTATGATTAAAAACATCATAGGTACAGAGACAACACTTACAGACCCATGTCATTGGAAACATATAGTGACCCATAGATTTACAGAGAACCATACACATACATAGTGACCTAGAAACTTACATAGATAATAACAAATAAACAGACACCCATACTTAGAGACCCATAGACTTAGAGAAACCATCACATAAAAATATAAAACTTGAGACTTAAATGATGACCCCCAGACCTATACCTACTTGCATAAACCCATATATGTGAAGACAATAACCCAAGCATCAAAGAACATAGATACCCAGTTAAAAACATACATAGAGACCCACATACATAAGAAACCCACAGACTAGACTCAAAAACCTACAGAGACCCATAGATTTACATAAATACCCACAGATTTATAAAGAAGACACACATACACCCAGTTACAAAGAGACCCACAGAATTCAGACACCCACACAGACCCATAGAATTGCAGAAACCCAGATACTTAAGAGACCCACAAACTTACACGGAGAAGCATAGACACACAGACACCCAGAGTTAGACTTAGAGACTCACAGACTCACATAGAGACCCATAGACTCACATAGAGACTCACAGACTTGTATAGAGACCCACAGACTTACATAGAGAGCCACAGACTTACATAGAGACCCACAGACTTACATAGAGACTCACAGACTTTTATAGAGACCCACAGACTTACATAGAGACCCACAGACATACTTAGAGACCCACAGACTCACATAGAGACCCACAGACTTACATAGAGACCCACAGACTGACATAGAGACCCACAGACTTACATAGAGACCCACAGACTTACATAGAGACTCACAGACTTTTATAGAGACCCACAGACTTACATAGAGACCCACAGACTCACATAGAGACCCACATACTTACATAGAGACCCACAGACATACATAGAGACCCACAGACTTACATAGAGACCCACAGACTCACATAAAGACCCACAGACTTACATAGAGACCCACAGACTTACATAGAGACCCACAGACTTACATAGAGACCCTCAGACTTACATAGAGACCCACAGACTTACATAGAGACCCACAGACTTACATAGAGACCCACAGACTTACATAGAGAGCCACAGACTTACATAGAGACCCACAGACTTACATAGAGACTCACAGACTTACATAGAGACTCACAGACTTACATAGAGACCCACAGACTTACATAGAGACCAACATCATAGAGACCTACAGACTTACATAGAGACCCACAGACGTACATAGAGACCCACAGACTTACATAGAGACCCACAGACATACATAGAGACCCACAGACGTACATAGAGACCCACAGACTTACATAGAGACCCACAGACTTACATAGAGACCCACAGACTTACATAGAGACCCACAGACATACATAGAGACCCACAGCCTTACATAGAGACCCACAGACTTACATAGAGACCCACAGACTTACATAGAGACCCACAGACTTACATAGAGACCCACAGACGTACATAGAGACCCACAGACTTACATAGAGACCCACAGACGTACATAGAGACCCACAGACGTACATAGAGACCCACAGACTTACATAGAGACCCACAGACTTACATAGAGACCCACAGACTTACATAGAGACCCACAGACTTACATAGAGACCCACAGCCTTACATAGAGACCCACAGACTTACATAGAGACCCACAAACTTACATAGAGACCCACAGACTTACATAGAGACTCACAGACTTACATAGAGACTCACAGACTTACATAGAGACCCACAGACTTACATAGAGACCCACAGACATACATAGAGACCCACAAACTTACATAGAGACCCACAGACTTACATAGAGACCCACAGATTTACATAGAGACCCACAGACATACATAGAGACCCACAGATTTACATAGAGACCCACATATTTACATAGAGACCCACAGACATACTTAGAGACCCACATACTTACATAGAGACCCACAGATTTACATAGAGACCCACAGACATACATAGAGACCCACAGATTTACATAGAGACTCACAGACAAACACACAGCCCCACAGGTGTGATGACCTCATATCGATAAATCATCTCATCTGATGACCTCTATACATGACCAGAGTTGAGACCAGAAATTATTGTTTTCCATGGGGAGGCCCGGGTTACAATGAGGACAGAGTAACAGCGGCAAGGTTCCACGTTGTTGACAAAACACCACGACGGCTGTAGATCCTCCTCGTGTCCTGCCACTACCGTGACCGTGTTTGTTTATCCAACGCTTACGAAAACGCTTAGGGCACATAATTAAGATGAGCACACCATTTTTTATTCAACACAGTAATTAACAATAATGAAGAACAGCGGCATGACCGCAAGAGCATCGCTGTGCACGTGTAGATGACATGGAGGTACAGTATATGGCACGTTGCTAACGCAGCTGCTTTATGGGACGATGATGATGGTGATGATGATGGGGGTCTCGGCAAGGAGTTGTCACCGACTCTACAAAGCGTGCCCGTGACGGCGGCAGTGAGGTGGAAGGTTGGGGAGGGGGTGAGAAGCGGGCGTGAGACACGGGGAGACAAAGGGGGACGAGGTGAGGTGACACGTGGAGGGACGAGGCGAGGAGATGATGAGTGGTGAGGAGACACGGAGACACGAGGTGAGGCAGGAGACGAGGCGAGGAGACACGGTGATACGGGAGACTCGGTGAGGCGCAGGATGAGACGTGGGGAGCGGAGACGGCGGTTAGGTGAAGAGGTGGTGAGGACATGAGGAGAAGGCGGTGGTGAGGAGGTGGTGAGGTGGTGAGGAGAAGGTGGTGAGGTGAGGAGGTGGTGAGGACATGAGGAGAAGGCGGTGGTGAGGAGGTGGTGAGGTGGTGAGGAGAAGGTGGTGAGGTGAGGAGGTGGTGAGGGTGAGGAGGCGGTTGAGGTGACGATGAGGTGGTGACGATGACGTGGTGAGGAGGCGGTTGAGGGGGTGACGATGACGTGGTGAGGTTGAGGTGGTGAGGACATGACGATGAGGTGAAGAGGTGATGATGGTGAGGTGGTGAGGGTGAGGTGGTGAGGGTGAGGACATGACGATGTGACGGTGACGACATTACGATGAAGTGAGGAGGTGGTGACGATGACGATGGGGTGGTGAGGGTGACGATGAGGTGGTGAGGATGAGGAGGTGAGGTTGACGATGAGGTTGAGGTGGTGAGGGTGAGGTGGTGAGGATGAGTTGGTGAGGAGGTTGCGGAACTCACCGGTTGCCGGACGCCATTGTGTGCGCGGTCTAGGGAAGCGCGCCGCGATTGGCCGAGTTCTCGTCTGACGTCACGTTCACGTGGCGCAGGTCGAGCCAATCACCGTGGAGATGAGCCGGGAGGGCACACGTGGTTGCGCAGGGGGGTGGGGCAGGAGCGGTGGGACAGCGGTTAGCGCAGCCGATTCCCGGCTAACGTCAGTGGCCAAATCTGAAGCAGTCTCTTGGAACCAGCCCCTTTGGTACTCAGAAAGGGCATCTCGCCCCCGCCCCCCCCAGTGGGTGCGTGTGCACCCCGATGAGTAACATCTCCTGCGTGTGAAGCGCTTTGTCAATAACACCGCGGCCTTAAAAATAAAGCTTACACAACAACAACTTACACAACAACAGGCGACAGACTGTAGGGGCAAGTGCTGTTAGCGAGCACATGTCAAGGCCGGCACTGTGGCACGCGAGGGGGTGGGTGGCCAGCACCACGCCCGGCCGCCTTTGTCTCCCCAGTGGCGATGTTTACACACCGCACCAGGTACTCATTTCAGGCTGAGTCGACCTAGGGGAGGCCCAGGACCGGATCAGATAATCGTGATTGGTGTTGACCGGGCGCGCTATCCACTGCACCACCGCTCCCCACAATGGCACACGAACCACACCATCACATTCTAAACACACTCGCCATAACTCACCGTCTCTCTCAAACTCACACTCTCTCACCGGTGCGAAAGAAAGTTGAACACACGTTACATGCACACTCAAGGGTCATTGCCCGGAGCGTCGCCCATTACAGCTCTGTATAAATGTTGTATGTTGAAGGCCGCTGTTGTTATTGACGGACGAATTGAGTCGTTTCGCTTACACTCCTCGTGCGTTTGCGCCAACGCAGCAGCGACCCGCACCGACTGGACATCGGCGAGAAAAGCGCTTTATAGCTTATCGGATTTCCTCCAGTAGCAACAATCTGACGTCAACCGGGCAGAGCTTGTCCCACCCAGAGCGAGGACATTTCCGACGACTCTTGTTTTTCTCCCCTGGGGTAAGCGAGTCCGTGAACTCACGTTAGGAATGACCATCACTAAACCATCACTAAACTATCACTAAGCCATCAGATAACCATCAGTAAACCCCACTCTCTATTGTGCGCTCATCTTTAGAAGTACAGGGGTAGTCCAGATGTCCTGTGACCCCCCTTCCCCCCCATTTAATTATCTAAAACTTACTAATATATACATATAAAAAAGTAAAAAGTAAGGTTTATTTAAAACAGAAATGAATCAGCAAAGGGGGAATACAAAAGTGAGGGCCACAATTAACTGGGGGGGGGGGGGGGGTCACAAGACATCTGGACCACAGTGAGGGATTTAATCTTCAGTACGGAAGCCGACGGGTAGCTGCCAGGAATAAAACGCGTTTGCATATTAGCACCCACTGTAGTCATCTTAAACTAAACTATTTAAATTTTTACCAGGTAAGGCCCACTGAGATACACAAAGGATAGCGCAACGAAGTGGCTCATCACGTGAGGATGAAGAGCATCAGCCAACTTCTCTAAACGCGCGATTTTGATTCTAAATGTGGAGGGGAAAACCCCGAAGGACCCGGGGAGACACGCAAACTCCAAATACACAGCAGCAGCAGGCGTCAGGATCGAACTCCTGTATACCAGGCGAGGTAGTTAACATCTCAGATGTGAGTTACGGGCAAACGCGCTGTTCTCCCAGCAAAGTCCGCAAGCGAAACTGAACGTCGTGCTCGGGTCTCGTCCCGACGAGAGCCATCGCGACCCCCTCCTGCTCCTCCTCCCCCCCCCCGCCACGAGACAAACGACAGAGCGAATGGCGTGAACGCCGTCAGCCTCACGGTAAACGTGCGGCCCGATGTTGGCCCAGCGTTGGCTTATGTGGTTGGAACGGTTGGGGCCAATGATGAATCAAAGTTGGCATTTGTGGTTGGAACAGTTGGGGCCAATGATGAATCAAAGTTGGCATTTGTGGTTGGAACAGTTGGGGCCAATGATGAATCAAAGTTGGCATTTGTGGTTGGAACGGTTGGGGCCAATGATGAATCAAAGTTGGCATTTGTGGTTGGAACAGTTGGGGCCAATGATGAATCAAAGTTGGCATTTGTGGTTGGAACCGTTGGGCCCAATGATGAATCAAAGTTGGCATTTGTGGTTGGAACAGTTGGGGCCAATGATGAATCAAAGTTGGCATTTGTGGTTGGAACAGTTGGAGCCAACGATGAATCAAAGTTGGCATTTGTGGTTGGAACAGTTGGAGCCAACGATGAATCAAAGTTGGCATTTGTGGTTGGAACCGTTGGAGCCAATGATGAATCAAAGTTGGCATTTGTGGTTGAAACCGTTGGGGCCAATGATGAATCAAAGTTGGCATTTGTGGTTGGAACAGTTGGAGCCAACGATGAATCAAAGTTGGCATTTGTGGTTGGAACAGTTGGAGCCAACGATGAATCAAAGTTGGCATTTGTGGTTGGAACCGTTGGAGCCAACGATGAATCAAAGTTGGCATTTGTGGTTGGAACCGTTGGGGCCAATGATGAATCAAAGTTGGCATTTGTGGTTGGAACAGTTGGAGCCAATGATGAATCAAAGTTGGCATTTGTGGTTGGAACCGTTGGAGCCAATGATGAATCAAAGTTGGCATTTGTGGTTGGAACCGTTGGGGCCAATGATGAATCAAAGTTGGCATTTGTGGTTGGAACCGTTGGAGCCAACGTTGAATCAAAGTTGGCATTTGTGGTTGGAACCGTTGGAGCCAACGATGAATCAAAGTTGGCATTTGTGGTTGGAACCGTTGGGGCCAATGATGAATCAAAGTTGGCATTTGTGGTTGAAACCGTTGGAGCCAATGATGAATCAAAGTTGGCATTTGTGGTTGAAACCGTTGGGCCCAACGATGAATCAAAGTTAGCATTTGTGGTTGGAACCGTTGGGGCCAATGGTGAATCAAAGTTAGCATTTGTGGTTGGAACCGTTGGGGCCAATGGTGAATCAAAGTTAGCATTTGTGGTTGGAACCGTTGGGGCAATGATGAATCAAAGTTGGCATTTGTGGTTGAAACCGTTGGGGCCAATGGTGAATCAAAGTTTGCATTTGTGGTTGAAACCGTTGGGGCCAATGATGAATCAAAGTTGGCATTTGTGGTTGGAACGGTTGGAGCCAATGATGAATCAAAGTTGGCATTTGTGGTTGGAACCGTTGGAGCCAATGGTGAATCAAAGTTGGCATTTGTGGTTGGAACCGTTGGGGCCAATGATGAATCAAAGTTGGCATTTGTGGTTGGAACCGTTGGGGCCAATGATGAATTAAAGTTGGCATTTGTGGTTGGAACCGTTGGGGCCAATGATGAATCAAAGTTGGCATTTGTGGTTGAAACCGTTGGGGCCAATGATGAATCAAAGTTGGCATTTGTGGTTGAAACCGTTGGGGCCAATGATGAATCAAAGTTGGCATTTGTGGTTGAAACCGTTGGGGCCAATGATGAATCAAAGTTGGCATTTGTGGTTGAAACCGTTGGGGCCAATGATGAATCAAAGTTGGCATTTGTGGTTGAAACCGTTGGGGCCAATGATGAATCAAAGTTGGCATTTGTGGTTGGAACCGTTGGAGCCAATGATGAATCAAAGTTGGCATTTGTGGTTGAAACCGTTGGGGCCAATGATGAATCAAAGTTGGCATTTGTGGTTGAAACCGTTGGGGCCAATGATGAATCAAAGTTGGCATTTGTGGTTGAAACCGTTGGGGCCAATGATGAATCAAAGTTGGCATTTGTGGTTGGAACCGTTGGGGCCAATGATGAATCAAAGTTGGCATTTGTGGTTGAAACCGTTGGAGCCAATGATGAATCAAAGTTGGCATTTGTGGTTGAAACCGTTGGGGCCAATGATGAATTAAAGTTGGCATTTGTGGTTGGAACCGTTGGGGCCAATGATGAATCAAAGTTGGCATTTGTGGTTGGAACGGTTGGGGCCAATGATGAATTAAAGTTGGCATTTGTGGTTGGAACCGTTGGGGCCAATGGTGAATCAAAGTTGGCATTTGTGGTTGGAACCGTTGGGGCCAATGATGAATTAAAGTTGGCATTTGTGGTTGGAACCGTTGGGGCCAATGATGAATTAAAGTTGGCATTTGTGGTTGGAACCGTTGGGGCCAATGATGAATCAAAGTTGGCATTTGTGGTTGGAACGGTTGGGGCCAATGATGAATTAAAGTTGGCATTTGTGGTTGAAACCGTTGGGGCCAATGATGAATTAAAGTTGGCATTTGTGGTTGGAACCGTTGGGGCCAATGGTGAATCAAAGTTGGCATTTGTGGTTGGAACGGTTGGAGCCAATGATGAATCAAAGTTGGCATTTGTGGTTGGAACCGTTGGGCCCAATGGTGAATCAAAGTTGGCATTTGTGGTTGGAACGGTTGGAGCCAATGATGAATCAAAGTTGGCATTTGTGGTTGGAACGGTTGGAGCCAACGATGAATCAAAGTTGGAATTTGTGGTTGGAACGGTTGGAGCCAATGATGAATCAAAGTTGGCATTTGTGGTTGGAACCGTTGGGCCCAATGGTGAATCAAAGTTGGCATTTGTGGTTGGAACCGTTGGGCCCAATGGTGAATCAAAGTTGGCATTTGTGGTTGGAACAGTTGGAGCCAATGATGAATTAAAGTTGGCATTTGTGGTTGAAACCGTTGGGCCCAATGGTGAATCAAAGTTGGCATTTGTGGTTGGAACCGTTGGGCCCAATGGTGAATCAAAGTTGGCATTTGTGGTTGGAACAGTTGGAGCCAATGATGAATCAAAGTTGGCATTTGTGGTTGGAACAGTTGGAGCCAATGATGAATCAAAGTTGGCATTTGTGGTTGGAACCGTTGGGCCCAATGGTGAATCAAAGTTGGCATTTGTGGTTGGAACAGTTGGAGCCAATGATGAATCAAAGTTGGCATTTGTGGTTGGAACAGTTGGAGCCAATGATGAATCAAAGTTGGCATTTGTGGTTGGAACCGTTGGGCCCAATGGTGAATCAAAGTTGGCATTTGTGGTTGGAACCGTTGGGCCCAATGATGAATCAAAGTTGGCATTTGTGGTTGGAACCGTTGGGCCCAATGGTGAATCAAAGTTGGCATTTGTGGTTGGAACAGTTGGAGCCAATGATGAATCAAAGTTGGCATTTGTGGTTGGAACAGTTGGGCCCAACGATGAATCAAAGTTGGCATTTGTGGTTGGAACAGTTGGAGCCAATGATGAATCAAAGTTGGCATTTGTGGTTGGAACTGTTGGGCCCAACGATGAATCAAAGTTGGCATTTGTGGTTGGAACCGTTGGAGCCAATGATGAATCAAAGTTGGCATTTGTGGTTGGAACAGTTGGAGCCAATGATGAATCAAAGTTGGCATTTGTGGTTGAAACCGTTGGGGCCAATGATGAATCAAAGTTGGCATTTGTGGTTGGAACCGTTGGAGCCAATGATGAATCAAAGTTGGCATTTGTGGTTGGAACAGTTGGAGCCAATGATGAATCAACGTTGGCATTTGTGGTTGAAACCGTTGGGGCCAATGATGAATCAAAGTTGGCATTTGTGGTTGGAACAGTTGGAGCCAATGATGAATCAAAGTTGGCATTTGTGGTTGAAACCGTTGGGGCCAATGATGAATCAAAGTTGGCATTTGTGGTTGGAACCGTTGGAGCCAATGATGAATCAAAGTTGGCATTTGTGGTTGGAACAGTTGGAGCCAATGATGAATCAAAGTTGGCATTTGTGGTTGAAACCGTTGGGGCCAATGATGAATCAAAGTTGGCATTTGTGGTTGAAACCGTTGGGGCCAATGATGAATCAACGTTGGCATTTGTGGTGGGAACGGTTGGGCCCAATGATGAATCAAAGTTGGCATTTGTGGTTGAAACCGTTGGGGCCAATGATGAATCAACGTTGGCATTTGTGGTTGGAACGGTTGGGCCCAATGATGAATCAAAGTTGGCATTTGTGGTTGAAACCGTTGGGGCCAATGATGAATCAAAGTTGGCATTTGTGGTTGAAACCGTTGGGGCCAATGATGAATCAACGTTGGCATTTGTGGTGGGAACGGTTGGGGCCAACGTTGAATCAAAGTTGGCATTTGTGGTTGAAACCGTTGGGGCCAATGATGAATCAAAGTTGGCATTTGTGGTTGGAACCGTTGGGGCCAATGATGAATCAAAGTTGGCATTTGTGGTTGGAACGGTTGGAGCCAATGATGAATCAAAGTTGGCATTTGTGGTTGGAACCGTTGGAGTCAATGATGAATCAAAGTTGGCATTTGTGGTTGGAACGGTTGGAGCCAATGATGAATCAAAGTTGGCATTTGTGGTTGGAACCGTTGGGGCCAATGATGAATCAAAGTTGGCATTTGTGGTTGGAACAGTTGGAGCCAATGATGAATCAAAGTTGGCATTTGTGGTTGGAACCGTTGGAGCCAATGATGAATCAAAGTTGGCATTTGTGGTTGGAACAGTTGGAGCCAATGATGAATCAACGTTGGCATTTGTGGTTGGAACAGTTGGAGCCAATGATGAATCAACGTTGGCATTTGTGGTTGGAACCGTTGGAGCCAATGATGAATCAAAGTTGGCATTTGTGGTTGGAACAGTTGGAGCCAATGATGAATCAACGTTGGCATTTGTGGTTGGAACGGTTGGAGCCAATGATGAATCAACGTTGGCATTTGTGGTTGGAACCGTTGGAGCCAATGATGAATCAAAGTTGGCATTTGTGGTTGGAACCGTTGGAGCCAACGATGAATCAAAGTTGGCATTTGTGGTTGGAACCGTTGGAGCCAATGATGAATCAAAGTTGGCATTTGTGGTTGGAACCGTTGGAGCCAATGGTGAATCAAAGTTGGCATTTGTGGTTGGAACCGTTGGAGCCAATGGTGAATCAAAGTTGGCATTTGTGGTTGGAACCGTTGGGGCCAATGATGAATCAAAGTTGGCATTTGTGGTTGGAACCGTTGGGGCCAATGATGAATCAAAGTTGGCATTTGTGGTTGGAACCGTTGGAGCCAATGATGAATCAACGTTGGCATTTGTGGTTGGAACCGTTGGGGCCAATGATGAATCAAAGTTGGCATTTGTGGTTGAAACCGTTGGGGCCAATGGTGAATCAAAGTTGGCATTTGTGGTTGGAACCGTTGGGGCCAATGGTGAATCAAAGTTGGCATTTGTGGTTGAAACCGTTGGGGCCAATGGTGAATCAACGTTGGCATTTGTGGTTGGAACCGTTGGGGCCAATGATGAATCAAAGTTGGCATTTGTGGTTGAAACCGTTGGGGCCAATGGTGAATCAAAGTTGGCATTTGTGGTTGGAACGGTTGGGGCCAATGATGAATCAAAGTTGGCATTTGTGGTTGGAACCGTTGGGCCCAACGATGAATCAAAGTTGGCATTTGTGGTTGGAACGGTTGGAGCCAATGATGAATCAACGTTGGCATTTGTGGTTGAAACCGTTGGAGCCAATGGTGAATCAACGTTGGCATTTGTGGTTGAAACCGTTGGGGCCAATGATGAATCAAAGTTGGCATTTGTGGTTGGAACCGTTGGGCCCAATGGTGAATCAACGTTGGCATTTGTGGTTGAAACCGTTGGAGCCAATGGTGAATCAACGTTGGCATTTGTGGTTGAAACCGTTGGAGCCAATGGTGAATCAAAGTTGGCATTTGTGGTTGAAACCGTTGGGCCCAATGGTGAATCAAAGTTGGCATTTGTGGTTGAAACCGTTGGAGCCAATGGTGAATCAAAGTTGGCATTTGTGGTTGAAACCGTTGGGCCCAATGGTGAATCAAAGTTGGCATTTGTGGTTGAAACCGTTGGAGCCAATGGTGAATCAACGTTGGCATTTGTGGTTGAAACCGTTGGGGCCAATGGTGAATCAACGTTGGCATTTGTGGTTGGAACAGTTGGAGCCAATGATGAATCAAAGTTGGCATTTGTGGTTGGAACAGTTGGGCCCAACGATGAATCAAAGTTGGCATTTGTGGTTGGAACAGTTGGAGCCAATGATGAATCAAAGTTGGCATTTGTGGTTGGAACGGTTGGAGCCAACGATGAATCAAAGTTGGCATTTGTGGTTGGAACCGTTGGACCCAATGATGAATCAAAGTTGGCATTTGTGGTTGGAACCGTTGGACCCAATGATGAATCAAAGTTGGCATTTGTGGTTGGAACGGTTGGAGCCAACGATGAATCAAAGTTGGCATTTGTGGTTGGAACCGTTGGGGCCAACGATGAATCAAAGTTGGCATTTGTGGTTGGAACCGTTGGGGCCAACGATGAATCAAAGTTGGCATTTGTGGTTGGAACGGTTGGAGCCAACGATGAATCAAAGTTGGCATTTGTGGTTGGAACGGTTGGAGCCAATGATGAATCAAAGTTGGCATTTGTGGTTGGAACGGTTGGAGCCAACGATGAATCAAAGTTGGCATTTGTGGTTGGAACGGTTGGAGCCAATGATGAATCAAAGTTGGCATTTGTGGTTGGAACGGTTGGAGCCAACGATGAATCAAAGTTGGCATTTGTGGTTGGAACGGTTGGAGCCAATGATGAATCAAAGTTGGCATTTGTGGTTGGAACGGTTGGAGCCAACGATGAATCAAAGTTGGCATTTGTGGTTGGAACGGTTGGAGCCAACGATGAATCAAAGTTGGCATTTGTGGTTGGAACCGTTGGGGCCAATATTGAACGTTACACACTAACTGGGCTCAAATTTAACATCATGCAAATAACAATGACGCAACTTATAACGCGCACAGTAACAAGAACAGTTGACGGACATTAACGACCGTGACTGAATAGCGGCAGTCAAACTCTGTGTCGCAGGAGAGCACAGGGGAAAGAGGCGGAGTCATTAAGAAAGAGGCGGGGCTTCCCGAAAAGAGGCGGGCCTCTCAGAAAGAGGCGGGGCTTCTCAGAAAGAGGCGGGGCCTCTAAGAAAGAGGCGGGGCCTCTCAGAAAGAGGCGGGGCTTCTAAGAAAGAGGCGGGGCCTCTCAGAAAGAGGCGGGGCCTCTCAGAAAGAGGCGGGGCCTCTAAGAAAGAGGCGGGGCCTCTAAGAAAGAGGCGGGGCCTCTAAAAAAGAGGTGGAGCCTTTCAGAAAGAGGCGGGGCCTCTAAGAAAAAGGCGGGGCCTCTCAGAAAGAGGCGGGGCCTCTAAGGAAGATGCGGGGCATCAAGAAAGAGGCGGGGCCTCTAAGAAAGAGGCGGGCCTCTCAGAAAGAGGCGGGGCTTCTCAGAAAGAGGCGGGGCCTCTAAGAAAGAGGCGGGGCCTCTCAGAAAGAGGCGGGGCTTCTAAGAAAGAGGCGGGGCCTCTCAGAAAGAGGTGGGGCCTCTCAGAAAGAGGCGGGGCCTCTAAGAAAGAGGCGGGGCCTCTAAGAAAGAGGCGGGGCCTCTAAAAAAGAGGTGGAGCCTTTCAGAAAGAGGCGGGGCCTCTAAGAAAAAGGCGGGGCCTCTCAGAAAGAGGCGGGGCCTCTAAGGAAGATGCGGGGCATCAAGAAAGAGGCGGGGCCTATAAGAAAGAGGCGGGGCCTCTAAGAAAGAGGCGGGGCCTCTAAGGAAGAGGCGGGGCATCAAGAAAGAGGCGGGGCCTTTAATAAAGTATTGGGACATTGAACAAAGTATTGGGGCCTTTAAGAAAGAGATGGGGCCTTTAAGCGTCTCTGAACAGACGGTGTAGATGGGAGACTGATGCTGTGATTATTCGCAAGAGTTCCACAGCGTGAGCTGTAGCGCAGGGCGACAGCAGCGAGGTGCTGCTCGCTAACAGCACTTGCCCCACAAGTCTGTTCAGGCCAGATACGGGGGCATCTGTGTCTGCGTGCCTTTAGAAGTGTCTGGGCCGTGTGCTGACCGCACAGACACCACGAGGGGGCGACACGTGGCCGCGTGCGATCACTCGCTGGGTCCCCGCTCACGGCCAACATCGGTGATGCATATCTGAACCGGTCCTGGGCCTCCCCTCGGTCGACTCAGCCTTAAACGAGTAAAATGTTATCACTTGATAGACAATGGTGACCTGGCGTGGTGCTGGCCACCAACCCCCCCCTCCCCCCCCCAGTGTGCCGTGCCGGCTTTCATAAGTGATACTCGATAACAGCACTTGCCCCATCAGTCTGTTTCGGCTATAGGGAGCATATTCTTAGGTTTTTTCGGTTAAGTCACGTAAGTAAAACATCAAAATAAAAATAAAATAAAAATAAAATAAAAAAATTGTGATTTTTATTTTATTTTTATTTTGATGTTTTACTTACGTGACTTAACCGAAAAAACCTAAGAATATGAATCTTTGCAGTCACGAAAGCTTCAAATCTAGAATTATATGGGGCATCTTTATCTTCTGCACTGGGGGGTGGTAGTGTCGTGGTTAGCGCAGTACGCTACGGTCCTCGCTGAAAGCCAACATCGGTGACGAATATCGGAGCAGGTTCTGAGCCTTCCCTAGGTCGACTCCGCCTTAAATGAGTTCCTATGAAGGGTGTTATAAATTGGGGAGACAAAGGCGGCCGGGCGTGCTGTTGTTCACCAACCCGCTCGTGCCCCATTCTGGCCTGATTAGGTGCTGGCTAACAGCACTTGCCCCAACAGTCTGTGGAGGCTACACGGGGGATCTTTGTCTCGACGATGACGTGCTCACGTGCAACGCATTGCAGGTGTGTATGAAAACACGCCGAGATTAAGCGGGATTGCATCCTTAGGGGAGAGACACGTAACATCTGTAATCACGTCGGGTTTATTATATTGCTGTACATACAACGAGTCATCACAGCATCGCGATATTTTGAAAAAAATAGTCAATTTGCCCGATTTGATGCAATGAAGAAGAGCCATTGCCCGAAACGTCGTCTATCATGTACTTTTTTAGGGGGCACGGGGGGGGCGCACGGGGCTGTCATTATTGACGAATGTGTTGACTTTTGTTATTTGATGAAAGACGTGATTATCGCGGACCTTATACCGCACGGCGTATCGCGATATATCGCACGGAATAATATCGCGATATCGCGGCATGTGACTCGGCGCATGCCCTTCACCCAGCTGCCCCCCTTCTCAGCTGCCCCTCCCAGCTGCCTTTCCCTTCCAGCTGCCCCCCCCCTTCCAGCTGCCCCCTCTCATCTCCCCCCTCAGCCCCCTGACCCCCTCCCCTCCCATCGCTCATGCGCGCCTAATAGCTATTAACTCGGGATGCGGCTTCTCAATTAAACTCCATGGATTTCCGCTAAATCCCCCACGCGGTTCATTTACTGCGCGGTCAGTGGGACCACGGCAACACTCGCGGGGAGACACGGGGGGGGGCACTGGGGAGACACGGGGGGGTAGACACGGGGGGGGCACTGGGGAGACACGGGGGGGGCACTGGGGAGACACGGGGGGGGTAGACACGGGGGGGGGGCACTGGGGAGACATGTGGGGGGGCACGGGGGAGACACGGGGGGGGGGTCACGGGAGAGACACGGGGGGCACGGGAGAGACACGGGGGGGCACGGGGGAGACACGGGGGGGGGCACGGGGGAGACACGGGGGGGGGGGGGGTCACGGGAGAGACACGGCGGGGACACGGGAGAGACACGGGGGGCACTGGGGAGACACTGGGGGGCATGGGGGAGACACGGGGGGGAGGTCATGGGGGAGACACGGGGGGGGGGGCACGGGGGAGACACGGGGGGGGGGGTGCCACAGGGGAGGCACGGGGCGGGGGGGCACAGAGGAGACACGCGGGGAGACAATGGAGGAAGGGGGGGGGGTATACAGGGAGACACAAAGGAGACCCACGGAGAGACACACGGGGGAGAAACAGGGGGAGACACACCAGAAACACACACACAGACACAGACAAATAAAAGACGAATCCACCGCGTAGCCTGTAACAGACTACTGGGGCAAGTGCTGTTAGCGAGCACCTATGAAGGCCGACACGGCACTAACAGGGACCGGGAACAGTTCAGGTAATCGTCACTGATGTTGGCCATGAGCGGGAATGGAACTCGGGTGCATAGCGCAGTGCGCTAACCGCTACCGCTCCCCGCACCGACACGCGCACAGACACGCGCACGCGGAGACACACAATGGACACACAGATTGTACCCGCAGACACAGGCCGCGCACACATGGCTGCACATGCATGAGCTGGAGTCATATAGGATTACACACGCGCGTGCACGCGGGCACGAAGGCAAAGATCACCCCTGTAGCCTGCACAGGGCTGTTGGGGCAAGTGCATTTAGCGAGAGTACCCATGAAGACTGGTGTGGCCAGCACCACGCCCAGACGCATTTTAGCAGATACTCATTTGAGGCTGAGTCGACCTAGGGGAGACCCGGGACCGACTCAGATAATCGTCACCGGCGTCGGCCGTGAGTGGGAATTTCAACTCGGGTCGCCGGATTCGTGATGCAGTGCGCCAATCGCTCCCAAAAAGACACACACAGGCACCCACAGAGACACCACAGAGACACTACAGAGACACCAAAGACACCACAGACACCACAGCGACACCACAGACACACACAGAGACATCATAGACACCACAGAGACACCCAAAGAGGCACCCACAAAGACACCCACAGAGACACCACAGAGACAGCGACAGAGACACCACAGAGACACACACAGACACCACAGAGACACAGAGACACCCACAGACATCCACAGAGACACACACAGAGACACCACAGAGACACGCACAGAGACTCGCACAGAGACACCCACAAAGACACCCACAGAGACACCCACAGAGACACTCACAGAGACACCCACAGAGACACCACAGACACCACAGAGACACACACAGAGACACACCACAGAGACACACAGACACCCACAGAGACACCCACAGAGACACCCACAGAGACACCACAGAGACACCCACAGAGACACCCACAGAGACACCCACAGAGACACTCACAGAGACACCACAGACACCACAGAGACACACACAGAGACACACCACAGAGACACACAGACACCACAGATACCCACAGACACACACAGAGACACACTCAGGCACTCCGCCACGGGAGATCTTCGCCGTCGTCGCGAAATTCAGCGGCCGAGGTGAAGGAAAGCGACGGCGATTTCGCGGCAGGTCGCGGGACCAGGCGAACATTGTTTTGATTTCCTAACGAGAAATTCGTTTTTCTGAAACCAACACCAATTTTGTTGTTGCTAAATTAAGTAAGAGAATGAAATAACTGTGGCCAATTTCACCAAATCCGTCAGTCGATCGAATCGATTAAAACAACAATCTAACAAGGGGGGGGGGAGGGGTCCCCCGGTTGTGCCCCCCCTCTCCCCCCCCCTGGTCCACCCTCCATTGCCGCTGCGGCGTCGGCCCCGCCCCACCCACGGTGATTGATCTGTTTAATTAATGAGTAATATAATTTTTTTTTTAAAACACGCTTTAATGAAATGTACCGTGCTAGTAATGGAAGAACTCCACGACTCCATGAAGTGGCCCCGAAGCTTGCCATAACGTAAGGCGCCGTGGTGATTTACAGCCAACGTCAGTTGAGCCTGGACAATTAGACCCAAGCCGAAACATAACATATAACAAAGAATGTTTAAAAATATTTTATTTTTTATGATACAATATAGTATTGTCATCAGTAAGACATAAGTATACCAAGTTTGCAGTCGATACCACATTGGGAAGTGGGTTAAAATTGAGTTACAAGATTTGAGCATACAACAACAACGACAACAACAACAACAGACAGAGTGAGTTTATAGAAAGCGTGTAAACATAGGAATCGCCCAATGTAGGTGCGTTCCTACAGCCATATCCACCCTTTACACTTTCAGACTCTATCCAGAGTGACCATTTTTGTTCGTGACCTTCCGCCGCGACCTGCGTGCCAACAACGTTAGTGAAGAGCGTGATGCTGGTAGGAACCTCCTGGTTACACCAGCCCACAGGGGATTCTTGTGTCCGTCCGTCGTGCAGGGAGGGGCTGGGTGGGGAGGGAGGGGCTGGGTGGGGAGGGGAGGGCCTGGGTGGGGAGGGGCTGGGTGGGGAGGAGCTGGGTGGGGAGGGGAGGGGCTGGGTGGGGAGGGTGGGGTGGGGCTGGGTGGGGAGGGGCTAGTCACCCCGTGGTGCCCTTATAAAACTCAACGTTTAACCTACTCACGCCGGCTTGTGCCCGCCCTCACGGTCGGGCATATTTGCGGAATACACCACGCCGCCGTTGACCCTGCAGGCCATTGACCGAGCAACCCAACGTTCCTACCAGCTCCCTCCGCAGGAATGTGTTTCACCTGGGGGCTCCCCGCGTGTGGCGAGTTGATGTTTGTCAATCCGGTTACTCAAGACTGCACCCCCCTCCCATCAAACGACGACACGTGGTTCTCCACTTTCATTTGGCTAAATTCATTGGCGGAGTTTGCGGTGGTGGGGGGGGGCAACGTCGCTCCCAAACTGGACACCGTTATTAATTTATTTTCAGTAGTTTACAATTAGTTTAAAAATAAATTAATTAAATACACCTGCGATTCCGAATGTGAGGGACAACGCGAACCTCTGCCCCCCCCCCCCGAATATCGAAGTCAAACTCCGCCTATGGCTACATTACAACTCTGAGAATCAAAAACAATTACATCGGGTTGACTGTCACGTGACGAACTTGATTCTCAGAGTGTCAGGGCAGCACCGTGCCACGTCCTGAAGACAGAAAGGGGCCGTCCATAAATGACGTCACGCACCTGGGGGGGGGGCGGGGTCAGACATTTGTGACGATGTGTGACGAGGGGGGGGGGGTTTGAGAAATGTGACGTCACATCAAAATGCGCAACTTTAAATAAACATAGACAACACATTATACTTAATTAAATGGGCTTTTTAATAAATGTTTTCTCCTACAACATCAGAGTGCAGCGCCACATTAAATACGCACTACAATGACAATAGTTTAAAGTGTTTTAAAGCATGTTTTTTTTTGCAGGGGGGGGGGGCAGAGCTTTGTGACGTCATATTTGAGGGGGGGGGGGTCTGACTTTTTGTGCCGCCGTGTGACGATGGTGGGGGGGGAGGTCAAAAATCGTCCAAAATCGCGTGACGTCATCGATGGACGACCCCAAAATGTACATAACAGGCGACGTTTCGGGCAATGACCCTGCTTCACAGCACATAGAGGGGGCCAGATAGGTACGTGCTGTGAAGAAGGACCGTCGCCCGGATCGTCGCCCGTTTTATACTTGTCCTGTTCAAGGCCGTAGGCGGTGTTCTTTCCGAATGTGTCGAGTTGTAGTTGTCTTTGTTTGTGCGCCACTGCCAACGCAGCGTCGTTACCTAACAACGTTCTCCCTGCCGCGGGTTATTCACCGCGAAAACACATTGTCCTGCTGCGGAGGGAGGTGGTAGGAACGTTGGGTTGCTCGGTCAATGGCCTGCAGGGTCAACGGCGGCGTGGTGTATTCCGCAAATATGCCCGACTGTGAGGGCGGGCACAAGCCGGCGTGAGTAGGTTAAACGTTGAGTTTTATAAGGGCACCACGGGGTGACCAGCCCCTCCTCACCCAGCTCCACCCCTCCCACCCCACACCCAGCCCCACCCTCCCCACCCAGCCCCTCCCTACCCTCCCCTCCCCACCCAGCCCCACCCTCCCAACCCAGCCCCACCCCACCCTCCCCTCCCCACCCAGCCCCTCCCTGCACGACGGACGGACGGACACAATAATCCCCTGTGGGCTGGTGTAACCAGGAGGTTCCTACCAGTATTAAAGAGATGTTTATGCAGAGGGCGCCACGGTGGAGAGATGTTAACTACCTCGCCTGGTACACAGGAGGTCGGGGGTTCGAGCCAAACCTTGACGCCTGCTGCTGTATATTTGGAGTTTGCGTGTCTCTCTCTCTCCCCGTGGTCGCTTGTATTTTTCTCCAGGTCTCCCCTCCACATATAGTATCAACAGCGTGCGTTTAGATGATTTGGCTACTATACATTTCCACACGATAAACCAATTTGTGTGAGCAATCAGTTGTGGTCAGGTGACTTTTGAAAAAGAGCTATTTAGCCGAGCGGTCCTTATACCTGCTAAAAAAAATTTGTTGAGAATGTTATGTAATCAGGGTCAATTTGGGGGTCACGTGAGAACACAAAATAAGTCAGAGAGCCGCACCCTGAGCGAGGATAGAGTGGGATGCAGGAGCAGCGGTGGCGGTGGCGATGATGATGATGATGCAGGAGGAGGACTGGGAGCCCGAGTCCACTTGGCAACCGGCTTCCACCAGCGGTGCCATCTCCCCTTCCCCCCCAACGCGTCTCTGCCGAGGCCGCGTGAGTGATTCCAGCTGGCCCGAGCAGCGAGCGAGCATCGTCACGAGAACCACCACCATCATCATGATCACCAGCGAGCCTGTGGTGGCCGGGACGGTGGCTGTGGTTTCTAGGAAGGCTGTCCCGGTTGCTCCCCCCCACCCCCTCCCCACAGCCTCCCGAGGTGTTTGTGCAAAAACTCGGAAATGTTGTCCCCGTTTGTCATTTCGTTTAGGCTGAGTGAGGCCCATGGGCAGTCGGCGTTGGTCACCATCAGAGAGAGAGAGGTCCTGGAGGCCACTCGCGCAAAGCGTGACGGGTACTGCCAGATCCCACCGTGTCCGTCCAGTGCTCCCTGAGCTGCATTGGCTTCCGATTGTCGAACGAATTATATTCGTTACTAGCTTGACTACCCCGGCTTCGCCCGGGACTTGGATTCACCACGCCCGGTCGCCTTTGTCCCCCCCAGTTGCGATGTTCACACAGCAGCAGACCAGTTACTTGTTTGAGGCTGAGTCGACCTAGGGGAGGCCCAGGACCGGTTAAAATAATCGTCACCGGTGGTGGTCGTGAGCGGGAATCGAACTCTTGTCGCCGGGTTCGTAGCGCGGCGCGCTACCCGCTACACTACAATGCGTTACGCTTCCACGTGCGCGGGTCACGTGACAGATGTGACGTCACAGCTCACTTACCGTGCAAAAAATATATGCATTATTGAGCTCCCCCCCCCCCCAAAAAACCCAAAAGTGTATTTGTATAAGTTTTGCATGGTGTACAGTCTGGGAAGTACCCACATGGCAAATTTCAAGTTTGTTGCATGTCGGGAAGTACGCGAAACATTTTGAACAGACGCACATTATCACAACTTTGCCTTTTATATATGTGGAGATAAAGGTCGCACTCATTCCACACAAAGTGCTTGCCACGAATGAACCGCAAGAGCATGAACCATCACGCGAACCCCGGTCATCCTCGCAGCAGCAGCGGCTTTGGCTCGACTTCGAACAAAGACGGTCACTGCATCGCGCGCTTCAGATGCGCTTGTGTGGCCGTCTGGAACGCTCTTCCTTCAGATATTAGGAAGCCACTGGAGCTATGGACGCGGAAACGAATTTCTTCAGAACTCATTTTTGTGTTCAGTTTATTGTCCTTCCCCCGTACCCCCGATTGTGTCTCTGTGGGTGTCTCTGTGGGTGTCTCTGTGTGTGTCTCTGTGGGTGTCTCTGTGGGTGTCTCTGTGTGTCTCTGTGGTGTCTCTGTGGGTGTCTCTGTGGGTGTCTCTGTGTGTGTCTCTGTGGGTATCTCTGTGGTGTCTCTGTGGGTGTCTCTGTGGGTGTCTCTGTGGTGTCTCTGTGGGTGTCTCTGTCGGTGTCTCTGTGTGTGTCTCTGTGGGTGTCTCTGTGTGTGTCTCTGTGGGTGTCTTTGTGGGTGTCTCTGTGGGTGTCTCTGTGTGTGTCTCTGTGGGTATCTCTGTGGTGTCTCTGTGGGTGTCTCTGTGGGTGTCTCTGTCGGTGTCTCTGTGTGTGTCTCTGTGGGTGTCTCTGTGTGTGTCTCTGTGTGTGTCTCTGTGTGTGTCTCTGTGTGTGTCTCTGTGGGTGTCTCTGTGGGTGTCTCTGTGTGTGTCTCTGTGGGTGTCTCTGTGGGTGTCTCTGTGTGTGTCTCTGTGGGTGTCTCTGTGGGTGTCTCTGTGTGTGTCTCTGTGGGTGTCTCTGTGGTGTCTGTGGTGTGGGGAGATACACGTGGGGAGCTCTAGAGAGGCGAGCGGTGGCGGCGGCGCTGCTCGAGGCGTCGAGAGCAAAGGGGGTCTCCAGCCGCCTTCAACTGCTCACGATCGCCTGACAATAACCCTGCCATTATATTCCCTAAAGCGCCTCCATTCACTCATCTTCCCCTCTCCCCCCACGCATCTTCTGAAAATCAAACATCTCTTTCAATTCGCGCCGCCTCTCTCTCCTCCACCAGCATTGATTTCTAAATGAGTCCTTTTAGCCGGCCCATTGTCTGTGGCCGGTGCGGCTCTTCCGTGCCCCGGCGCGCGATGCGCGGATAGGGCCCATCCCGTGGGGGGGGGGGGGGGGGGGGGGGGGGGGGCATCCTGGGGAGGAGGGCCGATCTCGAGGAGGAGGCCCATCCCAACATCCTTGTTTGCCACCAGGGGCTCCTCCCGCCGATAATTAAGTTTGGCTCAGAGATCGCCCCCGTGTATCTCTCTCATCTCTCAGCCGCGTGGGGAGGAGGGCCGATCTCGAGGAGGAAGGCCCATCCCGTGGAGGAGGGCCCATCCCATCCCAACATCCTCGTTTGCCACCAGGGCCTCTTCGCGCCGATAATTAAGTTTGGCTCAGAGATCGCCCCCGTGCCTCTCTCTCTCTCTCATCGCTCTCGTCTCTCAGCCGTGTGGAATTATTCCAAAGATGCGCGCCTGGAATTGCACCGAGAGACGCAGACGGACGCGAAGGAAGAACCAGCGCACGGATCCGGGTCACGTGCGCGACAGGGGGGCCCTCCACTCGAGATGCATTTGGACAAGTGAAGTTTCACGTCTCTCTGGGGTCACTCCCCTATTTTCTTGTTCAAGTCGCCAGCTGAGAATCTCATTTCAATTTGATTCATCGTTGATTTGTTTTGGGGTTCAGTTCCCGTAAATGGGCGCCGCGGTGGCTATGAGATGTTAACTACCTCGCCTGGTATACAGGGGGCCGTGGGTTCGATCCCGACCCTGACGCCTGCTGCTGTGTATTTGGAGTTTATACGCGCTCTCTCTGTCTCCCTGTGGTTGCGTGGATTTTTCCCCAGGTCCTCCGGTTTTCCCCTCCACATTTAGAATCAACAACGCTGCTGCATCCTACTCTATCACGTGATGAGCCACTTCGTGTGAGCTATCATTTGTGTCCAGGTCGCGTCTGAAAAAAACCGCGTGATGTTGATTCTAAATGCGGACGGGGAAAACCGGAGGACCCGGAGAAAAACCCACGCGACCACGGGGAGAACACGCAAACTCCAAATATACAGGTGTCAGGGTCGGGATGGAATCCACGACCTCCTGTATACCATGCGAGGTAGCTAACATCTCCTAGCCACCGTGATGATGAGAGAGAGAGACACGCAGACTCCAAATATACAGCCGCAGGCGTCAGGGTCGGGATCGAAGCCACGACCTCCTGCACACCAGGCGAGGTAGTTAACATCTCCTAGCCACCGTGATGATGATGAGAGAGAGAGAGACACGCAAACTCCAAATATACAGCAGCAGCAGGCGTCAGGGTCGGGATCGAAGCCACGGCCTCCTGTGTACCAGGCGAGGTAGTCAACATCTCCTAGCCACCATGATGATGATGAGAGAGAGAGACACGCAAACTCCAAATATACAGCAGCAGGCGTCAGGGTCGGGATCGAAGCCACGGCCCCCTGTGTACCAGGCGAGGTAGTCAACATCTCCTGTTTACAACACCTTGTCTCCGTGAGAGGTGGACTCGAGCGACCGCGATGCCTCAGTCAGCGACGTCGAGCACGCGGCAAATTACTGAGGGATCCTCTCCTTCCGTTCGAAGTGGCTTCAGTTTCAGGGCAGCCGAATACAACCCAGGGAGCCGTGACCTTGACCAGAACAAACAATTCTAGATTTGAAGCTTTCGTGACTGCAAGGATTCATACTCTTAGTTCTTTCGGTAATGTCACGTAGGTAAAAAATGAAAGATGTTATTAACCATGCAAAAAAGATGTAACTACACATTTTTGGACCATTTTATCTGACAGGCACTATTTTACTTTACCGAGTGTTAACATCCCCAGCGTTTAACAGTACTCTCTTTATTGTCAGCCAACACTGGTATAAACATGGGCTTTTTCGTTTCTTTTCTATTATGTACATCCACAGGGACTTGCGCACAAACACGTCCACGTCGACGCCCACGAGCACCTCGTGCCCTCTTTTAGCCCCGCCCCCCCCCTCCCGATACGTTCCATTCATTGGCTACCACATTCTGATAAGCTCCTCCCCTTTAACTTGTATTTAAGAGCTTGCATCTTGAATCCTTGCCTCACTTGATGCAGCAAATCTGGCTGTGACGGTCCCACCTGATGACGAGGACTTGTGTTGCCTCCGAAACGTCGTGATTTTATTATTTTATTTTTATTAATTTTAATTTCATTTTTTACCTACGTGACTTTACCGAAAGAACTAAGAGTACAGAACAAACAAACTGGAGTTTCGAGCGCGACCCTCGTACGCGGGTTAATGACGCCGCTCCTCACACTGTTCGGGGAAGTAACTCAACAAATAAACACATACATTTCGATTTAAAGCTTTCGTGACTGCAGGGATTCATCTTCTTGGTTCTTTCGGTAAAGTCACGTAGAAGGGAAATAATAAAGTAATAAAACATAATAAAATAATGAGAATTTTATTATTTTATTATGTTTTATTTTTTATTATTCTATTATCTCCCTTCTACGTGACTTTACCGAAAGAACCAAGCAGAAATAAACGCATCTCTGTGTCTCCGCGTAACAATAACAACAACAAAAACGTCAAGTAATCCCATCAGCCGCACGGCCTTCCTGGCAGTGCGTTATTGCAGCGGCATCGGTGTCAAGACAAGCAAGACTCTCGAACCGGTTCGGCACACGGCGTCTCATCAGCAGTGTCAAGCTTTGCTTTGATCGATGCCGAGGAGCTACCAACGTTACGGGCGAGGCCGCTCCCTTTATGATACGGGGCCTAATTCGACGTAGAATTTTAAAACATTTTATTTCGCTTTGTAGCCGCCTGTTGTCCGACGTTTTGCTGCACGTGCCGGAAGCTTCTGTCGGGAACTCAGTTCTTGCTTCAGGAACTCAGAAATGCGTGTAACGTATGCGAGGTCCGGGAAGCGAAACGTCGGACATCATACTGGAGCACGCGTCGGAGAGCCGATCCGGGTGTTTACGTTCTGACCCGCCCCTACTGGACATCTGTGATTTAAAAAAAAAGCTTCATAGCTCATCGGATTTCTCTTAAGATAAATAAAGATTCTGATCATCCGCAGTTACCCGCTCAAGGAGTGGGCACTCCCCAGCTCTCCTTACCACGTGGAAGAGTAGGCCAAAGGCCCTCCGGAATGATGGGCTCTCTGAAGCTTCCTGCTCGAGCGGAGGCCATTTCGCCGGCAGTGGCTAGAGCGAGCAGTTGCAGGGGCTGCGCCTTCATCCGTTTGTGTTTAAAAAAAAAACTTTGACTGGATTGACTAGGGGAGGGTGTGAGTGGGGGGGGGGACGAGTGGTGGGGGGGGGGGGGGGTGACCGTGGGCTCCCCCGTGACCCCGGCGTCGCGGTGTTTGTTTCTGCGTGGAGCTTGTTGATTGAAATCGATGCTGTAATTAGTCACGTCAGCTCGGGTTGGCGGTGCACACGTGACGAGGGGGGAGGGTGGGGGTTGAGGGGGGGTGATGAAGGGGGGGTGGGGGCAGGTGAGAGGACCTGACGCCACCGCTAGGGGGCACGTGTGGGTCTTTGAGTGATAAAACACGCGCATGTGAAACTAGAAACGAAACAATGTTCATTATTTTTTACCAGGTAAGGCCCCAACTGAGCTCTCTAGCTCAGCGGGGGCCTTACAGACCACAAATGATAGCTCGGCTAAGCGGCTTATTATCACGTGGACGTTTATATCAGGAGCCAAATACTCTGAACGGGAAAACCCGGAGGATCCGGAGGAAAAAAATCCACGCGACCTCGGGAAGAACATTCAGACTCTAGATTTGAAGCTTTCGTGACTGCAATGATTCATATTCTTAGGTTTTTTCGGTAAAGTCACGTAGGTAAAAATTTAAAATTAATAAAAGTAAAATAAAAATAAAATAAAAAATAAAATAAAAATCACGACGTTTCGGAGGCAACACAAGCTTCCGTCTTCAGGTGGAACCGTCACAGCACGATAGCTGTATCAAGCTATCGTGACTTTACCGAAAAAACCTAAGAATAACATTCAGACTCCAAATATACAGCAGCAGCAGGCCTCAGGGTCGGCATCGAACCCACGATCTCCTGTATACCAGGCGAAGTAGTTAACATATCTACACCGTAACTGAGTCCACCTATAGAGTGTCTGAGGTTGGCTCGTATAATCGTTTTTTTTTCCAGCTTGATGCGCTACATGAGCTGGAATGGAACTCAGGTGGTTAGGATTGGAGCGCTGATGCACGCGTACCCACGCGCGCGCGTACACACGAAGACTTAAACAGACTGTTTGGGCAAATGCTGTGAACGAGTAGCAGCTATGAGAGCACACGAGGGGGGGGGGGGGTCAGCAACACCCACGGCCACCTTTGTCTCCCCCGATGTTGACGTTTACAACACAGCACCAGGGGGGCAACCAATTCGAGTTAACTCCCAGTCAGACACAGGGAGACACGGGGGAGACACGGGGATAAACGGGGAGACACGGGGAGACACAGGGGAGATAAAGGGGAGACGCGGAGAGACACGGGGAGACACAGGAGGCAGGGGAGAGACACAGAGAGACACAGGGAGACACGGAGGAGACACGGGGGGAAACACGGGGAGAGACGGGGGAGACACGGGGAGACACGGGGATAAACGGGGAGACACGGGGGAGACACGGGGAGACACGGGGGAGATACGGGGAGAGACGGGGGAGACACGGGGAGACACTGGGGAGACGCGGGGAGACACGGGGAGACACGGGGAGACACGGGGGAGACACGGGGAGACACGGGGGAGACACGGGGAGACACGGGGAGACACGGGGGAGACACGGGGAGACACGGGGGAGACACGGGGGAGACACGGGGAGACACGGGGGGAGACACGGGGAGACACGGGGGAGACACGGGGAGACACGGGGGAGACACGGGGGAGACACGGGGAGGCACGGGGGAGACACGAGCAGACACGGGAGGCACGGGGGAGACACGGGGAGACACGGGGGAGACGCGGGGAGACACGGGGGAGACAGGGGGGAGACACGGGGAGACACGGGGGAGACACGGGGAGACACGGGAGGCACGGGGGAGACACGGGGAGACACGGGGGAGACACGGGGAGACGCGGGAAGACACGGGGGAGTCACGGGGGAGACACGGGGAGACACGGGGGAGACACGGGGAGACACGGGGGAGACACGGGGAGACACGGGGGAGACACGGGCAGACACGGGAGGCACGGGGGAGACACGGGGAGACACGGAGGAGACGCGGGGAGACGCGGGAAGACACGGGGGAGTCACGGGGGAGACACGGGGAGACACGGGGGAGACACGGGGAGACACGGGGGAGACACGGGGAGACACGGGGGAGACACGGGCAGACACGGGAGGCACGGGGTTGACACGGGGAGACACGATGAGACACGGTGAGACGCGGGGGGAGACACGGGAGAGACGCGCGGGGAGACACTGGGAGACACGGGGGAGACACGAGGAGACACGGGGGAGACACGGGGAGACGCGGGGAGACACGGGGAGGCACGGGGAGACGCGTGGAGGCACGGGGGAGACGCGTGGAGGCACGGGGGAGACACGGGGAGACACGGGGGAGACACGGAGAGACGTGGGGAGACACGGGGAGGCACGGGGGAGACACGGGGAGGCACGGGGGAGACACGGGGAGACACGGGGGAGACGCGTGGAGACACAGGGAGACACGGGGGAGACGCGTGGAGGCACGGGGGAGACGCGTGGAGGCACGGGGGAGACACGGGGAGACGCGGGGAGACACGAGGAGACACGCGGAGAGACACGGGGAGACGCGGGGAGACGCGTGGGGGGGGGCACCGGGGAGATACAGTTCACAACACAAACCAACTCAACGCGTTCGTCAATAACACAGTGCGTGCAGCTTTACAATACATATTTTATCACAAGCGACATGTCGGGCCCTTCTTCACAGTTGTAAACGCCTCGCTCCCAGATGTCTGTCTTTGTTGTTGTTGTTACCAACTCGAGTTGCACTTAAACTCGAGTTGGTAACAGCAACAACAACAAAGACAGACATCGAAAGTTGCGTGTTCGGAGGAGACGTGGTTTGAGTTGTCACGTTGCGAGGTCGTCAACATCTCGCCGCGGTGGCCAGGAGATGTTAACTCCCTCGCCTGGTACACAGGAGGTCGTGGGTTCGATCGCGACCGTGACGCCTGCTGCTGTATATTTGGAGTTTGCGTGTCTCTCTCTCATCATCATCACGGTGGCTAGGAGATGTTAACTCCCTCGCCTGGTATACAGGAGGTCGTGGGTTCGATCCCGACACTGACGCCTGCTGCAGTATATTTTGAGTCCGCGTCTCTCTGTCTCTCTCTCTCCCCGCATGTCGGTGATGTGCACGTCTTCTTCGAACGCTGGGGAGCCGGAAGAGCCCCTGCAGCAGCGTGGACGGCACCCTCGTGGTGTTCACCTTCTGAAGCGCTCGCTCGTCACCGTGGCGTGCGCGATGACCACCACCACCACCACCACGTGACTTTTCTTGCGTGTTGTGCGCGGTGCTTTTAGCGCCACAGCGCGTGGATTTACAGCGTTTATTCTCATTTGTTTGCTGGTGACTGTGAATTTCATATCGAAATCGCCTCCAGTGCTGTTGATGCTGGCGGCAATACAAGTTGTTTAAAAGTAAAAAAAATCTCTCTCCCCGCGGTCGCGTGGATTTTTCTTCGGGTCCTCCGGTTTTTCGACCTCCACATTTCGAATCGACATCACTCGTTCAGGGCATCTGGCTGCTGCTATTCTACTCTTCCGCGTGGCGATGATCGAGAATTCATTTGTGGCCACAGGTCGCGTCTGTGTAGCTTGCCTGGTTAGACAAAAATAAAAAAAGGTTCTATCGTTTAAAGTTGTACACACGTAGCGACCGTCTTACCCCCACCACCACCACCACCCACGACCTGAGCTCAAGAGGGGGACACCACGGACCCCCGTGAGATGAAACCTGCCCAGCGGTTGCCAACATTATTCAGCGGGGAAATCTCATGCGGTCTTCAGCCGGCCTTGCCAAATGCCTAGAAGTAGTATCAATACTACTAGTAACAATGATACGGGACCACTGGAGCCGACTGCGTGTGCACGTAGCTCTCCCCTCGTGCGCTGTTGTGACATATCCTTCCTTCTGCTGCCCACGATGCGTCCCGGTTTGTGTACTTCGGAGGTGGCAACCGAAACGGCGACCGGCGTTGGTCGTGTCCCGGTCAAGTGGCCCGCGGGGTTCGAAGCCGCGGGGTTCAGAGTCGCGGGGTTCGGAGTCGCGGAGTTCGGAGTCGCGGGGTTCGGAGTCGTGGGGTTAAGAGTCGCGGGGTTCAGAGTCGCGGGGTTCGGAGTCGCGGGGTTCGGAGTCGCGGGGTTCAGAGTCGCGGGGTTCAGAGTCGCGAGGTTCGGAGTCGCGGGGTTCGGAGCCGCGGGGTTCGGAGCCGCGGGGTTCGGAGCCGCGGGGTTCGGAGTCGCGCGCGGTGCGGCGACTGCGCGCACGCGGCTCGGCGTGGCGGGCGGTCGCGGGCGAGTGGGAGAGCGAGAGAGAGTGAGAGTTAGTGAGAGTCAGTGAGAGACTTTTTTGACTTTTAAAAAGGTTTTATTGCTGCGGCAGCAATTGTGCCGCAGCCACTTTTTGCCACCAAGGACATAAGGACACACAAAAAAATACAAGGAGTCATGGCACATGCGCCACCAACTCATACGCGCGCATGCAGCTCCCACCACGCGTTTGCCGTCCGCTTCGACCAAAACCGTTCAGATCGTAAGCGTCAGTCTGCCGCTTTCGCTCGTGCAGAGGGCTTGCCCGGCGCCCCACTTGTCCTGGAACACTTTATACTCGCTCGCGACCTGGCCGTAGTATTCGTGTTCCAGTCGGAGCCTCGCTCCCAACAGGCCCCTCATCATCGCCACCACCGAGCAACCCTCGTCCGTGGTCGTGTCGCTTTGTAACCTTTTTTTTCCGCGTTTTGTAGATGGCCAATTTTGATTGAGCGAGCACAAAATTCGCCAGGTTATGGCGCTTGTTCGCTCTATATGGCACTCCGCATATAAGGCTGCTTTTGAAGAAATGCACTCATAGCTTTCTGAAGATGGATTGCAGCGTTTTGAATAGTGGCGTCAGTCTCTGGCATTCTCTATATATATTGGTGGGCAAGATCTTCCCTTTCGCCGCAGAACGCGCACGAGTCGGACGTTCCCGGGGTGATTTTCTTGACCCACACCGCTGAGGGCAGTGCCCAGTGAGCCAGCCTCCATTGGAGGTCCCCACTTCGTTTTGCCACGGGGGGTTTCTATAGTTCTTTCCACTGAGGAGTCGTGTCAATCAGCGTGGGGAAGGAGTCTCTCCATTTCGTGCTCGGCAGGTTTTCCAGAGCTCTGCGATGTAACGCTTTTACGCAGCAGCCGTATAGTGCTGTTTTGGAGGCGCCTTCGAGAGTCACGTTCCCGCAGTCCGCGAGTTTGAGCAGCATGCCTGCATCGCATCGCCCTGGGGGCTGGATGCAGGCAATGCGTAGCTCTGGGAAGGCGGGGGGGGGGGGGGGGTTGGACGGCGCCAGTGTCTTCGGGCGCGTGTAGTTGTAGCTGCAGGGTCTGCATTGCCGAGAGTATTCCGCGTAGTATTTTCTCTCCGGCCAACACGGTGCGGAGGCCTGCAGTGCTGCTTATGTCGGCCGCGTTTCTCCACTTGAGGTGGCCGTCATGGTTTTTTACCAGATCGCCTACCGTGCGTATCCCGGCTGTGGTGAATCGAAGAGCCATTGTTTTTTCCTCCCTGATTCCCCTGAAAAGGTTATTGAAAAACAGGAGCTCGGTCAGGAAGGTGTTCATGCTGCAGTACGGGCTCGCCCTGTCCCACTTAAGGCTTCGCCACGCCTCCGCTAAGCTCCGGTAATACTGTGGCAACCCCCTGCAGTCGACTAGAGCTAGGTCCGTAAGGAATAATTCTCCGCCGTGTCCCAGGTGTCCCCCCGCGTGTCTCAGCAGGGCGAGGGCCAGCGACTTCCATGGTGCTTCTTCTCGGTCGTATAGTAGGCTCTTCACGGCCTGGAGTCTGAAGCACATAAGTCGGGCGGCGACGTCTGTTCGACCTTGGCCGCCTTCATCCAGTGGCAGGTGGAGAACTCCTGGTCTTAGTCAGTGTTTGCCAGCCCAAACAAAAGAGGTGAGCGACCTGCTTGCCTTTGACAGCAGACATCCCGGAAGGGTGGAGAGCCTTGGTCCTGTGCCAGAGGACAGAGGCAGCCAGGTTGTTCGCGATGAGCGTTCTTCCCCGGAATGACATGTGTGGGTGGAGGCGTGCCCACGCTCTCAGTTTGGCCTCGAGTTTGTCGATCAGTTCAGTCCAGTTTTTTTGGACTATTTGGGGCTTGCCCAAGTGGACTCCAAGGTATTGGATTCCTTCGTTCTGCCACGCTACTCCGCCTGGGAGGGCTACGGGTCTTGTGGTGCTCTGTGGCCCTACTCGTAGCGCCGTGCACTTTTTCCAGTTCACTTTTGCACTTGTGGCGTTTTCATAAGCGAGCACTGCATGGCGTAGCGCAGCGACGTCCTCTTGATTGTTGATTACCACGCACACGTCGTCAGCGTATGCGGAGAGCTTGATGTTTGCATTGTCAGGCCCTGGGATTACAACCCCGGTCAGGATGTTCTTTAGGCTTCTTAGGAGTGGTTCCAGGGAGAGTGTGTCGAGGAGTCCTGAAAGGGGGCATCCCTGTCCGACACCTCTTGTTACGGGGAAAGGGCGTCCTAGGCGCTGGTTGATTTTTAGGATGCTGTGTATGTTGGTGTATACGAGTTTTACGTGTGTTATGAAGGTTGGTCCAAATCCAAGAGAGAGTAATAGCTGTTCAAGGTATGCGTGGTTCACCCTGTCGAATGCTTGTTCTTGGTCCATGAATGGGAGGCCTGAGTTTATGTTTTGCATGTCTGCCAAGGATATTACGTCCTTCACCGTGCTTATGTTATTGTAGATGCAGCGGTCGGGGACGCAGTAGGTTTGTTCTTGTTGTACTATCTGACCTGCCACCATTTTCAGGCGGTTTGCTATTGCTTTGGCGATTATCTTGTAGTCAGTACATAGGAGGGACACAGGCCGTCAGTTTTATATTTGCCGCAGTGAGAGCGTGAGTGGGAGAGAGTGAGAGGGAGTTCGTGGGAGAGAGTGGGAGAGTGGGAGAGAGTGAGAGAGTGAGTGAGCGAGTGGGAGAGTGGGAGAGTGAGTGGGAGAGAGTTAGTGGGAGAGAGTGGGAGAGTTAGTGGGAGAGAGTGGGAGAGTGGGAGAGAGTGAGTGAGCGAGTGGGAGAGTGGGAGAGTGAGTGGGAGAGTGTGAGAGGGTTAGTGGGAGAGAGTGGGAGAGTGGGAGAGAGTGAGAGAGTGAGAGAGTGAGTGAGCGAGTGAAAGAGTGTGAGTGTGAGAGAGTTAGTGAGAGAGTGAGTGAGCGAGTGGGAGAGTGGGAGAGTGAGTGGGAGAGTGTGAGAGGGTTAGTGGGAGAGAGTGGGAGAGTGGGAGAGAGTGAGAGAGTGAGAGAGTGAGTGAGCGAGTGAAAGAGTGTGAGTGTGAGAGAGTTAGTGAGAGTGTGAGTGAGCGAGTGGGAGAGTGGGAGAGTGAGTGGGAGAGTGTGAGAGAGTTAGTGGGAGAGAGTGGGAGAGTGGGAGAGAGTGAGTGAGCGAGTGGGAGAGTGGGAGAGTGAGTGGGAGAGTGTGAGAGAGTTAGTGGGAGAGAGTGGGAGAGTGGGAGAGAGTGAGAGAGTGAGTGAGCGAGTGAAAGAGTGTGAGTGTGAGAGAGTTAGTGAGAGAGTGAGAGAGTGAGTGGGAGAGTGTGAGAGAGTTAGTGGGAGAGAGTGGGAGAGTGGGAGAGAGTGAGAGAGTGAGTGAGCGAGTGAAAGAGTGTGAGTGTGAGAGAGTTAGTGAGAGAGTGAGTGAGCGAGTGGGAGAGTGGGAGAGTGAGTGGGAGAGTGTGAGAGGGTTAGTGGGAGAGAGTGGGAGAGTGGGAGAGAGTGAGAGAGTGAGAGAGTGAGTGAGCGAGTGAAAGAGTGTGAGTGTGAGAGAGTTAGTGAGAGTGTGAGTGAGCGAGTGGGAGAGTGGGAGAGTGAGTGGGAGAGTGTGAGAGAGTTAGTGGGAGAGAGTGGGAGAGTGGGAGAGTGGGAGAGAGTGAGTGAGCGAGTGGGAGAGTGGGAGAGTGAGTGGGAGAGTGTGAGAGAGTTAGTGGGAGAGAGTGGGAGAGTGGGAGAGAGTGAGAGAGTGAGTGAGCGAGTGAAAGAGTGTGAGTGTGAGAGAGTTAGTGAGAGAGTGAGAGAGTGAGTGGGAGAGTGTGAGAGAGTGAGTGAGCGAGTGGCAGAGTGAGTGTGAGAGAGTTAGTGAGTGGGAGAGTGAGTGGGAGAGTGTGAGAGAGTGTGAGAGTGAGTGTGAGAGTGAGTGTGAGAGAGTGAGTGGGAGAGTGGGAGAGAGTGAGTGCGAGAGTGTGAGAGAGTGATTGAGAGTGTGAGTGAGTAAGAGAGCGGTGAGGGTGTAAGAGAGTGATTGTGAGAGAGTATGAAAGAGTGAGAGAGTGAGCGCATGGTCCTGGCCACTCACGCGAACAGCACTTGCCCCAACCGTCTGTTAAGGCTATGCGGGGGATCTTTGTCTTTGTGAGAGAAAGAGTGAGCGTGAGAAGGAGCGAGAGAATGAGTATCGTGACACACACACACCGTGACACACACGCACACCGTGACACACACACACCGTGACTCACACACACACACACACCGTGACACACACACACACACCGTGACACACACACACACACACCGTGACACACACACACACACACCGTGACACACACACACCGTGACACACACACACACACACACCGTGACTGACACACACACCGTGACACACACACACCGTGACACACACACACACCGTGACTGACACACACACCGTGACACACACACACCGTGACTGACACACACACCGTGACACACACACACCGTGACACACACACACACACACACCGTGACTGACACACACACCGTGACACACACACACCGTGACACACACACCGTGACACACACACACCATGACACACACACACACCGTGACACACACACACCGTGACACACACACACACCGTGACACACACACACCGTGACACACACACACCGTGACATACACACACACACCGTGACACACACACACCGTGACTCACACACACCGTGACTGACACACACACCGTGACACACACACACCGTGACATACACACACACACCGTGACACACACACACACACACCGTGACACACACACACACCGTGACACACACACACCGTGACACACACACCGTGACACACACACACACACCATGACACACACACACACACACCGTGACACACACACACCGTGACACACACACACCGTGACACACACACACACCGTGACACACACACACACACACACCGTGACACACACACACCTTGACACACACACACACCGTGACACACACACACACCGTGACACACACACCGTGACACACACACACACACCGTGACACACACACACCGTGACTGACACACACACACCGTGACACACACACACCGTGACACACACACACACACCGTGACACACACACACACACCGTGACACACAAGTCCAAATGGAATTGACATACACACACCGTAACACACAGACACACACACCGTGACACACACACACACCGTGACACACACACAAGTCCAGGTAGCCGTGACACACACACACACACCGTGACACATACACACAAGTCCAGGTAGTCGTGACACACACACACCGTGACACACACACACACCGTGACACACACACACAAGTCCAGGTAGCCGTGACACACACACACACACCGTGACACACACACACCGTGACACACACACACACAAGTCCAGGTAGACGTGACACACACACACACCGTGACACACACACCGTGACGCACACACACAAGTCCAGGTAGTCGTGACACACACACACATAGTGCCGGGGTTGGTGGGTGGGGGGGAGATTACGGAAACATCGGCATCGCGTGATTTCCCAAAGGGGATTTCTTTCCGCGCGGATTCATATAATAATAGGGTTACGCTGCTAAGCGGCTCAGCGTATGGATACGACGCGTGTTGTGTGCTCTGTAATTAATAGTGGGTGCATCCCGCACGGAGCGGCACGGGGGCCACGTGTGTGTGGGTGTACTCCTGTGTGTGTGTGTGTACTCCTGTGTGTGTGTACTCGTGTGTGTGTGTACTCATGTGTGTGTGTGTACTCCTGTGTGTGTGTACTCCTGTGTGTGTGTACTCGTGTGTGTGTGTACTCATGTGTGTGTACTCCTGTGTGTGTGTACTCGTGTGTGTGTACTCCTGTGTGTGTGTACTCCTGTGTGTGTGTACTCCTGTGTGTGTGTACTCGTGTGCCTCAATTGAGTACCTGGTGCGGTGTGTAGTAAACACTGGGGGGGGGGGGGGGACAAAGGCGGCCGGGAGTGGTGCTGGCCACCCACCCCCTGGTGTGCCGTGCCGGCCTTCAGAGATGTTACTCGCTAACAGCACTTGCCCCAACAGTCTGTTGAGTCTATACGGGGGACCTTTGTCTGTGTGTGCGTACTCCTCCCATCAGCCTCCAATGCCCCCGCCGTGGCCCTCGGACCCCCGAAGGCCAAGCAGGCCTGAGCCTGGCTCGTGGCTTCACGGGTGACCCACCACCAGCGTCAGCACGGCTTGCCACGTGTTGCAGGCGTGGTGGCCGTGGCCAGGAGGTGACACCGCCTACTGCACGCAGAGGTCAAACGACCATCGGTTGAATTCGCCACGCATTGTCACCGTCGCAGGACCCTCCGTAGAACGAGTCTCGAGGCTGAACGAGGCATCTCCAGATCGATCAGTGGCGCCGCTCAGTCGGTGCCGAACCAGAGGTCGCAAACGGGTTTTGATTCCTTACCCGTACCCGTACCCGGCCGCACCAGGGTCGCAATCAGCCGTACCCGTACCCTACCCGTACCCGGCCGGGTACGGGTAGGGTACGGGTATCGGGTACCTGATTGCGACCTCTGGGATGAAGCCATGTTGCAGGCGCGGGTGGGTTGATTCTAGGAACTTGAATTGTGAGAAGAGACAAGACGTTGGGAAATGAGTGACAAACGGTGACTCACCAGTGACTCACGGCCTACCCGTACCCGTACCCGGCCGCACCAGGGTCGCAAACGGGTACCCGTATCCGTACCCGGCAGGGTACGGGTGGCCGGGTATCGGGTACCCGGTTGCGACCTCTATGCCGAACCCATCGAGCGGCGGAGGGGGGGGGGGGTCCACGGATTCCGTTCGAATTCTGATCGGACCCAAATCGCCGTGACATCACGTAGTGTGAGCCGCAGCACGCAGATTCACGCGGGGATCATTGACAGCCAGATCCATCCAGCAGTGGAGGTTCATGGAGACCCATCCCGCAGTGACAGTCTCCGGATAGAAAATGGACCTCATCTGTCGTGACTTCAGGTGGCTTCATGAACGAATTCGTTCATAAAGCCATCCATATATATAGACACAGACACAATTTCAACCGAGAAGACGGGTACGAACTGAGGATTCATTGGAAGGACGTTATTAACCAGCTTAAGTCATAACTGGCTGTGATGTTCCCATCCTACCTGCCGATGTCGGTAGTTATTTTCGACTCTCTGGTTTCACGTTAACAGGTTAAATGTCTTTACATTAACAGGTTAGATGGCGGTGGCTCTCCGAACTTACAGTGACATGCAAATTTCTCACATTAACATAACTACCAGCGCCCACTTCGCTTTTGACCCGTGGGCTACACCCATTTCAAACTTTTAAAACATCCCGCTATTTTCTCCTGATGACGATTGCTCGTATTGCGATCGAAACGTCGTAGTTTAAAAAAATTGTTATTTTCTTTGAACACGATGGACTTCACGTAATGTATAAATCTCACTCGTTTCGCGTACACGAGCGTGTCCGACCCTGCATCTCGACGCGCGACCCGGTGCATTCGCCCTCCCCGACGTAGCCCCCTCTGCGCAAAGGGCGGCGGTGTCGAGACTCGGGCGAGGGACGATGCGTAACGAGTGGAGGCCGTTCGCCGAGGCTATTTACACGTCCCCAGCTTACGGCATCTAAATGCATGGCTTTGCGCGCGGCGCGGCACCGTGGGGAGCGACGCCTCCCCCACGCCGCGCCACGTCGCCCGGGCACGCCGATGAGCTCGGAGGTGTCGCGGATTAATCCGGCTCCATTAACGCGGCGCGAGAGGGACAGGGCCGGGTGTGGGCATCGCGCGCACGCACGGACACGCGCACGGGCACGCGCACGCACGCGCACAGACACGCGCACGGACGCGCAGGGACACGCGCGACACACAAGGTAGAGATGCCCCGTGAGGCGTTGAGAAGGCTGTTAGGGCAAGTACTGTTAGTGAGCACGGGGGAGTTCAACTCAAAACCGAACTGTTGTTTTCATGTTGGCCAGGTAAGGCTCACTGAGCTACTATATACGGCTCTTTTTCAGAAGCGATCTGGCCGCAAATGGTGGCTCGACGGAGTGGCTTAACGCGTGGAAATGTATAGCAGTAGCGATGTTGATTATGATACATGTGTCGGGGAAGACTGGAGGACCCGGAGAAAAATCAACGCGACCACGTGGAGAACACGCAAACTCTAAATATACAGCAGCAGCAGCAGGCGTCAGGGTCGGAATCGGACCCACGACCTCCTGCAGACCAGGCGAGGTAGTTGACATCTCGCCATCGGGGCAGAGTTTGGTTGGCCAGCACCACGCCCGGCCGCCTTTGTCTCCCCAGTTGTGATGTTTACACATCGCCCCAGGTACTTGAGGCTAAGTCGACCTAGACATGGCCCAGGACCGGTTCAAATAATCGCCACTGGTGTTGGGCCTGAGCGAAAATCAAACTTGGGTCGCCGGGTTTGTACGAACACAAAGATAAAGACTCTCCGTGTAGCCTTAACAGACTGTTGGGGCAAGTGCTGTTAGCGAGCACCTATGAAGGGCCGGCACGGTACACGAGGGGGTGGGTGGCCAACACCACGCCCGGCCGCCTTTGTCTCCCCAGTGGCGATGTTTTTACACATATACTCTTTTGAGGCTGAGTCGACCTAGGGGAGGCCCAGGACCGGTTAAAATAATCGTCACTGGTGTTGGCCGTGAGCGGGAATCGAACCCGGGTTGCCAGGTTCGTAGCGCAGCGAGATGACCGCTATGGTACCGCTCCCCATTACACACTCGTTAACAGCACTTGCCCCAACAGTCTGTTGAGGCTATATGGGGAATCTTTGTCTTTGCATTAACATTGGGGAGACAAAGGCGGCCGGGCGTGGCGCCACGGCCTCGTGTGCCGTCCTGCCCTTCGTAGCTACTCGCTCGCAGCGAGGACGTGTTTGCGAAAAAGACGTAAAAATGAGAGAGACGTAAATCGGAGTATTGCTGGAACGACAAATAGTGAGCTGACTGGAGCCGTTCAGTGGGGGGAGGGGGGTGGGAGGAGAGGGTGGGGGGAGGGGGGGCTCAGCCCCCCAGCAACCACAGGCGCCACATCAGAGACCGCCATGGACACCGGCGTGTTGAAGTATGATCAAAAGCTCCTTTCCGCAGCAGGAGTAGTAGCAGGAGTAGTTGTAGCAGTAGTAGAAGTAGCAGCAGTAGTAGCAGTAGCAGCAGTAGTAGAAGCTGCAGGAGTAGTAGAAGCTGCAGCAGTAGTAGCAGTAGCAGGAGTAGTTGTAGCAGTAGCAGGAGTAGTAGTAGTCGTAGTAGCAGTAATAATAGAAGTAGTAGGAGTAGTTGTAGCAGTAGCAGGAGTAGTAGTAGTCGTAGTAGCAGTAATAGTAGAAGTAGTATGAGTAGTAGCAGTCGTAGCAGCAGTAGGAGCAACAGGCAGGAGTTGTAGCAGTAGCAGGAGTAGTGGCAACAGGAGTAGTGGCAGTATGAGCAACAGGCATCAGCAGCAGTAGAAGCAGGAGCAGCAGTAGCAGCAGTAGCAAGAGTAGTGTTAGCAGCAGCACCGCCAGCAATAGAGGCAATAGTAGCAGCAGTAGCATCAGCGGTAGCATCAGCGGTAGCAGCAGTAACAGTAACAGCAGCAGGAGTACCCGTTATTTTTTTTAGGTTAGATCGTATGAATATACATGTGTTGTTAAACCCGCCACCACCCGCCACAGCCATTTACTAAGGTTCGTCACGTAAAGAGAACGTGCCAATTCGTTACTGGTGTCGTGCGTAAATTAGACGCACACTCGTCCTTGGAGGCAACACTTTTATTGAACACAACGGGTAACTCTAACAGGATAACAACATAGGGTGGTGACCACCACGGCCAACTACACTAATACTCGCGGACTACTCTATGGATGGCAACTTCATTCCCAGGGCTCAACACCCGGTCCCTCTGGGAACCCGCTTATATCTCCCCTGGCCTGGCTGGCCACGCCCCTGGCCACGCCTCCCTTCCAGAACCTTCGTGGGGTCCTCTGGATCCCCATCACGTGATCCTCTCACCCCCGACTGGGGCCCCCCTGCCTCCTCCCGCCCGGTCACGTGTCTTTTTTTTACGATCAGTGGAAACAAGAAGATGCTCGGTGTATTCGGCACTTTGCTTGGTTCATCATTTCGTATTTTTTACTTTGCTTTATGTAAACCCCCACCTCTCGCTCACTCTCTCGCTCACTCTCTTGCTCTCTCTCTCGCTCTCTCTCGTTCTGCACGCAGCCCTTCTCGCAGTCTGACGGCCTCCGACGGGTAGCTCATAACTGCATGAAGAGCTCCCCGTTATCTGCCACCGAGCACACGGCCTCCTCCATCGCCCACTGCTCCTTGAAGGCCGGCACGGCGTGGGTCAGCCACGCATGGCAGAACTCCGGCCCACACACCCTGGCTCCGACCAGAGCGCGGAAGATGCCCAGGCTGCTGGCCGGACGTTTCCCCATCCAGAGCCTCCTTCCTCGTCCCCCCAGGGGTTCACCTCGCGTCACGTCCTTGTGCGACCCCCTTCACCGCGACGCCCGTGCCCGCCCCCACAGTGGCACCCCACACACGGCACGGCCTCTGCACCGTGGTGCCCCCCTTGAGGCCACCACACGAGTGTAAAGGCAGTGCACTAGTACAGCACACCCGTGTGTGTTGGAGAGAAAAGCCACACAAAACACCCCTGTATGGTGGATGATATTGATCGCGAAAGCCGACGTGCTAAAAAGGAGTAGCCGGGTTCGGGGGACACGCGGGTTCGGACCAAACACGCGGCACCTCTCACGGGAGGCTGTTGTTTGTTGTCACGGCGCTGTGCCCCTCCACTGCTGGATGGAGGCCTTCGTCTGCCATGTCGCTCATGCGGTGGGGGTTGTTTGAGTCATGATTCGTGCACGAATCATGGGTAGATTTTAATGTGCATTGACTTTGAGAGGGTGTGTTGGAGGAAGGAGGGGGGGGGAAGAAATCAGAGCCAGTTCCGATGTCACTCGCCCGCTGATAATACCGCGGTGGCCCCGAATCGAACTGGGGTCACCAGGTCCACATCGCTGTGGCGGGTTGCTCGACGCGGCGCGGGCCTCTGTGCGATATGTATTTAATGTCGTGTGGCATTACACGGGGCAGCCTATTTTTAACCCTAATACCCTCAACGATAGCGGCTTACTGAGTGGCTGCCAAAGCAACACAAAGCAATGGGCGCGATAATCGCGGAGGCGCAGAGCGGGGATCCGATCATCTTTGGGTCTCCACAAAACGTCAAGCCAGCCAGCCAGCCATCCAGCCAGCCAGCTAAACTTTATTTTTTATAAAATAATACTGTATAGCATGCTGAGAGCCGTGGGATAGAAGAGACGTGTGCGTGTATGTGTAACGACTCCGGAGTCGAACTTTAGCGGTTTATTTTATTGCACGTGACGTAGCTTAGGACCACGTCGTCATGGGATAATGCCGACGTGGAGATCGTGTGACCGAGCAGACAGCGATGACGGCCCGAGTCCCTCTCCGCAGACCCCGAACATCCATTCTTGCCCTGCTTTTATCCTCGTGGATTCTCTGGGGGGATTTCCCCAGCTGCGTCTCTTTTGGACACTCTGGGGAATTTCCCAACCCAGACCCTCCAGACTTGCTGGCGCCTTCTCTTTGCATCCAGCCTCGTTGACACTCTGTCATCACCTCGAGACTTGCTGACACAGTCTTGAAATCTGTATATATGTTGAACTTCTTTCGCGCCGTACGTAGCCAATCGTGCTAATCGGAGGTGCGGGGAGGAGGGAGGAAGGACAACAAGCTAAACGCAAAAAAACAGCTCTCAAGAAATTCGTTTTCAATCTGGATCATTTCCAAGTGCAGAGCCCCAGCGGCTTCCTAATATCGGAAGGAAGAGCGCGTTCCATACGGCCGCAGGAGCGCGACGTGTTGACCACCGCCTTCGTTCGACGGTTATCCCCCCAAAAATAAAGTGACTTGTGGTCCAGCGCGTAAAGGGCGGCACTTCCCCACCCGCTCTGCCGCCGCCGCCGCGAGCGAAGTCTGTGCCGCGGCTGGAATCGAGCCAGGCTGGGTGCACGACTAGAATGTCGCGAGCCGCAGAAGCGCGTCCGAAGGCGCGCGGTGCGGCGAACGTCCAAAGCCGCCGCCGCCGTTGCCGCTGCCGCTGCTGCTGCGAGGATGAGCAGAGTTCGCGTGACGATTTTTATGCTCCTGGAGTTCGAGACGGTGGTGGGAGGAGGGATTTCCAAAGTGGAAGGAAGCTGCACGAGGTGAGAAGCAGCAGCAGCAGCAGAGAGAGGAGGTGGAGGAGGTGGTGGAGGAGGAAGAGGAGGTGGAAGAGGAGGTGGAGGAGATGATAGAGGTAGTGTAGGAGGAGGTGGTGGTGGTGGAGGTGGTGGAGGAGGTGGTGGTCGAGGAGGTGTTGGTGGAGGAGGTGGTGGAGGAGGTGGAAGAGGAGGTGGTGGAGGAGGTGGTGGAGGAGGTGGTGGAGGAGGTGGTCAGGAGAGAAACACGAAAGCGGAGAAACGCGGCCCACCTCATGAATGTGCAAATGACACGGAAGAGGAGGAGGGGGAGGAGGAGGAGGGGGAGGGGAGAGATGTCGTGAGCTGAGCGGAGGAGACGCAATGAGGTGTGAGGCAGGCGAGGTGGCCGCTTCCCCCCAGCAGGAACACGGGGCAGGCACGTGGGCAGCTGCGGGGCAGCGAAACTCATCCGTGCGGACAACGGCGGGGTGCTCGCGTGAGGCCAGCCTCACTGACAAAGGGGGCAGGGATAGGGAGGAGGAGGCCGTGTGCTCGGTGGCAGATGACGGGGAGCTCTGCATGCTGATATGAGCTACCCGTCGGAGGCCGTCAGATTGCGAGAAGGGCTGCGTGCAGAACGAGAGAGAGAGCGAGAGAGGGCGAGAGAGCGACCGAGAGAGCGACCGAGAGAGCGAGCGAGAGAGAGAGCGAGAGAGTGAACGAGAGAGAGAGCGAGAGAGTGACCGAGAGAGTGAGCGAGAGAGTGAGCGAGAGAATGAGCGAGAGAGTGACCGAGAGAGTGAGCGAGAGAGTGACCGAGAGAGTGAGCGAGAGAGTGAGCGAGAGAGTGACCGAGAGAATGAGCGAGAGAGTGAGCGAGAGAGTGAGCGAGAGAGTGAGCGAGAGAGTGAGCGAGAGAGTGACCGAGAGAATGAGCGAGAGAGTGAGCGAGAGAGTGAGCGAGAGAGTGAGCGAGAGAGTGAGCGAGAGAGTGACCGAGAGAATGAGCGAGAGAGTGAGCGAGAGAGTGAGCGAGAGGTGGGGGTTTACATAAAGCAAAGTTTTAATAAAAATAAAAAAAAATTACGAAATGATGAACGAAGCAAAGTGCCGACTACACTGAGCATCTTCTTGTTTCCACTGATCGTAAAAAAAAGGAAGGAAGGAGGAGGTTGGCGGTGGTGGGAGGGCAGGCTGTGGTGCTGAATGCAGAATTCGCCGTCTCGGGCGAGTGTGGATACGCTGCAGTGATGGCGATGGCAAACCGCTCCGGAGTTTTGCGACCCTGTCGCCTCGCCCGCGCTGGCCGGCGTGGCGAAGTGTGGTCAAGCGATCCTGGCGACCGACACGGCACGAGGGGGGAGGCACACCGCACTGAATTGACGCGTGAATTAGACACGTGTTGATGTTGTTGTTGTTATCACCAGCAACGTTGGTGGCAACGCCTCACGGCAGAGGTCGCAAACGGGTTTTGACTCCTTACCCGTCCCCGTACCCGGCCGCACCAGGGTCGCAAACGGGTACCCGTACCTGTACCCGGCCGTACCCGTACCCTACCCGTACCCGGCCGGGTATGGGTAGGGTACGAGTATCAGGTACCTGATTGCGACCTCTGGGATGAAGCCATGTTGCAGGCGCGGGTGGGTTGATTCTAGGAACTTGAATTGTGAGAAGAGTCAAGACGTTGGGAAATTAGTGACAAACGGTGACTCACCAGTGACTCACGGCCTACCCGTACCCGGCCGCACCAGGGTCGCAAACGGGTACCCGTATCCGGCCGGGTACGGGTAGCCGGGTATCGGGTAGGGTACGGGTATCGGGTACCCGGTTGCGACCTCTGCCTCACGGCAATGGGGGCGGGGGGGGGGGTAGAATCACAGATGTAACTTGTGGCAAAAGGAAAAAACGGGAGAGGGAAGAGAGAAGGGAATGAATTGAGAATGAAGATGTGAAGGGGTGACGAAGGCACGGAGAAACGGAGCAGAGGGGTCAGGGGAGATGAGGAAAGGGAGGAGGAGGAGGCTGCACAGCGACATCGACGCTGCACCGAGGCGCAGCGGCGTTTGTTTCCACAGTGGGCGGTCGCGGGGAGAGGGGGGAGGGGCTCAGAGTGGGCGTGGCCACACACAGAAGTCTCGTGCTTGAGGTCGTGACGGAGTAGTCCACGGGAAAGTGATTTCGTGGCGTCCCATGACGCACGAGTGAAATCTTTAGATGACGAGGGGTGGTGCGTGCCGGTCAACAACGGGGCTCAAACCAGAGGTCGCAACCCGTTTGCGACCTCTGGCTCAAACAAGACGCGTGAACAACACAAGCATCAACAGTTCCTGGAGAATCGCATTGCGATTCCTCTTTGCCGACAGTTACTTTCAAAATATATAAGTCGAACAAACGCTTTCGTGACTGCAGGGATTCATCTTCTTGGTTCTTTCAGGAAAGTCACGTAGAATGGAAATAATAAAATAATAAAAATAAAACATAATAAAATAATTCTCACGACGTTTCTGCCACAATGCAAGCAGCCGTCCTCAGGTGAAGAACAGGTCTGTCGAGAAGACAGCGTCTGACTCTGTCTTCTCGACAGTCTGACTCTGTCTTCTCGACAGACCTGTTCTTCACCTGAGGACGGCTGCTTGCGTTGTGGCCGAAACGTCGTGAGAATTATTTATTATGTTTTATTTTTATTATTTTATTATTTCCATTCTACGTGACTTTACCGAAAGAACCAAGAAGATATGTCGAGCAAATGACGGCGGCGATGAGGCGATGCGGTGATAGTAGACACACCGTGATGGGCCGCTTCTGTCACAGTTATGACTCATCAGCACGGTATGGTCACCGATGCTCGCTGGTCAGAGGCAGGCGTTGCAGCGGCGACTTCACTGTGCTGATGAGCTCCAATTGGGCCGAGACCGGCCCACACGCCGTTGTAGAATCACTGCTGCTGCCGCTGCTGCTGATGCCACATTTTCTCAAAACGTGTGTTTAAAGTTAAGAGGGACAGCAATGGCAGTTCTACAGGAACTGCTGTTGTTGTTGTTTCTATAATGCACCTAGGGCTGTGTGCGTATCGTACACGTGCGTTGTGTGTGGAACTCGGAGGCAGTTCGACCTCCAGCAGCGACGGAGGGAACGCTCACAACAACGAGCAGAGCGCCGGGTGGCTAAAAACGCAGAAAGTTGTCACACTGGGGGGCACAAGCTGGGTGCATCTGCCAGTCATGTCAGTCAGTCAACGCATGGCACCTGGGTCTGTCCCGTGAGCTCCTGCCAGCGAGCCTTAGACACCTCACGTGGCCTCAACGTGCACCTAGCCTGGCACAGGCGCCGTGGTGACGTCACCGCCACTGAGTGGTAAACGGCGGCGGTTGTTGTTGTTGATTCGTGGGATCCCGCAAGGGGGTGAGACACGTGGTGCTCCCGGGCCAAGGAGACGGATCGGCGGTGTCATCCCAAGAAGGGCGCTCATGCAGCGGAGATCCAGGAACGAGTCAACGTTCATGATCTCATCAGGGAGTCTCCCAGCTCAGACGAGCGTGTGGAGGTGCGGGGGGAGGGGGCTGCGAGCCAGAGGTGGGCATTCCACGTTAGCATGACAGGGGCAAGTCTCTCCTAAGGACAACACAACCGCTGTTGCGTTGCGCTCGATTCGAATCAGCCTCGGAGGGATGGACGCTCGGCTGAGATGGCCACCGCCAACCGGGGCAAACTCCGCAACGAGCGATTGCGAGCCGAGCCCTCTGACCGCAGCGGCCGCTGGCGGATTCCCTCCGCTCCACAGCGACAGTAACAGCAGCAGCAGCGACAGCCGCAGCAGCAGCAGCAGCCGCAGCAGCAGCAGCAGCAGCAGCAGCAAGAGCTCAGGGTGCACGGCCGAATTGGCCCTGATCGCCTGAGTTCGATTTCTGAGCACTGCTGACATCGGTGGCGAGAAATATCTCTACCCATTCTGGACCTCCTCTGCTCCCCCCACCATTTCCCCCCCCACGCACTCTCCCATTTACTGCGCCATGCCGGAACTGACAGTCGTGGTGAAGTATGGACACTTGACCTGCACTGGGGGTGGGGAAGGGTCTGTATGTATGTTGAACTTCTTTCGCACCGTACGTAGCCAACCGCGCTACTCGGAGGTGCGGGTGGAGGCGCATTCATCCATCAGTGGATGGACAAAGGGCTGCGGATTGGTGCGACAAGACCCCGGATTACGTCGGGGATGCGTTCCTGTAAAAGTGCGACGACGAATATCGAAACGAGGTAAAATCGAAGCGATCGACAGGGCAGTAGTTGGTGATGGTGGAGGAGGCAAAGGACGAGAGGCGACGGATAACCAGAAAGGGACGCATGGATGTTGTTAGCTACGTGAGTGTGTGGTTGGGGGGGGTGAAGCGACGCAAACCAGGTGTCGGCCTTCATAAAGTGACGACGTTAATTTGGGGAAACGACGTAAAAGTGGGGGGGAGGGAGGGGGGGGAGACGTAACCCAATTGATTCATCAAGAGACGCTGGCGTTCAGACTCACCGCGGGTTCCTTGTCAGCTCGGTCACTCAGTCACTCGGCCACTCAGTCACTCGGTCACTCAGCTACTCAGTCACTCAATCACTCAATCACTCAGTCACTCGGTCACTCGGTCACTCAGTCACTCGGCCACTCAGTCACTCAGTCACTCAGCCACTCGGTCACTCGGCCACTCAGTCACTCAGTCACTCAGTCACTCAGCCACTCGGTCACTCGGCCACTCAGTCACTCAGTCACTCAGCCACTCGACCACTCAGTCACTTAGTCACTCGGCCACTCAGTCACTCGGCCACTCAGTCACTCGGCCACTCGACCACTCAGTCACTCAGTCACTCGGCCACTCAGTCACTCAGCCACTCGACCACTCAGTCACTCAGTCACTCGGCCACTCAGTCCACTCGGCCACTCGGTCACTGCGGCCACTCGGTCACTCAGTCACTCGGCCACTCAGTCACTCAGCCACTCAGTCACTCGGCCACGTCGACCACTCAGTCACTCAGTCACTCGGCCACTCAGTCACTCGGCCACTCGACCACTCAGTCACTCAGTCACTCGGCCACTCAGTCACTCGGCCACTCGGTCACTTCGGCCACTCGGTCACTCAGTCACTCGGCCACTCAGTCACTCAGTCACTCAGTCACTCAGCCACTCGGTCACTCGGCCACTCAGTCACTCAGTCACTCAGCCACTTCGACCAATCAGTCCACTTAGCTCACTCGGCCACTCAGTCACTCGGCCACTCAGTCACTCGGCCACTCGACCACTCAGTCACTCAGTCACTCGGCCACTCAGTCACTCGGCCACTCGACCACTCAGTCACTCAGTCACTCGGCCACTCAGTCACTCGGCCACTCGGTCACTCGGCCACTCGTCACTCAGTCACTCGCCACTCAGTCACTCAGCCACTCAGTCACTCGGCCACTCGACCACTCAGTCACTCAGTCACTCGGGCCACTCGGCCACTCGACCACTCAGTCACTCAGTCACTCGACCACTCAGTCACTCGGCCACTCAGTCACTCGGCCACTCGGTCACTCAGTCACTCAGTCACTCGGCCACTCAGTCACTCAGCCACTCAGTCACTCGGCCACTCGACCACTCAGTCACTCAGTCACTCGGCCACTCAGTCACTCGGCCACTCAGTCACTCGGCCACTCGGTCACTCAGTCACTCAGTCACTCGGCCACTCAGTCACTCAGCCACTCAGTCACTCGGCCACTCGACCACTCAGTCACTCAATCACTCAGCCACTCGGTCACTCGGTCACTCAGTCACTCGGCCACTCGACCACTCTCCCCCGGGCTCCCTCCCTGCGACCCGGGGATCTAAACTCGGAGCGCGGCCCCTGCCCGGGTGCGCGCAATGCCCTTCGCTCCATCCCGCCGCCTAATCCGATTAGGGGGGTGGGGCAGGTGGGGGGGGGGGCGAGGGCGCTTTCAAGGCTTTGTGGGTCTCCGCGCGTGTGTGCTGCGGGCCCAAAGCGCTTCTCTCACTCGGGAATAATAGTCCCAATAATGAACCGGCCGGGCCCGGGATTCAATGCGGGTTTTGTAGTTTATAGGCCTATTACTGCGCGCTAATCCGCGCCGCCAATATGTTTGGCACGCTCCCTGCCGCCTGGTCCAACCTCCCCCCCCACCCACACCCACACACACCCGCCCACACACACACACACCCACACACCCGTCAGCCTCGGGACACACGACAGCACCACCACCATCACCACCACCACCTCCACCACCTCTTTCCTCTTCGTCGTCCTGCTCGACAGCGGCTCGCGGTGTCGATTCACAGTCGCGTCCCAGTAGCGCCGTCTGGAGCCAAAAGGCGCGACTCGGCAACGGCCGGGGATGAGAGATGAGATGAGATCTGGGACAGCAAAGATCAAAGATCCACCGCCCTCTCCACCCCCCCCCCCCCCCCGCGTGCAGCCTCTAACAGACTGTTGGGGCGAGTGCTCTGAGCCAGCAGCTGATGAAACTCGGCACTGTGGCACACGAGGAGGGTGGGTGTAGAGCACCACGCCCGGCCGCCTTTGTCTCCCGAGTGGCTATGTGGACATATCGCACCAGATACTAATTTGAGGCTGATTCGACCCAGGGGAGGCCCAGGACTGGTTCGGGTAATCGTCACCGTGAGCAGGAATCGAAGTGTGAGTGTAGCCAATCGCTTTGCATCTCCACCACCACCGTCATCTCCACCACCGTCATCTCCACCACCGTCATCATCACCACCGTCATCGTCACCACCATTATCATCATCACCACCACCGTCATCTCCACCACCACCGTCATCTCCACCACCACCGTCATCATCACCACCATTATCATCGTCACCACCATTATCATCATCACCACCATTATCATCGTCACCACCGTCAGTGTCAACATTCAGTCGCAACTGCCTGGAAAGCCGTTCCGGCTGAATTATTGCGCCTCGCCACATCAATCGCACCTCATCTTGTGCTCATGATGCTCACTTTGTCCCGATATCATTGTGATTTCGATACAGTCTCGGGATACAATAATATTGGGTTGACATGCGTAAGCATTTTGTTGCGGTTGCACCCGATTCAAGAGCCGAATGGCTCACAGGGCTATACCTAATAAATGAAACTGAAAACTGATCAAAAAAAGCGTGCGTCGTATTCTAGTCGTAGTGCCTTACACCGTCCATCTCTACGTTAGAGCGTGCATACAAATACCTCGTGAGAAATGAAAGCCCCGATGATGATCACCATGACCGTCATCTGCTGCGTATACCGCGCCTCCCAATCTATTACATCTCAAGGGGCCATGCGGAGCAGAGGCGGGTTCGAGATACTCACTGAGTGGTGATGCTTTTGTGGAACCCCCACGCAATGCAGGATACAGACCATGTCACCCTATCGGGATGCAATACCAATACCCCCGCCATTCGATCACCAACTGACGGTGACGTCATCACGGCGCCTGTGCCAGGCCAGGTGCACTTTGAGGCCACGTGAAGTGGCGAAGGTTCGCTGATGGAGGTCACGGGACGGACCCAGGTGTCATGGGTTGACTAAGATGACTGGCAGATGCACCAGCCGTGCCCCCCACTTTGTTAACTCGCTGTATTTTATCCGCCCGGCGCTCCGCTCGTTTGTTGTGAGCGTCGCTCCTCTGCCGCCCGTTGTTGTTGGAGGACGACTGCCTACAACTCACCATTTAGCAGCGTCCTTCACGAGCCTCCTCCATAGGAGGCTCAATCGGGATTAGACATAGCAGCAGAAATCGTCACCCCATACTGGGAGACTCATGACCCAGGTCACTCTTGCAAATGAGGGTTCAACGTGGTCTATTGTTGAGCTCTCCGCAGGTTAAACAAAATTTGCTTGAAAGCTGAACGCACTCACTCGCTCGTCATCTCACTCGCTCGTCATCTCACTCAATCATTTACCCACTTATCCACCATCTCAACCACTGACACATTCACTCACCCATCCAGTCATCTGCCCACTTATCCAATCGCTTACTCACCCATTCACGCATCCGTTCACTCACTCTTGCGAAATTAATCGTTCTCCCGATCGCTCATTGAGTCTTCGCCCCGGCTAGGTAAACTGCGTCTGAAACTTGAATGTAAACAACGGGCGAGAATAAACCGCGGTGGAAGGATAAACTTTACTTGGGACTATTTGAGTCTCCCTCGTGTCGACTTCGCCCGAACTCGTCCGCCCGTACGCTCTCTCTGAAGCGCTCGCTCGTCACCGTGGCGTGCGCGATGACCACCACCACCACGTGGCTTTTCTTTCATGTTGTGCGCGGTGCGTTTAGCGCCACAGCGCGTGGATTTGTAGCGTCTATTTCACTGGTCAACAAAAAAAAAACATTTTTTTCTGGCCTGGACTTTTGCAGCTGTTTTAGACTAATTTCAGGGTGCTGATTCCAAATCTGATCTCAGATTTGCTTTATCACATCTCATTTTTATGCTATCGGCATACCCCATTTTCATTGATTTTACCCGAAATTAACTCTGTCACTTATGATTGCAAATTGTTGCGAGTCAGTGACTGCTTTAGTGTTAAAATATGGTGCTGTATTTTTAGGATAGTGTGTTTATAATATAATTTTATGTACATATCCACATTTTAAAAATATTTTTCTTCTGCAGTTTTTTATTGAAAATGCAATATTTGATATCTCAAAAACCTGGAATCAGCACCCCAAATTTACCGTAAAACCGTTGGAATACCTTATGCCAGAAAAAGTGTGTTGACCAGTGTTTTCATTTGTTTAAATCCTTTATGTTAAGTTCGCTTGCTTGCTTGCTTGCGTGCTTGCTTACGACCGTGCAAATCTTTCGGTCGTTTTTTAACCCACTTCCCGTGATCCAATCGAGCTGACATTTTCCACACAGACTCGTTGTGCCAGACAATTAATGTTCGTGAAAAAAATTCCCCAAATTTTACACTTTTTAGGCAAAAATTTTTTTTATTTTACATATATTCAAATAGAACTCATTCTTGGCTTTGGCTGAACGTCACAGTATAAGAGCCCAGAGCGTAACCCTTCCACAGGCCGTGGTGGAGTAGCGCAGTTGGTAGCGCCCTCGCTTCCCATGCCAAAGGTCGCGGGATCGATCCCTGCGTCCTCCACAGGCGAATATATTTTTAAATCCTTTATATTAAGTTCGCTGCCACGCATATAAAGGATTTATAGTGAAAAACTTTGTTTTTACGGGTTATACTTATTTGCTGGTGAATTTGTGTGTTTCATATCGAAATCGCATCCAGTGCTGTTGCTGCTGGCGGCAATAAAAGTTGTTTGAAAGTCTCTGAAAGCTCTGCAGGAGACGTCGCGCGCCAGGGGACATCTCGAGGCGACCTCAAGTGGTGAGCAGCAAGTCGTTAGTGACGGATTTGGACGAAAAAAAAAGACCGGCCGAGGCATTTGTAAACGCACCGGTTCAAATTCGGGGTGTATGGGCACATTTTGTGTGGGTTGTGCGACAAACTGCATAATGTACGAGTCCCCGCACAATGTGACTGGTATTGGCCGAACAACAACCACAATGCTGCGAAATCACTCAATTGGGATAACACACACACAGCAGTAGCAATGCGCCCTACTGTAAAAACTTGGCTGGATCCTCCTGAAAACGAGTCTCGAGACTCAGGGAAGAATTGATGGGTAAACGAGCGTCACACTGATAACAACAACGACAACAACAACAACGACAACGTATGTCTAAGTGTGATCCAACAGCAACGCATGGGTCACAGCAGAGGCAGAAAGTGGACCTTGGAAGAAGGTCGCTTGAAGGAGCGATGGGGCGATGGGCGAGGCTCGTGGCGGAGCGGCAGTCGGAGGAGGGAACGCGCTCGAGAGGACGACCACCGCGGAGCCGCGGAACGAGCCACCGTGCAGCGGTGAGGCGCACTGCGGCGGAGGGACCGCGAGAGATGGGGAGCGACGTGGGGAGGGGGGGGGATGGAGGCTTCATCCAGCAGTGGAGAAACCAAGCATCATGATGCTGCTGCTGCTGCTATAAACATAGGTACATTATTATGCATTGAATTTCCAACGTAAATGTGTGGATATATTTTGAAGGAACTTAGACAAATGATTCAATTGATGTTTTGGCGATGAGTGTTTTGGGGGGCGGGGGGGTGGTGTGGCGGTGGTGCAGTGATTGTGGGGAGCGGTGGTGTAGCGGTTAGCGCACTGCGCTACGAACCTGGCGACCAGAGTTCGAGTCCCGCTCACGGCCAACACCGGTGACGATTATTTGAACCGGTGCTGGGCGTCCCCTAGGTTCACTCAAACGAGTACCTGGTGCGGTGTGTGTGTAAACATCGCCACTGGGGAGACAAAGGCGACTGGGCGTGGTGATGGCCACCCGCCCCCTCGTGTGCCGTTCTGGCCTTCATAGGTGCTCGCTAAGAGCACTTGCCCCAACAGTCTGTTCAGGCTATACGGGGGATCTTTGTCTTTGGTGCAATGCGTGAGAAGGCCTTCAGCCTGAGCAGCGATACAAAAAACGAAATCTTATCGCGTCAATTTACAGTTAGGAGTTGTTTTGTTGTTGTTAGTTTTTATTTAAATTGTTATACTTTCCGCGGATTTGCTGTCGCCCTGCTTACGCATCTGTGTGCTCTGGTTCGTGTTTGATTGTGACGTGTTTCATCGTGACGCGCTGATTGTGACACGTTTGATCGTGACGCACTGACTGTGACGCACTGATCGTGACGCGTTTGACTGTGACGCACTGATTGTGACTGCACTCTGCTCTGTCTCACTGAGCCCTTACCTTCACACGTCACGGACTGATGGCTCAGGCAGTTCATGGCTACATGGGGGGGGGGGGGGGCTAGAGGAGACGAGATGGGACTAGAGTGGTCTACAAGGGGGCTAGAGGGAGCTACAGGGGGGCTAGAGGGGGGCTAGAGGGGGGCTAGAGGGAGCTACAGGGGGGCTAGAGGGGGGCTAGAGGGGTGCTAGAGGGGGGCTAGAGGGGGGCTAGAGGGGGGCTAGAGGGGGGCTAGAGGGAGCTACAGGGGGGCTACAAGGGGACTAGAGGGGGCTAGAGGGGGGCTAGAGGGGGGCTAGAGGGGGGCTAGAGGGAGCTACAGGGGGGCTAGAGGGGGGCTAGAGGGGGGCTAGAGAGGGGCTAGAGGGGGGCTAGAGGGGGGCTAGAAGGGGGCTAGAGGGGGGCTAGAGGGGGGGCTAGACCGTCTACAGGGGCGGCCGGATGCCGTGGGGCTCCCGATCCTCACCCACGCGGAGTCACAGATGGGCACCGTCACAGATGGGGGGGAGGGGGGGGGGCAACGCTTCGTGCCTCTGGGCTGTGGCCACTTTAAGCTCCGCGTCCGCGAGGAGCGAGCGAGGCCCCCCCCCTCGTCAAAGGGGAGCGGCTCAAGGTGCGGGCATCCTGCGTATGGGGTGGGGGGGGGGGGCAGCTTCCACCCCCCCCCATCTCTCCCCCCTCCCTCTCGCCTCCGCCTGCTTGAGGCTCCAGCAGCTGCACGCTGCTGATGCGGAGTGGCGTGGGGAGTGGGTGGGGAGGGTCTCGGTGGGTTTTTTTTTTGGTTTGTTTGTTGCCAGGCTCAGATTTGTGTGGGGGCGGTGTTGGTGCTGTTTGGTCATCTCGCCGTGACCTTGGCGTCTTTCTTTCGCCGCTTCTCGGCCGCTCGCACCGGGGAGGGCCGCAGGGAGAGGAGTCATCGGTTTGGGATCGGCCAAACCTCGGCGATTGTTGGTGGTTCGTGTCGAGAAACTAAACTGTTGAAACAATTTTTATTTAAAGCTTTCGGGACTGCAGGGATTCATATTATTGGTTCTTTCGGTAAAGTCACGTAGAAGGGAAATAATAAAATAATAAAAATATTAAACAATACAATTCTCACGACGTTTCGACTGCAACACAAGAAATCATCATCAGGTGTGAAACACACAGCAAGAAACTTTGCAGTCGAAACGTCGTGAGAATTTTATTGTTTTCTATTTGTATTATTTTATTGTTTCCCTTCTACGTAACTTTACCTTAAGAACCAAGAATATTTAAACGATTCTTTTTTTTTTGACCAGGTAAGGTCCCACTGAGCAATTACAGCTACTTTTCTTTCAGAAGCGACTTTTGGCCACAAATTATTGCTGAACGAAGCAACGTCTCTCGTAGAAATGTATCGCAGCCAAACGCCCTGAACGCACGTTTCTAAACGTGGGAACGGGTGGGAACGGGAGAAAACCCGGAGGAAAAAAACCACGCGACAACGAGGAGAGAGACATTACAATCTCCAAATATACAGCAGCAGGCGTCGTGGTCGATATCGAACCCACGACCTCCTGTGTATCAGGCGAGGGAGTTAACATCTCCTAGCCACCGTGATGATGATGAGAGAGAGACACGCAAACTCCAAATATACAGCAGCAGGCGTCGTGGTCGAGATCGAACCCACGACCTTCTGTGTACCAGGCGAGGTAGTTAACATCTCCTAGCCACCGTGATGATGATGAGAGAGAGAGACACGCAAACTCCAAATATACAGTAGCAGGCGTCAGGGTCTGGATCGAACCCACGACCTCCTGTGTACCAGGCGAGGGAGTAAACATCTAGCCACCGCGTCGCGCTTGGTGGCGACGCGGGGCGCCTTGGGAAGCGATCCGTACACGCGTGACGCTGGGCACGTGGATGGCCACCAACGTAAGAGTGTCCATGAAAATTTCCAAGCATTTTTCTTTCCCGAACGTCCGCCCCTGCAACGTGAGTAGTGGGGCAGCGTGAGGACAACCATCTTCACCTGTGCCCTAGCCACGTGGGCACCTGGCCTCGGGGCTTGTCGTCTGTGGAATATCTGTACCCCCCCCCCCTCCTCTCATCATCGCTCGCACTCTGTTTAATAAAAATAAAATAAAGAAAAATGTATTTTTCGATTTAAAGCTTTCGTGACTGCAGGGATTCGTCGTCTTGGTTCTTTCGGTAAAGTCACGTAGAAGGGAAGTAATAAAATAATAAAAATAAAACATAATAAAATAATATAATAATATAATATAATGTTTTATTTTTTATTATTTTATTACTTCCCTTCTACGTGACTTTACCAAAACAATGTATTTCCAATTCTTTCTCGTAGCAACCCAATTCCAAGATTAGTACAATACTGTATAATAATAATACAGCAAGACCCCGAGTTACGTCTCCCCCTTATACGTCGTTTTGCAAACACGTCGCCACCTTATTATGTCGCCTCAACCCCCACACCGACGTCGCTGACGGCATCGCCCGTCCTTTCTCGTTATCCGTCGCCTCTCAGCCTCTGCCTCCACCACCACCTCCACCACCTCCACCACCACCACCACCTCCACCACCACCACCACCACCACCTCCACCACCACCACCACCTCCACCACCTCCACCACCACCACCACCTCCACCACCACCACCACCACCACCTCCACCACCACCACCTCCACCACCTCCACCAACACCACCACCACCTCCACCACCACCTCCACCACCACCACCACCACCTCCACCACCACCACCACCTCCACCACCACCACCACCACCTCCACCACCACCACCACCTCCACCACCACCTCCACCACCACCTCCACCACCACCACCACCACCACCTCCACCACCACCACCACCACCACCACCTCCACCACCACCACCTCCACCACCACCACCACCACCTCCACCACCACCACCACCACCACCACCACCTCCACCACCACCACCACCACCACCACCACCTCCACCACCACCACCACCTCCACCACCACCACCACCACTTCCACCACCACCTCCACCACCACCACCTCCACCACCACCACCTCCACCACCACCATCTCCACCACCACCACCACCACCACCACCACCTCCACCACCTCCACCACCACCACCACCACCACCACCTCCACCACCACCACCACCTCCACCACCACCACCACCTCCTGTACATCGCTTTGATTTTACGTCGTTTTGATATTGGTCGTCGCACCTTTCAGGAACGCATCCCCGACGTAATCCGGGGTATTACTGTAAAGCATTGTCATTCAGAAAAATACACAACCCAGTGAAAAGGGGCCTTTGCCTGAAACTTCGCCTCCTAGGTCTGTGTCACCGCGCCCTTACAAATTGCACACGAAGTGATGCAATGAATATATCACGTCGCGGTCTGCTTTTCGCTTGCAAGTTTCAGATTTACTGCAATACACCGGTCCTTGGATGGGCAAAAGGCGAGTATGATATATTTTTTCAATAACATTGAAAATTGTAAAACATAAAAAAATTATAAACTTTTACATTTTTTTAATAGAAATTTTATAACATAAAATTCCAAGCAACAATTGTCTATCTTACCTTCCAGAGTTTTTTTGCATTGCTCGCAGGTGAAATGAGGTGCCCAGGGCTTGTCTTGATCCCTGACAGGCATGCCGAAATATGCGTTGGAGGCCTCACATCTGGGCAGATGCTTCCACGGACTACTTTTTCGCTCTTGTCTTGATAAATTGGCCGCAGACATAGCAAAATGCGTCTGCCGGATGCTTGCAGCCTCTTGATGCCATCTCAGAAAAATGCAGATCTCTATCCGCTTAGGCAGCTGGAACTAAACTAAACTGGTGGGCTTAATGCCCCTGTATTTATACTACTATTTATATTACTGGAAAGTTCTAGAATGTTCTAGAAGTTACTCCAAGTTTACTCAGCACACAATCTATCTGGAATGTTCTGGAAAATAGGTAAATAAAAAAATACAACTGTCCTGGTCACAAAAGCAAAGTTTGTGGGGAATAATAGCCATTTTCTGCTCTTTTGAGGCATAAGCAATTAGGAAATAACACTACCCAGGAAATTTGTTACACAGTGTAATGTAACGATAGAGTTTGGCGAGATACGATGTACTACTACTACGCACACTGCGCAGTGAGATGGCGGGACAAATAGCTGAGGGTACGCCGCTGCGTTACTGTATCATTCCGCATACTGTATCGCACCGCTCAGCCATGCAGCTCAAGAAAGTAGTTCGCTATTGGCCGCTCAGAAACCGCGTTATAACGACGCGCATTCTGCGTTATAACGGCGAGCGTTCCGCGTTATAACGGCCCCGTTATAACGGTGCGCCTTGCTTATTATTGCGAAACGTGTTAACTCATTAAAGAACCTCGATACAGCGAAAACGTGCTGTGCGAACACGCGTTAAGCGAGGACTTAGCGTATTCGATAATCTAGAGAGGGAAAAGGGGAGTGACGGAGGGAGGGATGGGGGAGGCGGGGAACGCGAGCTCATTGCGAGTTTGTGTCTGAGACAAAGTGCGTCCGCCCAGCAGTGAGAAATTGGGCAGAACGCGCGCGCGCGGGGAGCGGTGGCGCAGCGGTTAGCGCACGGCGCCACGAACTCGAGTCCCGAGGGATATTCGAACCGGTCCTGAGCCGTCCCGAGGTCGACTCGGCCTCAAATGAGTGTCCGTTGCGGTGAGTATATAACGTCGGCCACTGGGGAAGACAAAGGCGGACGGGCGTGAAATCTGGCCACACCGCCCCTATAGGCGTGCCGTTTTGGATGCTCGCTACCGGCACTTGCCCCACTAGTCCGTCGGGGTCTACACGGGTGATCTTTGTCCTTGTTTGTGTGCGTGTGTATATTTGAACCCCGAGTTTGATTCCCGCTCACGGCCAACACCCAGTGACGATTATCCTAAACCCGGTCTGGGCCTCCCCTAGGTCGACTCAGCCTCGAATGAGTGCCTGGTGCGGTGCGTAAACATCGGGCGTGGCGTCGGACACCCACCCACCCCCTCGTGTGCCGTGCCGGCCCTCATAGACGCTCGCGAACAGCACTTGCCCCAACAGTCTGTTGCAGGCTACACGGGGGATCTTTCTCTTTGCGCGCGCGGGCGTCTTTGTGTAGGCACGGCCGTGTGTTTACCTTGTGGATTTAGACCGGGGGGGGGGGGGGGGCTCAGCTCCATTGCATTGACAGCTTGCCCGCGACGGAGGCGATTCACGGACACACGCGCACCCGGCGAGGCGCAATCCCTCCGGGGACTCGACACTGCGGGGTGGGGGGGGTAACGAGGAAGTCCCCTTGGGGTTTGGGGTCAAAGCGACCGTGGAGCGACGCTCCCCTGTCCTTGCGTACTCTGGAGCCAGCGGTGGGAATTCCACATTCCTATGGCGGGGGGAGGCGGCCTGGTGGGGGCGCGTACTCGTCGCTTGGAGCTCGGAGGGGGATGACGCGGGGATTGTAACTCGCATCATCTTCTACAGGTTGTGAGTGAGCTTCATACTTAACCAGGTCCCCGCCTCCCCCCCCCGAAAAAAATAACCTCAACGCATTGGTCAATAACACTGCGTTGTGGCCTTAAAAGGATTAATATAAAATAGGCGACGTTTCGGGCGAAGGCCCTTTCTCGTTAGCACACAAATAGAGAGGTCAGTGGATAGCACTGCACTTTACACCATGTGAGGTCCACCAGGCGCCTCGTGGTATCGTGCAGTCTCCACCTCCTGTTATCCACCCTGTCTCTCTGCTCTCTGGATATTTACGTGCTACAAGGAAGGGTCATTGTCTCAATGCCTCGCCTGTTCCATATATATTTACCCTTGTCAATACGCTATTTAAACTATTAAACTTTAAACTTTTTAGTATGTTACCATTATTTTACCAAGTTAGGTCCCACTGAGCTATGTAGCAATTTTTTTAAGAAGCGAACTGGCTATCACAAATAAAAGCTCACCGAAGTGGCTTATCACGTGGACATGTATACCAGCAGCCAAATGCTTTAACCGCGTGATGTTCGTGCTAAATGTGGAGGGGAAAAACCGGAGGACCCGGAGAAAAATCCACGCCACCACGGGGAGAGAGAGACACGCAAACTCCAAATATACAGCAGCAGGCGTCAGGGTCGGGATCGAACCCACGACCTCCTGTACACCAGGCGAGGTAGTCAACATCTCATAGCCACCGCGGTGCTCTTATACGGTCACGCACATTGCCGTTAACGAAGCCGCTGAGTGTGTCGTTGTTAACTGCCCTGTACTCGTCCACCAATGCCGATGCGGCAAAGAACATCGCCGAGTGATGCGTCTGCCGCGCGGCTTTCAGACTCCAGCTCGTGGCGAGGTGAGCTGCGAGACCCGAGTGGAAGCCAGGGCCGTGGTGGCAGCCGCCTCACCCACCTCCCACGACGGGCCGAACCGGGGTGGGGAGATTCGTGCCCAGCTGGTGGCGAATGTTTTTGGGTTTCGTCAGAGGTGTTGGCGAGGATGCGAAGAGGTTTCATTCGCGATCGCCCACGGTGGGAGAGATCACGCGGGTCGCGACGTTGATCCCGCCATAGGTACGTAGACATTGCAATAGATTGCAATAGATTGTAATACATAGCAATACATAGCAATACTTTGCAATACATTGAAATACATAGCAATATATTGCATGCATTGTAATACATAGCAATACATAGCAATACATAGCAATACATAGCAATATATAGCAATACTTTGCAATACATTGCAATACATTGCAATACATTGCAATACATACCAATACATTGCAATACATTGCAATACATACCAATACATTGCAATACATAGCAATACATAGCAATACATTGCAATACACAGCAATACATAGCAATACATAGCAATACATTGCAATAAATAGCAATTCATTGCAATACATAGCATACATTGCAATACATTTCAATTCATACCAATACATAGCAATACATAGCAATACATAGCAATACATAGCAATACATAGCAATACATTGCAATACACAGCAATACATAGCAATACATAGCAATACATAGCAATACATTGCAATACATAGCAATACATTGCAATGCATAGCAATACATTGCAATACATTGCAATACATAGCAATACATAGCAATACATAACAATACATTGCAATACATAGCAATACATAGCAATACATTGCAATACATAGCAATACATTGCAATCAATAGCAATACATAGCAATACATTGCAATACATAGCAATACATTGCAATACATAGCAATACATAGCAATACATAGCACTACATAGCAATACATAGCAATACATTGCAATACATAGCAATACATAGCAATACATTGCAATAAATAGCAATTAATTGCAATACATAGCAATACATTGCAATGCATAGCAATACACAGCAATACATAGCAATACATAGCAAGACATAGTAATACATTGTAATACATGCAATACATAGCAATACATAACAATACATAGCAATACATTGCAATACATAGCAATACTCGCAAAGAACACCCAGTGGGTTACGCAAGACGTAGACGAACGGGAATCAGGCCATTTTATTAATCCGGCAAAAGCGTCTCTCAACTTGGCTTCAGCAGTGGTCCAGCTCTGGGATGCTTGGCCGATTCCTTTTGTGAGCGGAATGGGGGAACAGGAGCACCGGGAAAAAACCCCAACGCGCGTGAGATGCGATCACACCCCGAGTTAAGAGCACAACTCTGTTCAAGAATCCATTGCTCTGCTAACATCGCCTGCTCACGAATGTGCGGATGTTGGACTTCTTTCGCGCCGCACGTAGCCGACCGTGCTAATCGGAGCCTTGCCACCCACAAAAACCGAACCGGGCTCGTGCCCCTGCTTAGTTTGTGAGAGCGGACGGGGTCGGGCGCGTTGTGGGTGGCTCGCACCGATGCTGCGTTTTCCACTGGCGTTTCCAAGCCGAGCAGTGCCGGGCCGCTTCCGGGTTCACTCGAAACCAGCGGCCCCCCAACCTTTTTGGCACCAGAGACCGGTTTCGTGGAAGACGATTTTTTTTCACGGACCGGTGGAGGGGGGGAGGGTGTTCATCATTGGGTCTTTCCCCCTTTTCAAAGAAGCTCTCCAGCGACGTTTGTTTTTTACTCATTGTGGCTACTAGGGGTTAGAGCTTGTGGGTTTACCAACACTGTGACTGAGACAAGCGCGCAGTGCGGGCAAGAAGCGCGGACGGAAGTGGTGAATAATAAGACAATGGGGGCGGGCCACGCTCGGACTCACCGCTATCACCTGTGGGGCCCGGTTCCTAACAGGCCACGGACCGGTAGTGGTCGGGGGTTGGGGACTGCTGCTCTAAACGACCCAGGCCCGACTCGGCTTTTGCGGCCAGACTGCTACTAAGGCGCCCGCCAGGGAAAGCGACCGTGAAAGAGGTTTAACGGGTATTTCTGTGAACCTGTGTTCATTATAAACAAGCAAAGCGCACGTGATTTGGAGGGTGATTGACCGTTCGTCCGTCCGGGCCAGAGCAGGCCAGCCAGCCAAACTTTTTTTAAAAATTCTAATCGAGTATGGAAGTCGGCCCCTGAAGTTGTCACATGCGAGATACGAACGCCAATCAGAGCGAGAGTTTCTCCGGTGCGAGAGAAGTTCAAGGGACACGCAGACAGACACCCGTGCCTCCGAGACGTCATGGCCATTGTTATTATGATTACGTTTCAAGCGGCCCCAGCTGGAAGTGTAAACAAATCATTTGGTGCTGCTGCTGCTGCTGTATTGACAGCGGTGCACAAGCACAATTAACACGCGCACAAACACACAACCTCAAAACAATATAACAGTCACCTTTAAAAAAATAATAATTGTACATCTAGAAATAGGCGACGTTTCGCGCAATTTATTTTACGTAGCGAATGCTTTTACACAGAGCACCAGGCACACACAATCATTTGTATTAATTAAATGAATGCATATGTACGTCAATGTTTTATATATATATAGTGTGAGTGGCACGTCAAGCCCCACGTCGCCACAGAGCCACGTGACAGCCTCCACCAGCACGTGCAGGGACAACAACATCAACATCATCCAGGACGCACTGCACAGCTGATCCATGATGCACGTGCGGCTGAGAGTGAGAAAGCTCCCCGAGTGAGTCGCTCGGCACAGCGAGCCACGCGGGTCGGGCTCACCCTCCTCCTCCAGCCTGCAGGTTGCCAATGGGGAAGGGAGAAAACGAGGACTCGGTCCATTTGCCCGGTTACGGGACGCGAGGCGAGCGGATAGATTCGGTGCCCGTGGGAACGCAGTAGCAGCAGCAGCAGCAGCATCACGAGGGGGGTCGCGAAGCCGTGCGCGCCGCGGACTGGAGAATGGGGGGGGGGTGGTGAAGCCTCAACACAAACACAGCGAGGATGAGGAGGTGGAGGAGGAGGTGGCGGAGGAGGTGGTCGGGAGAGAAACACGACAGCGGAGAAACGCGGTCCACTTCATGAATGTGCAAATGACGCGGCGCGTAAACAACTCGAGGGATATTGATTCGGGGGCCGTGGGGGGTGCGTGGAGGGGGGCGTCGGGGGGGTGGAGGGGGGGTGCGTGGAGGGGGGTGCGTGGAGGGGGGTGCGTGAAGGGGGGGGCGTGGAGGCGCCGGTGCGGTGCTGAGAGCCCACGGATTCCATTCCCGCACTCCCCAAAAGTCAAGCGTCCTACGTGGTGACACCAGCATCGATTGAGGGTGAATTCCACGTTACTCTGGCCGGGGGGGCGGGGCGGGAGGTGGTCTCTCTTAAAGGACAACCGCTATTGATTCGTCACAGATCAGTAGATGATTTTAGCGACCTCTGAGGATGATGGGCTGAGTCGCCCCCCCCACACACACACACCCCCGCGCCCCCCCCCACCCCCGATCGTAATTTGAAACTCTTCAAGTCGACCTTGAGTGGCTCGCCCATGTGGGGGGGGGGGGGGGCACATGGGATGGGGCCACTGCTGCCCATCATGGGCTGTATATATATATACACACACGTACACATGCACACGCGTACACACACGTGCACAAACGCATGTACACACACCCTTGTATAAACAACGACACATGTACACACACGTACACACACGCGCACGTACACACACACGTACACACACACAGACACACATGTACACACACACAAACACACACACACAGACACCCACACGGCACACACACGTACACACACACACAGACACACACAAACACACACACACAGACACACACGCACGTACACACATACACACGTACACACACACACGTACACACACACACGTACACACACACAGACACACACACGTACACACACACACAGACACACACACACGTACACACACACAGACACACACACACTATACACACACACAGACACGCACACACAGACACACGTACACACACACATAAACACACACACAGACACACACACACACGCGTGCGCGCGGCCGCAAGTTCCCGTCACGGGCGCGCGCTCGCGTCACGTGCGACAGGTCGATAATGAAGGGACACGCGGGCCGCTAATGAGCAATTAACGCGACATCAATTAACGCGACATCAATTAACGCGACGCCGACGATGAGTCGCCCACGTGCACCCGAATCTCGCCCCAGCGTCCGGGGGGAGGGGCGGGAATGGGGGGGGTTAAGTGAGGAGGGGGGCGGAGGGGAAGACTTGGGGGGGCGAGGGGCGGGGGAGTGATAGAAGTGAGGAGGGGGAGGGGAGAGTTTGGGGTTGGATGGGCGGGGGATAGAGGGGAGGGGCGGGGGGTGGAGGGGCGGGGGATGTAGGGGAGGGGCGGGGGATGGAGGGGAGGGGCGGGGGGTTGATGGGCGGGGGATAGAGGGGAGGGGCGGGGATAGAGAGGTGAGGAGGGGGCATTGACTGGAAGAGTTGGAGGGGAGGGGAAGGATGGGGCAGGGGGATAGAGGGGAGGGGCAGGGGGATAGAGGGGAGGGGCAGGGGGATAGAGGGGAGGGGCAGGGGGATAGAGGGGAGGGGCAGGGGGACGGGGGGGGTCGCTCTGGGCTCAGCGGGGCAGCGCGGCTAAGATGCGCACTGGGGGCAGCGCGGCCCGGGGCAGGGAGCTGTGCGGGGCAGCGGGTTGGGGGGCAGCGGGGGGGGGGACCAATGGCTCATTAGCGCGGGGGCCTCGCGCCTCGCTTTCAATTTCACTGCCCCCCAGCTGAGGCTTTGAACGTCGCCTCCTGCGTGTGTGCGTGGGTGGGTGGGTGAGGGTGGGTGTGTGCGTGGGTGGGTGTGGGTGTGTGGTGGGTGGGTGAGTGTGGGTGTGGGTGGGTGGGGGGTGCGTGGGTGGGTTAGTGTGGGTGTGGGTGTGTGCGTGGGTGGGTGGGTGTGGGTGTGTGGTGGGTGGGTGAGTGTGGGTGGGTGGGTGGGGGTGCGTGGGTGAGTGTGCGTGGGTGGGTGGGTGTGGGTGTGTGGTGGGTGGGTGAGTGTGGGTGTGGGTGGGTGGGTGGGGGTGCGTGGGTGAGTGTGCGTGGGTGGGTGGGTGTGGGTGTGTGGTGGGTGGGTGAGTGTGGGTGGGTGAGTGTGCGTGGGTGGGTGTGGGTGTGTGGTGGGTGGGTGAGTGTGGGTGTGGGTGAGTGTGGGTGTGTGCGTGGGTGGGTGGGTGTGGGTGTGTGCGTGGGTGGGTGGGTGGGGTGTGTGGTGGGTGGGTGAGTGTGGGTGTGGGTGGGTGGGGGTGCGTGCGTGAGTGTGCGTGGGTGGGTGTGGGTGTGTGGTGGGTGGGTGAGTGTGGGTGTGGGTGGGTGGGTGGGGGTGCGTGGGTGGGTGGGTGTGGGTGTGTGGTGGGTGGGTGAGTGTGGGTGTGGGTGGGTGGGTGGGGGTGCGTGGGTGAGTGTGCGTGGGTGGGTGGGTGTGGGTGTGTGGTGGGTGGGTGAGTGTGGGTGGGTGGGTGGGGGTGCGTGGGTGAGTGTGCGTGGGTGGGTGGGTGTGGGTGTGTGGTGGGTGGGTGAGTGTGGGTGTGGGTGGGTGGGTGAGTGAGTGTGGGTGAGTGTGGGTGGGTGGGTGCGTGGGTGAGTGTGGGTACAGGTGTGTGGGTGGGTGGGTGAGTGTGGGTACGGGTGTGTGGGTGGGTGGGTGAGTCTGGGTGGGTGAGTGAGTGTGGATGAGTGGGTGGGTGCGTGGGTGAGTGTGGGTCGCGTGTGTGGGTGGGTGGGTGCGTGCGTGCGTGCGTGCGTGCGTGTGTGGGTGGGTGGGTGAGTGGGTGGGTGTGTGGGTGGGTGTGTGGGTGGGTGCGTGGGTGAGTGTGGGTTAGTGTGGGTGGGTGTGCGTGGGTGAGTCTGGGTGCGCGTGTGTGGGTGGGTGCGTGTGTGGGTGTGAGTGTGTAGCGGTTAGCGCGTTGCGCTACGAACCCGGGGGCCCGAGTTCGATTCCCGCTCACGGCCAACACCAGTGACGATTATCTGTACCGGTTCTGGGCCTCCCCTATGTCGACTCAGCCTCAAATGAGTACCTGGTGCGGTGTGCAAACATCGCTACTGTGGAGACAAAGGTGCCCGAGCGTGGTGCTGACCAATCACCCCCTTGTGTGCAGTTCCATGCCTTTGTAGGCGGTTCGTAACAGCACTTACCCCAGCAGTCTGTGAAGGCGATACGTGGGATATTTGTGAGCGTGAGTGAGCGCGTCTGAGTGGGTCACGTAGCTCGCATGTCCAGCCACCGCATCGCATGCCCAAGCAGCTTCTGTTTGGCCGGATCGAGGGGGCTACACGGGTGCAGCACGGGCTGGAAAAGAGATGGACTGATGTGGCACAAAAGGATGTGGGAGCTGAGTGGACTTGCCGATGACTGGTACCAGCGGTGTCAAGATCGGCCTCTATGGAGGAGGCTCGTGAAGGACGCTACTGGGCAGTTGGAGGCAGTCGCCCTCCAGCAACAACAGAGGGCAGAGGAGCGACGCTCACAACAACGAGCGGAGCCGCCGGACGGATAAAATACAGCAAGATGGCACAGTATGGGGCACAGTTGGTGCATCTGTCAGTCATCTGAGTCAGTCAACCCATGGCACCTGAGTCTATCCCGTGGCCATGTCAGCGAGCCTTCGATACTTTCACGTGGCCTCAAAGTGCACCTGGCCTGGCACAGGCACCGTGGTGACGTCACCGCCACTTTCGTGGCCAACGGCGGTTGTGGGCGTGGTGCTGGCCACCCACCGCATCATGCGCCGTGCCGGCCTTCACAGACGCTAGCTAACAGCACTTGTCCCAACAGTCTGTTAAGGCCACAGGCTTATTCTCAGCGTGTCTGGCAAAGAAGGCTGTATCCATTTAAAGATTTCGTGACTGCAGGGATTCATCTTATTGGTTCTTTCGGTAAAGTCACGTAGAAGGGAAATAATAAAATAATAAAAATAAAACGTAATAAAATAATTCTCACGACGTTTCAGAAGAACAGGTCTGTCGGGAAGACATCGTCTCAATTCAGACGCTGTCTTCCCGACAGACCTGTTCTTCACCTGAGGACGGCTGCTTGCGTTGTGGCCGGGAACGTCGTGAGAATTATTTTATTATGTTTTATTTTTATTATTTTATTATTTCCCTTCTACGTGACTTTACCGAAAGAACCAAGAAGAAGGCTGTGTCCAATAAACCTCTTCGGCCGGCACGTTTTCCCAGCAAGCGCTGACGATGTCGCCACCCCGAGCGGTGGTGCTGCCACCCGGCACACACGGTGGCCACTACCGTCGCCTCATCAGCCCACGGCAACGCTTCCACTCAAGGGAGTTCTCCAGAAAGCCACTCAATCGAGGCTCCATCAGAATCAATCAGAATATTTATTTGAGACTGGAGGAGGAGGGAGGAGACACGTTCCAACAACAAACGATGCAAAAAAAACCGATAGGAAGTACAAAATAGAGAAAAAGTTAAACGAGAAATAAGTACGAGTAATCTTGATTTGAAGCTTTCGTGACTACAGCAATCCATACTCTTTGGTATAGACTAGTCTATACTATACTCTATACTATAGTCTATATAACCTCGTGCCACGGCAGCTCTCTCGCCTTATTCAGCAATTGTTTCTTGCTGTGGTAGTCCCACCTGATGACGATTGCTTGTGTTGCGATCGAAACGTCGTGATTTGTTTTATTTTTTTCCCAACTACGTGACTTTACCGAAAGAACCAAAGAATATGTACAAGTACTTAAATACCTGCCGATGTTTCAACACTAAATGCAAGCCTGAGTCAAGGCCTACTCTTCCCCTGCCCGCTTTCTCTGCACGGTGCTCGCGTCTCCCCCTGGGGATATCGGAAAGTCCGGCTGGGTCAGCCCTGCCAGGACGCCACGGGGGTCCCGCCGATTCCATCCGCTTGAGACTCCGCAAGCCCCCATGGATAACGTCCCCCGCCACTGCTGCCCGCTCCCCGTCATCCCCCAGGACCTCGCAGTAATGCTCAGCAAATCTGGACATCGGACCCATGGGGTCAAAGGTCAGGGGCTCTGTTATCCTCCGACCCCACACCCCCTTGATGATGCTAATATCGATGGCGCGGCACTGGTGGTATTCAACTGCGCGCTGGGATGGCGAGCTCCACCCCGCAGTCAGAGGTCTCGTTTCTTGGGAGCTCCTCCTACTCCTCCCTCCATCCTTCGTGACCGGTGGCGAGATGTGAACTACCTCGCCTGGTATGCAGGAGGTCGTGGTGTTCGATCCCAACCCTGACGCCTGCTGCTGGATATTTGGAGTTTGCATGTGTCTCTCTCTCTCTCTCCCCGTGATCGCGTGGATTTTTCTCCGGGTCCTTCGGCTTTCCCCCTCCACATTTAAAATCAACATCACCACGCGTTTAGAGTATTTGGCTGCTATACATTTCCACGTGATAAGCCACTTCGTTGAGCCATCACTTGTGGCGGACCAGGTCGTTTCTGAAAAAAGAGCGACGTCGCTCAGTGTTCATGGTTTCGTTTTTGGAGAGGGTCTGGACCGGGGGCTGCTGCATGAGCCACACAGCCTCACAGCTCACCCAATGACGCTCTCGACAGCCGCGAGAGAAAGGCGAAGAGGTCAATCCCAGCCGCGAGCGGCGAACAACATTCTCGCTTTCAACTTTCATTGGCGAGTCGTGGGCCAGCCTCATTTCGCTACCCGAGTAGCTGAATGGCAGGCGCATCTTTAGAGATGACCAGCCCGTGGTTGATAGATAGAGCAGCTTGCACGGCATGTCCGAGTTGTTAAGGACATGGATGAGCTCTGTAATCTTTGCTCCAATTTGATGTCCTCCTTGCCTGGACATTACGCACGCATGCACGTAGCATGTTGCGTGCGCTCCGCGGGTCATGCATGGACACGTGTGTCGGTGGTGATGGCACACGTGTCTATCCGTGGTTAAGTTTCACGCAGGACGGTACAGAATTCTTAGCAGTCTAGGACGTTTATCGGCCCTTCACACGTTGCGTGACCTGCAGTCATACTCTGACGTACGTCTCCCACCACGTTTACGTCGTTTCGCAAAAAGACGTCGTCACTTCATTACGGGGCGCTGCAATTTGTTGTGAACACTTCTGAGAATTTGCAACAACGCCACGAGAAATGTGCCTGGGCCTCCGGGTCCCCGGAGACCACCTGGAGAAGATTCCAGGCACGTGTTGACAATGATGGCGAACAAGTGGAGACTCTTTAAGCTGTTAACATCACAGTTGTTATCATGTCACAGTGTATTATCCGTTCTTTTCCCATTAAATACGATAGTCCCATATAAGTGAAAAACTGTTTTTTTTAAGCGCCCTGTATGAACACCGCTACCTGATCTGCGTCGCCTCGACCCCACACCTACGTCGTCGACAGCATCGTCCTCTCTCGTATCCGTCGCCTCTGAATCTTCGCCTCCACCTACACCCCCCCCCCCCCCGTGCATCGTTTCGATTGACGTCGCTTCGATATTCGCCGTCGCGCCTTGCAGGGACGCACCCCGACGTACCGCGGGTTATTCCTCTACAGGCACTGGGAAGGCAAAGGCGGCCAGGAGCAGTGCTGACATCCTCGTGTGCGGCGCCGTCCTTCATCGGCGCTGGCTGAGACCGCTTCTCTCTGCAGCAGCCGGAGCGGCTGTCGCACGCGGGCACGTGAAGAGATGTTAACTACCTCGCCTGGTATGCAGGAGGTCGTGGGTTCGATCACGACTCTCACGACGCCTGCTGCTGTATATTTGGAGTTTGGCGGTGTCTCTCTCTCATCATCATCACGGTGGCTATGAGATGTTAACTACCTCGCTTGGTATACAGGAGGTCGTGGGTTCGATCACGACCCTCACGATGTCTGCTGCTGTATATTTGGAGTTTGCGTGTCTCTCTCTCTCATCATCATCATCATCACGGTGGCTAGGAGATGTTAACTACCTCGCCTGGTATACAGGAGGTCGTGGGTTCGATCACGACCCTCACGACGTCTGCTGCTGTATATTTGGAGTTTGCGTGTCTCTCTCTCTCATCATCATCACGGTGGCTAGGAGATGTTAACTACCTCGCCTGGTATACGGGAGGTTGTGGGTTCGATCCTGACCCTGACGCCTGCTGCTGCTGTATATTTGGAGTTTGCGTGTCTGACAAAGAGCCACACAGCTCAGCGGGCCTTACCTGGTAAAGTAAAATAGTTTAGTTTTGGCATAAGTTGCTGTGCAGTGAATGCGTTACTTTGATTGGATGTTATACTGGTAGGAACCCACTGGTTCCACCAGCCCACAGGGGATTATTGTGTCCGTCCGTCCGTCGTGCAGGGAGGGGCTGGGTGGGGAGGGGAGGGTGGGGAGCGGCTGGGTGGGGAGGGTGGGGCTGGGTGAGGAGGGGAGGGTGGGAAGGGTGGGGAGGGGCTGGGTGGGAAGGGTGGGGCTGGGTGGGGTGTGGGAGGGGTGGGGCTGGGTGGGGAGGGGCTGGTCACCCCGTCATCATCATCACGGTGGCTAGGAGATGTTAACTACCTCGCCTGGTATACAGGAGGTCGTGGGTTCGATCCCGACCCTCACGACGCCTGCTGCTGTATATTTGGAGTTTGCGTGTCTCTCTCTCTCATCATCATCATCACGGTGGCTAGGAGATGTTAACTACCTCGCCTAGTATACAGGAGGTCGTGGGTTCGATCCCGACCCTCACGACGCCTGCTGCTGTGTATTTGGAGTTTGCGAGTCTCTCTCTCTCATCATCATCACGGTGGCTAGGAGATGTTAACTACCTCGCCTAGTATACAGGAGGTCGTAGGGTTCGATCCCGACCCTGACGCCTGCTGCTGTATATTTGGAGTTTGCGTGTCTCTCTCTATCATCATCATCATCACGGTGGCTAGGAGATGTTAACTACCTCGCCTAGTATACAGGAGGTCGTGGGTTCGATCCCGACCCTCACAACGCCTGCTGCTGCTGTATATTTGGAGTTTGGCGGTGTCTCTCTCTCTCTCCCCGTGGTTGCGTGGATTTTTCTCCGGGTCCTCCGGGTTTCCCCTCCACATTCGAATCAACATCAGCACGGGTCGCTTCTGACAAAGAGCCACACAGCTCAGCGGGCCTTACCTTGTAAAGTAAAATAGTTTAGTTTTGGTATAAGTTGCTGTGCATTGATGCGTTACTTTGATTGGATGTTATACTGGTAGGAACCCACTGGTTCCACCAGCCCACAGGGGATTATTGTGTCCGTCCGTCCGTCGTGCAGGGAGGGGCTGGGTGGGGAGGGGAGGGTGGGGAGCGGCTGGATGGGGAGGGTGGGGCTGGGTGAGGAGGGGAGGGTGGGGAGGGTGGGGAGGGGCTGGGTGGGAAGGGTGGGGCTGGGTGGGGTGTGGGAGGGGTGGGGCTGGGTGGGGAGGGGCTGGTCACCCCGTGGTGCCCTTATAAAACTCAACGTTTAACCTACTCACGCCGGCTTGTGCCCGCCCTCACAGTCGGCCATATTTGCGGAATACACCACGCCGCCGTTGACCCTGCAGGCCATTGACCGAGCAACCCAACGTTCCTACCAGCTCCCTCCGCAGGACAATGTGTTTCGTGGCGCTGAGTTAGATATTTGTTCAATAGAGGAATCAGGCCACCGGGAAACACGTCCACTCTCTCGGAAGTCAAGCAGGGACCGAGCGTGGTTAGTGCTGGGATGGCTGACCACCGTGCATAGCAGGTGCTATAGGCTGCCGTGAGTGCGAGGCTGCGTTGTGGGCAGCAGAGTACACGTGCAGCAAAAAAACGCTGTTGTACCGAACTTCTATGCTCTCCCGCGTCTACGAGACCCCACCTCCACCAACCCACAACAACCGGCGAGGTGAAGTATGGTCAAATAGCTGTTTACGTACACGTTATCGAACGCCCCGGACAGACACGTGAGTAGTATGCTGTGAACGGGTGCGATAAGAACACGAGGCCTGTTTGAGGTGCGTCGCCCGCTGTTGTCGTCACAATGCACGGAAGTTTCCACTCACGATCATCGTCGTCAGCCAGGGTCTATCCACTGCTGGACGAAGACCAGACACGATGTTTATGATCTGTGCGTGTTGCCTGACCCACGCGTTCCGTTCCCTGCCGCCTGGGCATCTCTCCACGCTTGTAGAACCACGCTTCATCTACTGCTGCATATAACACAACACCAAACACAAATCTCAATCTTGATTTGAAGCTTTCGTGACTGCAGAAATCCATATTCCAATGGTTCTTTCGGTAAAGTTACGTGGGTAGAAAATAGACTAGAATAGAATAAAGCTTTCCCACCTGATGACGGAAGCTTGTGTTGCGCCCAAAACGTCGTGATCTATTTTATTGTTTTAATACCCACGTGACTTTACCGAAAGAACCAAAGAGAACGTATTTAAATGTCGCGTCTAACTTACGTGTCTGCCCGTCTCTCGGCGTAATCCCGAGTGCGCTCCACTTTCCATCCTCTGTACAGTAGTTCGTCCGCCACGTCTGTGATTCGCAGGTGATCTGCAAAGTCATTAACAGTCGAGCGGCGGTGGTGGCTGACGCTGCTGCTGCGGCTGCTGCACGCGGCTGGCTGCCTGTAAACCTCCCAGCACTGTGTGGAGGCAGTGGCGAGGCTTGGCGGATCACCGCACCCCGTGATGAAACAATAATAACACATTCCTGCGTAGGGAGCTGGTAGGAACGTTGGGTTGCTCGGTCAATGGCCAGGGTCAACGGCGGCGTGGTGTATTCCGCAAATATGCCCGACTGTGAGGGCGGGCCACAAGCCGGCGTGAGTAGGTTAAACGTTGAGTTTTAAAAGGGCACCACCGGGTGACCAACCCCTCACCACCCAGCCCCACCCCACCCCATCCAGCCCCACCCTCCCCACCCAGCCCCTCCCCACCCTCCCCACCCAGCCCCTCCCCACCCTCCCTACCCAGCCCCACCCTCCCCACGCAGCCCCTCCCCACCCAGCCCCACCCCTCCTACCCCCCACCCAGCCCCACCCTCCCCACCCAGCCCCTCCCCACCCTCCCCACCCAGCCCCACCCTCCCCACCCAGCCCCTCCCCACCCTCCCCTCCCCACCCAGCCCCTCCCACCCCATCCAGCCCCCTCCGACATTGAAGCAGGCGGCGTCAACATGTTCACACCACCAAATCGATCGCCACTGCAAGCCATCAAGTCCGTAGTAACCGCACGTACTTGTGGCAAAAAAACATGCAAACACAAAAGCGGCACTGCTAATAATATCTGCAATTGCCTTTGGAATTGATTGGCCTACACCAGAGACAGCCTTCATCATGACCTCGTCTCGCCAGTGTTAGGCCAGAGAACGCCAAAGGGCGAAGAGCACAAAGGCGAATGCAAGAATCGAAGTGTTAATCGCTCGGGCTGAGCAGTCATCTGGTGGAGGCCAATCAGTTTCAAATATATCATTGTCAGAGCACATTTCTTCGCATGTGTAATAAAAGACTTCGTCAGGCGATGCTGGTCTCCAGTTTGTCTTTTATTCAAGTTTTTCTCCGCACCCCCACTGGCCTCCTCTCGGACCAGTGTCGTCTCGTGCGCGCCCCGCGCACGCTCCCTCTCGCGTGCCACGCACGCTCTCTCTCTCGCGTGCCACACACGCTCTCCCTCCCTCTCGCGTGCCCCGCACGCTCCTCCGTTAGCTCCTCTATTCCCGCACTCCACACACCGCTGGCCGACGGCATGCTGAGGTCCTTCGGCCTACGTGGCCGATGGCGCGGATCTTTCCTCACCACCCAACGTGGCTCAGCCTCTTAGCTTCCCTGACTGCCCCTGATCTCTTCCGGGCTCCCACTTATATACATTCCCCCCACGTGACCCTGACTCCTCCCCTTCTGGATCGTCAGATCCGGCCTTCCCATACTACCCCGCTGGCTCCGCCCCCATTCACCTCGTCTCCCATTGGAGCCGAGGTGAACGGTGGCCCCTCCCACACGCCCCGCAGACCAGGCTCCGCCCCCCAATACCCCGGGCCGTGTGATTGGACCAGAGCCCAGCAACAACCCCATTTACGCTCGCATTACACATGTTTTGTCACAAGCACGTGCGGTTAACGTAGACTTTATTGCTTTGCAATTTCTATATATTTGGTGTCGTGAACATCTGAACGCCTCCTGTTTTAATGCCAGAAAGGCCAATTCTTATCACCCCCCATCCTCCCCCATCATTTTGATACTGGCAACAAGATCCCATTGGCAGCACGCACAGAAGTTGTCAAACTCCCTTCCCGTGCGCGTCAAGTCAGGGCCATACCCTGGCTGGCCAGGAGAAGGTAGTACAGCAAGTGGGCGAATCGCTTATTAGCTTATTCCATCTGCACGAGGGATAGAGCGTTGCCCCCTCGCACAAGACGTGGGTTTCCTCCATGTGCTTTCCTCCTCCCCTGCGTGAATCACAATAAACACGACTCGTAATTCACTGGCCGTGAACATCTTAACAACAACCCCCCCCCCCCCCCCATCGTAGACATCTGTGCCATAGAGCTCCATAGCTCATCCTCCTCCAGTCTAAATAAAGATTCTGATTCTGCTGGAAAAAAAACAACAGTCCTACGACTCGGCGTGGCTCCCGTGCATGAATAAAGTCCAGGCATAAACTAAGTGAACGTTAGCAACCTTAATAACTGTGAGCACAGATGCATTTTGAAGAGCGTCACAGAATTCATGTCACACGCACGACCCTGCTTCTGTTTCCTCTTCTTAGATCATCTAACTTGCTGCCATAGCCACAGAAGTGTCTCCTTATTCCGACTAAAAAAATAACACTGGTCAACACACTTTTTCTGGCATAAGGTATTCCAACGGTTTTAAGGTACATTTGGGGTGCTGATTCCAAATCTGGCATCAGTTTTTATCTATCACATCAGGTTTTTGAGATATCAAATATTGCATTTTCAATAAAAACTGCAGAAGAAAAATATTAAATAAATGTGGATATCTACATAAAATGATATTATAAACACACTATTCTAAAAATACAGCACCATATTTTAACACTAAAGCAGTCACTGACTCGCAACAACTTGCAATCATAAGTGACAGAGTTCATTTCGGGTGAAATTAATGAAAATGGGGTATGCCGATAGCATAAAAATGATGTGATAGAGCAAGTCTGAGATCAGATTTGAAAGCAGCACCATGAAATTAGTCTAAAACAGCTGCAAAAGTCCAGGCCAGAAAAAAATGTTTTTTTTGTTGTTGACCAGGGTTATCATTTTGGTAAAACTTTGTTTGGTGAACTCCCCCACACCCCCCCCCCACCCCGCTCAGTATTTCCTTCTGCGTTGCTGCTCCACGATTCTCAGAAAACCCTCGCAGCTCATCCACAGCTCCTGAACCTCACTGTCTACTTACACCTCACTCTCTACCTGCACCTCACTCTCTACCTGCACCTGAACCTCACTGTCTACTTGCACCTCACACTCTACCTGCACCTGAACCTCACTTTCTCTGGCGTCTTTGCTCTTTTTACTGATTTGCATTTTCGTCTACGACCGTTGCATACCTCGTTTGTTCGTGGTGCAATATTCCTCAAGGACGATGTTTTAATCGCTCTCAGTAACATTGACGTGTTCTGTCTGTTGTTGTTGCAGCGCCACAGATCCATGGTGTAAAATAGCCGGGCAACTGGCGAAACGGGACCGCCGTCCGTGCAACGAATCAAAATTCTGTAGAACCTCGGAGATTGAACGCACCAGAACTCGAACAAATCGGTGTTCGGACGACATTTCCGAAAATTTTTTGCCCCGGAAACCGAACGAAATTCGGAGGTCGAACGGGGCAATCGCGACTTGCAAGAACCTGTACGGCTGAGACGCGTATGGCCAGCGTGCCATACGCGTCTCTTTAGATAAGTTTTTAGTCAGAAAGAGCTCAAGCGACTCACAGTTAGTGGCAGAAGAGAGGCACAAAAAACAAAGAACCCCAGAAGGGCAATGTTAATTGATTTCATTTATTCCATATATTTATTCATTTATTCCATTTATTTATTGTGTTTCTTGTTTTTGTGTGTGATTTTATGCATTTAATTGCAGTAAACTTCGTGTAAAAATGCTTTATAATGAGAGATTTCTTGTGTCTGGAACCAATTAATGTCATTTACATTCATTCTTATGGGGAAAATGTATTCGGTGTTCGAACAAATCGGTGTTCGAATGGCCTTCTGGAACGAATTAAGTTCGATCTCCGGGGTACCACTGTACCATTGCAAATGAACTCTAAACAAAATGATGGAGGCGTCGCTCCACGGCGTAGGAATGAGGAGCGAGGCCCAATGATCAGTCCAGCCGATCGATCGACCTCTCATCGCACGCGCACACGCTGATCACGACCATCACTGGCTGGGATGAGAGAGGTGGGCAGGGGGGGCATAGACATAGAGCAGGGAGAGAGGGGGTAGAGAGAGGGGGTAGAGAGAGGGGGTAGGGAGAGAGAGAGGGGGTAGAGAGAGAGGGGGGGTAGAGAGAGGGGGTAGAGAGAGGGGGTAGAGAGAGGGGGGTAGAGAGAGGGGGTAGAGAGAGGGGGTAGAGAGAGGGGGGGGGGGTAGGGAGACGGGATAGAGAGAGGGGATAAAGAGCGAGAGAGAGGGGGGTAAGATGAAGGAGCAAAGCGTGAAATCTTTCGTGAAATCTTTCATTTAAAAGGGGGGGGGGGCACATAAAGCAAAGCATTGGGAAAAAACCGAAATGATGAACGAAGCAAAGTGCCGACTACACCGAGTATCTTCTTGTTTCCTCTGATCGTGAAATAAAGAAATAGGTGGGAGAGTGCGTGGAGGGGAGTGAGATGATAGGGGAGAGGCAGGAGAGTGCGTGGAGGGGAGTAGAGTGAGATGAGAGGGTAGAGGCAGGAGAGTGCGTGGAGGGGAGTAGAGTGAGATAAGAGAGGAGAGCGGTAGGAGAGTGCGTGGAGGCGAGTGGAGTGAGATGAGAGGGGAGAGGCCGGAGAGAACATGGAGAGGAGTGGAGTGAGATGAGAGGGGAGAGGTAGGAGATTGCGTGGAGGGGAGTAGAGTGAGATGAGAGGGGAGAGGCCGGAGAGAGCGTGGATGGGAGTGGAGTGTGATGAGAGGGGAGAGGTAGGAGAGTGCATGGAGGGGAGTAGAGTGAGATGAGAGGGGAAAGGTAGGAGAGAGCGTGGAGGGGAGTGGAGTGAGATGAGAGGGGAGAGGTAGGAGAGTGCGTGGAGGGGAGTAGAGTGAGATAAGAGGGGAAAGGTAGGAGAGTGCGTGGAGGGGAGTAGAGTGAGATGAGAGGGGAAAGGTAGGAGAGAGCGTGGAGAGGAGTGGAGTGAGATGAGAGGGGAGAGGTAGGAGATTGCGTGGAGGGGAGTAGAGTGAGATGAGAGGGGAGAGGCCGGAGAGAGCGTGGAGGGGAGTGGAGTGTGATGAGAGGGGAGAGGTAGGAGAGTGCATGGAGGGGAGTAGAGTGAGATGAGAGGGGAAAGGTAGGAGAGAGCGTGGAGGGGAGTGGAGTGAGATGAGAGGGGAGAGGTAGGAGAGTGCGTGGAGGGGAGTAGAGTGAGATGAGAGGGGAGAGGTAGGAGAGTGCGTGGAGGGGAGTGGAGTGAGATGAGAGGGGAGAGGTAGGAGAGTTCGTGGAGGGGAGTGGAGTGAGATGAGAGGAGAGAGGTAGGGGAGTGCGTGGAGGGGAATGAGATGAATAGAGCCTCAAGCAGCCTTTATCTTTATGTGTATGTATATGTTAAGTTGTATACATACATATGTATCTATTTTAACGGTATATGCATGTGTGTATGTATGTAGGTGTAAATGTGTGTATGTCCATAATTCAGGATTTCAGGCTTTTTTGGGTTAGATAACGTAAATATGAATGTGTCGTAAACTTGATGTTTATATGCATGTGTCTTGCAGACATGGAGGAGGCTCGTGAAGGACGCTTGCTGCTGCTGCTGCTGGGCAGCTGGAGGCAGTCGACATCCAACAACAACGGAGGGCAGAGGAGCGACGCTCACAACAACGAGCGCAGCGCCGGGGCGGTTAAAACACAGCAAGTTGGCACAGTAGGGGGCACTGCGGTGGGGCATCTGCCAGTCATCTCAGTCAACCCGTGGCACCTGGGGCTGTCACGTGACCTCCAGTCAGCGAGCCTTCGACACTTCACGTGGCCTCAACGTGCACCTGGCCTGGCACAGGAGCCGTGGTGACGTCATTGACACTGAGTAGCGAATGGCGGCTGCTGTTGTAATTATTGTGTGTAGCCCTGAGTTTGAATCCCGCTCACGGCCAACATCAGTGACGAATATCTGAACCGATCCTGGGCCTTCCCTAGGTCAACTCAGCCTTAACAAACGAGTACCTGGTGCGATGTGTAAACACCGCCACTCGGGATACAAAGGCGGCCGGGCGTGGTGTTGGCCACCCCCTCGTGTGCCGTGCCGGTTTTCATAGGTGCTCGCTAACTGCGCTTGCCCCAACACCTGTGAAGGCTATAGGGGGATCTTTGTCTTGTGTGTCTGTCTGTCTGTGTGTCAGAGCGTGTGTGCGTGTGTGTCTGTGGCTCTGCATAGGTGCTCGCTAACCGCGCTTGCCCCTACACCTGTGAAGGCTATAGGGGGATCTTTGTCTTGTGTGTCTGTCTGTCTGTGTGTCAGAGCGTGTGTGTCTGTGGCTCTGCATAGGTGCTCGCTAACCGCGCTTGCCCCTACACCTGTGAAGGCTACAGGGGGATCTTTGTCTGTGTGTCTGTCTGTGTGTAAGAGCGCGTGTGTGTCTGTGGCTCTGCATAGGTGCTCGCTAACAGCGCTTGCCCCTACACCTGTGAAGGCTATAGGGGGATCTTTGTCTTGTGTGTCTGTCTGTCTGTGTGTCAGAGCGTGTGTGCGTGTGTGTCTGTGGCTCTGCATAGGTGCTCGCTAACCGCGCTTGCCCCTACACCTGTGAAGGCTACAGGGGGATCTTTGTCTGTGTGTCTGTCTGTGTGTAAGAGCGCGTGTGTGTCTGTGGCTCTGCATAGGTGCTCGCTAACAGCGCTTGCCCCTACACCTGTGAAGGCTATAGGGGGATCTTTGTCTTGTGTGTCTGTCTGTCTGTGTGTCAGAGCGTGTGTGCGTGTGTGTCTGTGGCTCTGCATAGGTGCTCGCTAACCGCGCTTGCCCCTACACCTGTGAAGGCTACAGGGGGATCTTTGTCTGTGTGTCTGTCTGTGTGTAAGAGCGCGTGTGTGTCTGTGGCTCTGCATAGGTGCTCGCTAACAGCGCTTGCCCCTACACCTGTGAAGGCTACAGGGGGATCTTTGTCTGTGTGTCTGTCTGTATGTAAGAGCGCGTGTGTGTGTCTGTGCATAGGTGCTCGCAAACATCGCGCTCGCCCCAACAGTCTGTTCAAGGGGTACACTCGGAGGGGAGGGGAGCAGGGGGGGGTATCTTTGTCTGTCTCCGTGCGTCTGCGGCTCATTATCCGACAAGCACCTTTAGTAGCGCGCGGCTCGCGCGGCGCGGCACCTGCACGCGGCCGTAACTCAGGCGCGCTAACGAGAGCGCGCGCGCTAACGAGGCAATTAGCGCGCTTTATTTACGCGCGGGCTCCCCTAGCGAGCACTTCGCGGGCGCCGCGTCGCCGCTTTACTGCGCCGCGCGTTTCCATCGTCGCGTTATTTATCGCGCTCCATTTGCATAACGCGCCGATGTTTACACTGATAAATACGCGCGCGCGCGTGTGCACGTGCGAGCGCGCGCGTGCGCGTGAAGACAAAGGTCTCTCCCCGCACACCTCGCACACCCACCCCCACCCACCCCCCACCACCCCCCACCCCGAGTTGCACACAGACTGTTGGGGCGGGCAGGTGCGCTAGGATAAAGGTCCCTCCCCGCAGACCTCCCACATGCCCACCCACCCCCCCCACCACCACCACCCCCACCACCACCCCCACCCCCACCCCACCCACCCACCACCACCCCCACTACCCCCACCACCCACCCACCACCCACCCACCACCACCACCCTCACCACCCCCACCACCCACCCACCACCCCCACTACCCCCACCACCCCCACCACCCTCACCACCCCCACCCCCACCCCCACCCACCACCACCACCCCCACCCACCACCACCACCCTCACCACCACCACCCCCACCACCACCCCCACCACCCCCACCACCCTCACCACCCTCACCACCCCCACCACCACCCCCACCCACCCACCACCCACCCACCACCACCACCCCCACCACCACCCACCCCCCCGAGGTGAACACAGACTGTTGGGGCGGGCAGGTGCGCGCGTGCTTGCCGAGTAACGCGATGAGTGCCAGGAGCGGCGCTCCGACATGAGGCAGTCGGGGCGGGTGGGGAGGGGAGCGAGACGAGGGGGGGAGAGGTGGGAGAGGCCACGTGACGTGTCAGAAGGCCCTCTGAGAGGTCAACGAACAGACCCGGGTGTCATGGGTTGACTGACATACAAAAGACAAAGATCCCCCGTATAGCCTGAACAGACTGTTGGGGCAAGTACGGGTTCAATAGCCACCTATGAAGGCCGTAACGCCACACGAGGGCGCGGTTGGTCAGCACCACGCCCGGCCGCCTTTGTCTCCCCAGCGGCGATGTTTACACACCGTAACAGGTACTCATTTGAGGCTGAGTCGACCTAGGGGAGGCCCAGCACCGGTTAATGGAATCGTCACCGGTGTAGTCCGTGAGCGGGAATCGAACTTGGGTAGTGCAGCGTGTTAAGCACTACACTACCGCTCCCCACACACACACACACATACACACACGACAACAACAACAACAACAACCGCCATTCGCCACTAAGCGGCGGTGACGTCACCACGACGCTTGTGCCAGGCCATGTGCACCTTGAGGCCACGTGAAGTGTCGAACGCCCGCTGGCAGGAGGTCACTATTTAACGCCATCAAAAAGAAAACACAAACACACGTATACACATGCGTACACGCGCAAATCCTTTTGGCGCAATCTTTCTTGTTGTTTTAGAGGTCCTCTGATCATTTTGGCCGGGGGGGGGGGGGGGGGCGGGGAGGTTCTATAGGGCGAATAGGTGCCTTATTTATAGGGGGGGAGGGGTCAGATATTTTTGACGATGTGTGACGAGGGGGGGAGGTTTGAGAAATTGTTTCAAATCGCTTTACACTATTGTCATTGTAGTGCGTATTTAATGTGGCGCTGCACTCTGATGTTGTAGGAGAAAACATTTATTAAAAAGTCGATTTAATTAAGTAGAACGCGTTGTCTATATTTAAAGTTGGGCATTTTGATGTGACGTCACATTTCTCAACCCCCCCCCCCCCCTCGTCACACATCGTCACAAATATCTGACCCCCCCCCCTAGGTGCGTGACGTCATTTATGGACGGCCCCAAAGTAGTTCGTCACCGACCGCTCAGAAACCGCGTTATAACGGCGCGTTCCGTGTCACAATGAACGCGTTCCGGGTTGTGGCAGAAGTGTTCCCGAATGGAAGAACCGCGTCACGACGAAAACGCGTTACAGTGTCAACGGCACTCGTTAAGCGAGGACTTGCCGTACAGCTCATGGCAACACGATTACTCAATAGAGAATACTCCTCATCCCCATGTCCGCGTCGTCGCATGAAAAAGCAAATAACACGCTTTTTTACACGCTTTCTTTTAACTCACTCTGTCTGTTGTTGTTGTCGTTGCTGTATCCTCAAATCTTGTAACTCAATTTTAACCCACTTCCCAATGTGGTATCGACTGCTAACTTGGTATACTTATGTCATACTGATGACAATACTATTTTCAATCATAAATAAATAAAATATTTTTAAACATTCTTTTTTATATGTTATGTTTCGGCTTGGGTCTAATTGTCCACGGTCAACTGACGTTGGTTGTAATTGGCCACGGTCCCTTACGTCATGGCAAGCCTCGGGGCCACTTCCTGGAGTCGTGGAGTGCTGCCATTACTCGTACATTTCATAAAAGCGTGTTTAAAACACATTCCTGCGGAGGGAGCTGGTAGGAACGTTGGGTTGCTCGGTAAATGGCCAGGGTCAATGGCGGCGTGATGTATTCCGCAAATATGTCCGACTGTGAGGGCGGGCACAAGCCGGCGTGAGTAGGTTAAACGTTGAGTTTTATAAGGGCACCACGGGGTGACCAGCCCCTCCCCACCCAGCCCCACCCCTCCCACCCCCCACCCAGCCCCACCCTCCCCACCCAGCCCCTCCCCACCCTCCCCTCTCCACTCAGCCCCACCCCTCCCATTTTTGCATGCACGATGGACGGACGGACACAATAATCCCCTGTGGGCTGGTGTCACCAGGAGGCTCCTTCCAGTAAAAAGTAAAAAAAATATTACTTATTTACACATCGCATCAGCCACAGGGCATTGGTTCAACACAAGCAAAACGCTGGACCGGTTACGACATTTCAGTGTCTCGTCAGCAGTCAGTCGGGCCGAAATTGAACCCGCGACCTCCTGTAGACCAGGTGAGGTGGTTAACATCTCCTAGCCACCGTGATGATGAAGAGAGAGATACACGCAAACTCCAAATATACAACAGCAGGCGTCAGGGTCGGGATCGAACCCACGACCTCCTGTACACCAGGCGAGGTAGTTAACATCTCCTAGCCACCGTGATGATGATGATGAGAGAGAGAGACACGCAAACTCCAAATATACAGCAGCAGGCGTCAGGGTCGTGATCGAACCCACGACCTCCTGTACACCAGGCGAGGTAGTTAACATCTCCTAGCCACCGTGATGATGATGAGAGAGAGAGAGACACGCAAACTCAAAATATACAGCAGCAGGCGTCAGGCTCGGGATCGAACCCACGGCCTCCTGTACACCAGGCGAGGTAGTTAACATCTCCTAGCCACCGTGATGATGATGAGAGAGAGAGACACGCAAACTCCAAATATACAGCAGCAGGCGTCAGGCTCGGGATCGAACCCACGGCCTCCTGTATACCAGGCGAGGTAGTTAACATCTCGCCACTCGGGAGACAAAGGCGGCCGGGCGTGGTGATGACCACACCACCGTCTCGTGTGCCGTCCCGGCCTTAAAATGTGCTGCTACGACCCAGTCTCAAATGAGTACCTGGCACGGTGTGTAAACATCTAATAACCAGTGAAGACAAAGGCGGCCAGGCGTGGCGGTATTGACCACGCCCTCGTGCGCCGTGTCGGCCTTCATAGCTGCTCGTTCACACCACTCGCCATTGAAGGCTATACAGAGTGGGGGGGGGGGGAGCGGAATCTTTGTCTTTGTAACGTGTACGTGTATTGCAAACTCATTATGCGCCGCTGTGGGGCATTACGGGCATCGTAAACATGAAGAACCCTCCGCCGTGCTGATCTCTCCACACAACAATCGCCTTGTTGGGCGCTCAGGTTCCCCTTGGGGATTCTACATCTCGAAAGAGCCCGGTAATAGCAGCAGCAGCGGCAGCGTTTGTTTAACCAGCAAACTGGGTAACCGATTTCGTTGGCGTGACGTCGTCAACAGCGGGTCCCCGTGGTGGGGAACGAACCCAGCGCCGTCGCCAATAAGACAAAGACAAAGACCCCCCGTGTAGCCTCTTAACAGACTGTCGGGGCAAGTGCTGCCAGCGAGTAGCACCTATGCAGGTCGGTACGGTACACGAGGGGTGGGTGGCCAGCACCACGCCCGATCTTCGCAGTGACGATGTTTACACACCGCACCAGGTGCTCATTTGAGGCTGAGTCGACCTAGGGGAGGCCCAGGACCGGTTAAGATAATCGTCACCGGTGTTGGCCGTGAGCGGGAATCGAACCCGGGTGGTCGGGTTCATAGCGCAGCGTAGCGCTTACCGCTACACTACCGCCAATAACACAAACACACACAGACACACAACAACAACAACCGCCATTCGCCACTAAGTGGCGGTGACGTCACCACGACGCTTGTGCCAGGCCAAGTGCACCTTGAGGCCACGTGAAGTGTCGAACGCCCGTTGGCAGGAGGTCACGGGGCAGACCCAGCAGGTGCCACGGGTCGACTGACCGAGATGACCGAGATGCACCACCTGTGCCCCATTACTGTACCAACTTGCTGTGCTTTAGCCACACGGCGCTCCGCTCGTTGTTATGAGCGTCGCTCCTCCGCCCTCCGTTGTTGTTGGAGGGCGACTGCCTCCAACTGCCCAGTAGCGTCCTTCACGAGCCTCCTCCACAGAGGCCGATTTTGACACCGCTGGTACCAGTGATCGGCAAGTCCACTCAGCTCCACGTCCTCCTGTACCACATCACTCCATCTCTTCTCTAGCCCGTGCCGCGCCCGTTTAGCCCCCTCGATCCGGCCGAACAAAAGCTGCTTAGGCATGCGGTGGCTGGGCGTGCGGGCTACATGACCCAGCCAACGCAGCCTGGCCTATCGGAGGAGCTCACCGATTGGACTTTGACCAAATCTTTCAAGGATTTGTGAGCTCCTCACACAATCCAGCCTGGTTAAACCCAGGATGGATCGTAGGCAGGCCAGCCTAAATGTTTCCAACAGGCGAAGATGCTCCATTAGGGGGGGTCCACGTTTCGCAAGCGTAGAGAAGGGAGGGAATAACTGTGGCCGAGAAGACCTGAAGCTTCGTGCGGAGCGACAGACCAGGTAGCTTCCACACAGCGTTACGCAACCGATGAAAAGATATTGCCGCTCGACTGATTCGGAGTGAGACCTCTGCTGTTAAACTGGAGCCGGTCATAAGCACACTGCCCAGGTATGGGAAATTCTCCACTCTCTCCACTACTGCCCCATCACCGATTGGGAGTTGTGGGGGTGGAGTGTCCGATGGTAGAAAATACCCAGGCAGGTGCTTGGTTTTGGTAGGGCTGATGGTAAGGCCCCACGTTTTAGTGGCACGCTCCAGTCTCAGCAGCAGCGTCTCCAAATCCTTTTCTGAATGAGCAGTTATTACCAAATCATCGGCATACATAACGTGGTTGACCAATAGGGAGCCATCCCTTGATCGCACCCGGGCGTCGATCAGCCTCCCATTATATCTGTACCAAATGGAAATTCCCTCGGGACAGCTATTGAAGGCTTCACGAACTACGTGGTCAAAATAGATGTTAAATAATGTGGGAGCCAGCGGACATCCCTGTCGCACCCCAAGGTGTACAAGGAAAGGCTCTGACTCCCGGCCACGTAGTTTTACCCGGGCCCGCTCACCATCATGAAGGTCCTTAATGATCGTGAGCAGAGGGTCAGGAACTCCGAAAGCACGAAGAACAGCCCAGAGCCCAGGCCTACTGATGGTATCATAGGCCTTGACCCGGTCAATAGAGCAGAGATGTAGGTCTTGTTGGAATTCCCTACACCTCTGCTGTAGCAGACGGACAGAAAATATGGTATCTGTGCAGGACCGCCCTTTCCTGAAACCGCATTGGGGCTCCACAAGCCTCTCCTCAGCGTGCCTAGCAAGGCGATGTTGAATAATTCTTGCCAGGACCTTTCCCGGCACACTGAGGAGTGAAATGCCCCTGTAGTTGTTACAGTCTGTGCGGTCCCCCTTCTTAAAGAGGGGGGCCACCAGGGCATCCTTCCAATCCTGCGGAACCCGTCCAGTGGTCCAGACTGTTGTTATGATGTCATTTAGGGCAGTCTGTGCACAAACGCCACCCTCCCTCAGCATTTCGCTTGGGAGATCATCTCTGTCCGGTGCCTTTCCTGGTCTCAGACTCCGGATCACCTTCAGTACTTCCTCAACAGATGGACAGACACACACACGCAGACACACAGACACACGCACACACGCACACACGCACACAGACACACGCACACAGACACACACAAACACACACAGACACACACACACAGACAAACACAGACACACAAACACAGACACACACACAGTGCGAGTACATGGCAATCCGGCAACTCCAGCCGCTACTGACTCGACTGGGCATCAGTGAAAAAGAGCTTTACAGCTCATCGGATTCATCCAAAGCTTCAAATCAAGATCTTATTAATCCAGTTTGAATACAGTGTTCTGCTTCTGAAATAAATCTTCTGAAATATTCTGACTTATTCAGCAGGCCTGAGACCCTCTTGCCGATGAGACCCCGTAAGTCGAACCTTGGTCGACAAATTTGCACAGAAAGCCTCACAGACTCACACAGAGACCCATATACTCACACAGAGACCCATAGACTAGCATAAAGACCCATATATTTACATAGAGACACAGACTCACACAGAGACCCATAGCCTCACACAGAGACCCATAGACTTACATAGAGACCCATAGACTCACACAGAGATCTATAGACTCACACAGAGACCCAGAGACTTACACATAGACCCATAGACTCACATAGAGACCCATATACTTACATAGAGACCCAGAGACTCACACAGAGATCTATAGACTTACATAGAGACCCATAGACTCACACAGAGACACCATAGACTCACACAGAGACCCATAGACTCACACAGAGACCCATAGACTTACATAGAGACCCAGAGACTTACACAGAGACCCATAGACTCACACAGAGACCCATAGACTCACGCAGAAACCCATAGACTCACACAGAGACGCATAGACTTACTTTAGAGATTTATAGATTCACAATGAGACCCATAGACTTACACAGAGACACCATAAACTGGCACAACGATCTATAGACTCACACAAAGACCCATAGACTCACACAGAGACCCATAGACTCACGCAGAAACCCATAGACTCACACAGAGACGCATAGACTTACTTTAGAGATTTATAGATTCACAATGAGACCCATAGACTTACACAGAGACACCATAAACTGGCACAACGATCTATAGACTCACACAGAGACCCATAGACTCACACAGAGACCCATAGACTCGCACAGAGACACATAGACTCGCACAGAGACACCACAGACTCACACAGATCTATAAACTCACACAGAGATCTATAGATTCACACAGAGACTCATAGACTCGCACAGAGACATAGATTCACACAGATCTATAGTATCACACAGAGACCCATAGACTTACATAGAGACTCAGACTCACACAGAGACACATAGACTCACATAGAGAGATCTATACGAAGGGGGAGGTGATGCACCACTCCGCTCCTGCCGACTCAATCGTCTGGCTCATCAACCACCCCGATGCACAAACACAGATGTCGCTCTCCATCAACGTGGGATCCAACCTCAGCTTGTGAAGGATGGAGCAGAGGTGGGGGGGGGGGGGGGTGGAGGAGGGGGTCGTGGAAGGGGGATGGCGCTGTGACGTCTGTCGTCACGTGGTGTGCTCTGCGGGCGACCGGCCGCCATTGATCGCCACGCGTCCCCCTCCTATTCCTCCTCTTATACTGGTAGGAACCTCCTGGTTACACCAGCCCACAGGGGATTATTGTGTCCGTCATGCAGGGAGGTGCTGGGTGGGGAGGGAGAGGCTGGGTGGGGAGGGGAGGGTGGGGCTGGGTGGGGGGGTGGGAGGGGTGGGGCTGGGTGGGGTGGGGCTGGTCACCCCGTGGTGCCCTTATAAAACTCAACGTTTAACCTACTCACGCCGGCTTGTGCCCGCCCTCACAGTCGGGCATATTTGCGGAATACACCACGCCGCCGTTAACCCTGACCATTGACCGAGCAATCCAACGTTCCTACCAGCTCCCTCCGCAGGAATGTGTTTCATATTATTCCTATTCCAATTTCTACTCCTCTTCCTCGCCCCTCTGCTGCCAAGCCAAGCAGGCGCTGTTCACACATCCGCCTGCTCAGTTCTCAGTCGATGCAACAAGTACGCGGACAAGCATCTAAGTTATTCATGCAATTATCATAAACATCGTCGTCGTCGTCAGCAACGATCCATCATCCACTGCTGGATGGAGGTCGTCCGCCTCCTCGTCGCCCAAGCTGCTGCCACATCTCGAGATAACAACGCCGTGTGCGGCCTCGGACATCAAAGGGACACGTATGTTGTTGTAGGCGACGTTTCGGGCCAAAGGCCCTTCTTCAACGCGCAGGGATCGAAGGACCATTGGCCGAAACGTCGCCGACTATACGTTTGTGTTTTCCCTGTGGGACGCGTTCCTGCCACTCGTGGTTAGACAGTCGAGCTCACTCGCCCTGTTTGTCCCTTCTCTAAAGACGTAATGTCCGTACTTCTTGCATGGCGCACTGAGATCCACGTTTGAATTGTGCCTTATAAATGTAAATAATTCATTATTTACGTAAGACCACACACACAGCCTTGTCATTGACGAACGTCATTTCTTGCTGTAACTTGTAACGGGCGCCACGGTGGCTAGGTGATGTTGACTACCTCGCCTGGTATACAGGAGGTCGTGGGTTCGATCCCGACCCTGACGCCTGCTGCTGTATATTTGGAGTTTGCGTGTCTCTCTCTCTCTCCGTGGTCCTCCTGGGTTTCCCTCCACATTTAGAAGCTTTCGAGTATTTGGCTACAATAAATGTCCACGCGATAATAATCCACTCTGTTGAGCTGTAATGTTGCGTAAGCCAGGCCGCTTCTGAAAAAGAGCTGCATAGGTCAGTGGGCCTGACCTGATAAAATAACAAAAATCAGTTTAATCGTTGCAACTTGTTGAACCGCCCCTACAGGATATCTGTGAAGCAAAGCGCTTGATAGCCCATCGGATTTCTCCTCCAGTCCAAATAAAAGATTCATATTCTTACAGCGCGTTGAGTTGGTGAGGTTGTGTGCATCTCTGTCAACGCAGGAGCAGCCGCAGCAGGAGATCGTCCGTGTGATTGTCCACGATTCGTTAGCCGTGCGTAATGTGCACGCGGCTTTCGTGGCGTGGCCATTCCACTGCTGGATGATGAACCATCCCTCCCCACGCTGCAGTGGCGGCTATTTTAGCAAACTTCGCCACGCGTCTTGATCTCGAAGCTTGCCCCCCCCCACCCCCCCAGCAAATCTCCAGCGGTGAATCGGAATCAAGCAAACGGCCCATCGCCATCATCAACAACAACATCATCATCATATCCTGCATGTGGTCGTGTCTTCACTGAGAGGACACGCAAATATGGTAACCACACACAACTCACGGGGTCGTGGAGACGATGTATTGTCTAAACGCACAATCTATGCGCAGAGAGAGATAAAATATTAAGGTTGAGATCTCGTCCAGATTCGCGTGACGCGTTGCAACACAGCGTTTGCTTTGATGTCTTGGGATGAGTGACAGTGACTGAACCAGGTGAGCGTCTGAATCAGGTGAGAGTCTGAACCAGGTGAGAGACTGAACCAGGTGAGAGACTGAACTAGGTGAGAGTCTGAACCAGGTGAGAGTCTGAACCAGGTAAGAGTCTGAACCAGGTGAGAGACTGAACCAGGTAAGAGACTGAACCAGGTGAGAGTCTGAACCAGGTGAGGGTCTGAACCAGGTGAGAGACTGAACCAGGTGAGAGTCTGAACCAGGTGAGAGTCTGAACCAGGTGAGAGACTGAACCAGGTAAGAGTCTGAACCAAGTGAGAGTCTGAACCAGGTGAGAGTCTGAACCAGGTGAGAGACTGAACCAGGTGAGAGTCTGAACCAAGTGAGAGACTGAACCAGGTGAGAGTCTGAACCAGGTGAGAGACTGAACCAGGTGAGAGTCTGAACCAGGTGAGGGTCTGAACCAGGTGAGAGACTGAACCATGTGAGAGCCTGAACCAGGTGAGGGTCTGAACCAGGTGAGAGTCTGAACCAGGTGAGAATCTGAACCAGGTGAGAGACAGAACCAGGTGAGAGTCTGAACCAGGTGAGAGACTGAACCAGATGAGAGTCTGAACCAGGTGAGAGCCTGAACCAGGTGAGAGTCTGAACCAGGTGAGGGTCTGAACCAGGTGAGAGACTGAACCAGGTGAGAGCCTGAACCAGGTGAGAGACTGAACCAGGTGAGAGTCTGAACCAGGTGAGGGTCTAAACCAGGTAAGAGACTGAACCAGGTGAGAGTCTGAACCAGGTGAGAGTCTGAATCAGGTGAGAGTCTGAACCAAGTGAGAGACTGAACCAGGTGAGGGTCCGAACCAGGTGAGGGTCTGAACCAGGTGAGGGGCTGAACCAGGTGAGAAACTGAACCAGGTGAGAGTCTGAACCAGGTGAAAGACTGAACCAGGTGATTGTACCGCAGCTCCCCACGACCACGGACAAAAAGACAAAGATCCCCCGTATAGCCTTGACAGACTGTTGGGGAAAGTGCTGTTAGCTAGCACCTATGAAGGCCAGAACGGCACACGAGGGGTGGGTGGCCAGCACCACGTCCGGCCGCCTTTGTCTCCACAGTGGCGATGTTTACACACTGCACCAGGTACTCATTTGAGGCTGAGTCGATATAGGAGAGGTCCAAGACAAATTCAGATAATTGTCACTGATTTTGGCCGTGAGCGGGATTCGAACTCGGGTCGCCAGGTTCGTAGCACAGCGCGCTAACCACTACACCACCGCTCCCCACTCCCCACACACTAGTGAACACACACACACGCACTAGTGAACACACACACACACTGGTGAACACACACACACGCACTAGTGAACACACACACACACACTAGTGAACACACACACACACTAGTGAACACACACACTGGTGAACACACACTAGTGAACACACACACGCACTAGTGAACACACACACACGCACTAGTGAACACACACACACACACTAGTGAACACACACACTAGTGAACACACACACACTAGTGAACACACACACACACACTAGTGCACACACACACACGCACACACACACACACACACTAGTGCACACACGCACACACACACGCACACTAGTGCACACACACACACTAGTGCACACACACGCACACACACACGCACACTAGTGCACACACACACTAGTGAACACACACACACGCACTAGTGAACACACACACACGTACAAACACACACACACACTAGTGAACACACACCCAGACTAGTGAACACACACATACACGCACACACACACTAGTGAACACACACACACGCGCTCTGGTGCCGCGGGGAGACGCGCGCCACACGACACGGCGCGTCACGTGGCAAGCCAAGCGCGACTCCCGCGGGGTGAGTGTGTATGTGTGCACGTGTGTGCGTGTGTGCGTGTGTACGTGTGTGTGTGTGCGTGTGTGCGTGTGTACGTGTGCGTGTGTGCGTGTGCGTGCGTGTGTGTTCACTAGTGTGTGTGCGTGTGTGTGTGTGCGTGTGTGTGTGTATGTGTGTGCGTGTGTGTGTGTGTTCACTAGTGTGTGTGTGTTCACTAGTGTGTGCGTGTGTGTTCACTAGTGTGTGTGTGCGTGTGCGTGTGTTCGTGTGTGTTCACTAGTGTGTGTGTGCGTGTGTGTGCGTGTGCGTGCGTGTGTGCTTGTGTGTGTGCTTGTGTGTGTGTGTGCGGTCCGGCAAAACAACCCCCTACCTCCTCGCGGTGCCGGATGGGCAACACTGTCGTGGACAGCGCTGTGGGGGGAGGGCCAATGCCCATTGGCCTCTCCCCTTATGGCGTCTGCGACCACCACAGTGACTGAACGGGGGCTCTGGACGGGTGCGAAGGGCTGGTAACCCCTCCACCCTCAATTCATTACCACTAAACTACGAATGAAACATAAATTTGTAACAAATAAGCTTGTGCCGGAGGCCCCGGGGGGACAGGCTGCTATGACGCCATGAGATTGAATCTTCACCCTCGGGGCTCCTCCAGAAACAACGAAAAACCACTATGGATGGCCACGTGGAATGTTCGAACGCTCACTGCGGAGGAGAGGCTGCCACTCCTTTGTCGGGAGCTGGACCGGTACCACCTGGATCTCTGTGGCATTCAGGAGGTCCGGTGGACCGGTTCTGGCTCCTGCCACCATGAGGGGTGGACAGTCCTCCACTCAGGGCAGGAGACTGCCAAACAACAGGGTGTGGCTCTTCTTCTGAACGAAAGAATGAAGGGGGCGTGGGAGCGTGGCGGTGAGGTGTGGGAAGCTGTAAGCCCCAGGATTCTTTGGGCTCGCCTTCCCATCAACCGGAGGCGAGGAGTGGTGGTCGTGGTTACTTATGCCCCCACCGAAGACGAACATCCGGGGAGGGATGCAGGCAAAGCTGATGAGTCAGATGCCTTCTATGACCTCCTGTCACAGGTACTGGCTAAAGTGGCCACTCGGGACAGAGTCATCTTGTTGGGTGACTTCAATGCCCGAGTTGGTCATGATGCTGGCACCTGGTCTGGAGTGATTGGAAGGCATGGGCCAGATCAGCTCAATAACAACTGTATGAGGCTGCTAGATTTTTGTGCAGCCCATGGGCTTGTAATTACCAACACGCTTTTCCGGCATCGGCTCATCCACACAACATCATGGATGCATGCCGGGTCCAAGCAAGAACATCTGCTGGACTATATAGTGACGGACCAGCGGATGCGAGCCCATGTCCTTGACACCAGGACCTACCGTGGAGCTGATCTGCCCTCTGACCATCGACTAGTCATCTGTAAGATGCGCCTGCCATTCTTCCACTCCGGTGGTGGGTGTACACCCAGGACCCCATTCCAACCAAAAGTGGCCTGGTCTCAGTTAGTTTATGAAAGTTGCAAGCGAGAATTTCATCATCGCTTGCAGCTGGGGTTGGCATCGTCCCCCACTCCTCCTGATGTCGAGTGTAAATGAACGAGGTTTAGGACTGTGACTCATGCAGCTGCAATGGCTGCTTTGGGTACGCGGTCCAGACCTCCCCAGAAACCCTGGCTGACAGAGGAGGTGTTCAGGTTAGTTGAGAAAAAGCGACAGGCCCACTCTCATCGGCTACCGCATCCCACGTCAGAGAATGAGGAGGTTTACCGCAGCCTTCGCTCGGAGGTTCGGAGAGCTGAAGAGATAGAGTCTGCCTCAGTGGCCCGCGATCACAAATCACTATTTAACTCCATCAAAAAAGTAACCTGCAGCGCCACACCGATTACCATCATTAGGGGGAAAAACGGTGATCCAATCTCCGAGCCCCAGGAAAAGGTTTGCAGATTTGCTGAGCATTTCTGTGAGGTCCTGGGGGAGGGGAAATCCCTCAGCTAGGAAAACATCATGGCACAAAGTGGGGATAACCCTGCTGAGGCTGCGTTGCCTCAAATATTGGAAGAAGTCACCCCCTGTGATTAGCTGGCTGAGGTGCCATCTGTTGAGGAAGTACTGAAGGCGATCCGGAGTCTGAGACTAGGAAAGGCACCGGGCAGAGATGATCTCCCAAGCGAAATGCTGAGGGAGGGTGGCGTTTGTGCACAGACTGCCCTATATGACATTATAACAACAGTCTGGACCACTGGACGAGTTCCGCAGGATTGGAAGGATGCCCTGGTGGTCCCCCTTTAAGAATGGGGACTGTAACAACTACAGTGGCATCTCACTCCTCAGTGTGCTGGGAAAGGTCCTGGCAAGGATTATTCAACATGGCCTTGCTAGGCACGCTGATGAGAGGCTTGTGGAGCCACAATGCGGTTTCAGGAAAGGGCGGTCCTGCACAGATGCCATATTTTCTGTCCGTCTGCTACAGCAGAGGTGTAGGGAATTCCAACAAGACCTATATCTCTGCTTTATTGACCTGGTCAAGGCCTATGATACCATCAGTAGGCCTGGGCTCTGGGTTGTTCTTCGTGCTTTCGGAGTCCCTGACGCTCTGCTCACGATCATTAAGGACCTTCATGATGGTGAGCGAGCCCGGGTAAAACTACGTGGCCGGGAGTCAGAGCCTTTCCCTGTACACCTTGGGGTGCGACAGGGATGTCCTCTGGCTCCCAAATTATATTAACATCTATTTTTACCGCGTAGTTCGTGAAGCCTTCAATAGCTGTACCGGGGGAATTTCCATTTGGTACAGATATAATGGGAGGCTGATCGACGCCCAGGTGCGATCAAGGGATGGCTCCCGATTGGTCAACCACGTTATGTATGCCGATGATTTGGTAATAGCTGCTCATTCAGAAGAGACGTTGGAGACGCTGCTGCTGAGACTGGAGCGTGCCACTAAGAAGTGGGGCCTTACCATCAGCCCCACCAAAACTAAGCACCTGCCTGGATATTTTGTACCATCGGACACTCCACCCCCACAACTCCCAATCGGTGATAGGGCAGTAGTGGAGAGAGTGGAGAGTTTCCCATACCCGGGCAGTGTGCTTATGACCGGCTCCAGTTTAACAGAATAGGTCTCGCTCCGAATCAGTCGAGCGGAAATATATTTTCATCTGTTGCGTAGCGCTGTGTGGAAGCTACCTGGTCTGTCGCTCCGCATGAAGCTTCAGGTCTTCTCGGCCACAGTCATTTCCTCCCTTCTCTACGCTTGCGAAACGTGGACCCCCCCTAATGGAGCATCTTCGCCGGTTGGAAACATTTAGGCTGGCCTGCCTACGATCAATCCTGGGTTTAACCAGGCTGGATTGTGTTAGGAGCTCACAAATCTTTGAAAGATCTGGGCAAAGTCCCATCGTTGAGCTCCTCCGACAGGCAAGGCTGCGTTGGCTGGGTCATGTAGCCCGCATGCCCAGCCACCGCATGCCTAAACAGCTTTTGTTCGGCCGGATCGAGGGGCTAAACTGGCGCGGCACGGGCTAGAGAAGAGATGGAGTGATGTGGTACAGGAGGACGTGGAGCTGAGTGGACTTGCCGATGACTGTTACCAGCGGTGTCAAGATAGGCCTCTGTGGAGGAGGCTCGTGAAGGACGCTACTGGGCAGTTGGAGGCAGTCGCCCTCCAAGGCGGAGGAGCGACGCTCACAACAACGGCCGGAGCGCCGGGTGGCTAAAGCACAGCAAGTTCATACAGTAGGGGGCTCAGGTGGTGCATCAGCCAGTCATCTCGGTCATCTCAGTCAGTCGACCCATGGCACCTGCTGGGTCTGTCCCGTGACCTCCTGCCAGCGGGCGTTCGACACTTCACGTGGCCTAAAGGTGCACATGGCCTGGCACAAGCGTCGTGGTGACGTCACCGCCACTTAGTGGCGAATGGCGGTTGTTGTTGTGTGTGTGCATGTGTGCGTGCGCTTGAATGTGTGCGTGTACGTGTGCGCGCATGTGCAGATATGCGCACACACGCACATAGGTGTGCATGTGCACACACACGCACACGCACATAGGTGTTCGCTAACTGCACTTGGCCCCAACAGTCTGTAACGGCTATGCGGGTGACCTTTGTCTGTGCGTGTGTGGGGAGCGGTGAGCGCTACGCTGCGCTCGGCACCCGAGTTCGATTCCTGCTCACGGCCACCAACACCCAGTGACGATTATCTGAACCGGTCCTGGGCCTCCCCTAGGTCGACTCAGCCTCAAACGAACACCTCGTGGGGCGTGTCGTGAACATCGCCACTGGGCTGAGAGACAAAGGCGGCCGGGCGTGGTGCTGGCCATCGCTCCCCCTCGTGTGCCACAGTGCCGGCAGCCTTCGTAGGTGCCGCGACTCGCCACTGACAGCACTTGCCCCGAAAGTCTGTGAAGGCTACACGGGGGTGTGGGTGCCTTTGTCTTTGTCTCTGCCACGCGGGCGCGCGCTAATGAGGGTCGCGCGCGCCGCCTGACAGCCCCAGGGGCCTCGTGCGCGACCAGAAATCACCCTGCCCACTCCAACACACAACACCCTACACACTACACACACACTACACACACTACACACACCCTACACACACACTACACACACTACACACACACTACACACACAACACCCTACACACACTACACACACACTACACACACTACACACTAAACTACACTCACACTACACACACACTACACACACTACACTACACACACACTACATACACTACACACACACTACACACACACTACACACACACACCCTACACACACACTACACACACTATACACACACACTACACACACACACCCTACACACACACACACTACACACACTACACACACACTACACCCACACACACACAACACACACACTACACACAAACCCGACACACACACACTACACACACTACACACACACTACACTACACACACTACACACACTACACACACACTACACCCTACACACACTACACACACACACTACACACACACTACACACACTACACACACACTACACACACACACTACACCCTACACCCTACACACACTACACCCTACACACACACTACACACACACACTACACACACACTACACCCTACACCAGGGGTCCTCAAACTTTTTAAACAGGGGGCCAGTTCACTGTCCCTCAGACCGTTGGAGGGCCGGACTATAGTAAAAAAAAACTATGAACAAATTCCTATGCGCACTGCATATATCTTATTTTGAAGTGAAGAAACAAAACGGGAACAAATACAATATTTAAAATGAAGAACAAGTAAAGTTAAATCAACAAACTTGCCAGTATTTCAATGGGAACTATGGGCCTGCTTTTGGCTAATGAGATGGTCAATGTCCGGTTCCATATTTGTCACTGCTAGTCGTAACAAGTGATGCAAGTGTGCATCCGTTAGTCTAGATCTGGTTGGAGATTTCAAATGTTTAATTCTGGAAAAAGTCTGTTCACAGACATAAGTGCTGCCAAAGATGGTTGCCATTTTGAGTGCATGGTTCCTGAGATGAGGATATGTCTCAGAGGGGAGAGATGCATAGAAATTATGAAGGCTGCTTGACATGAATGCGTCTTTCAGAGAGTCACAATTCTGCAGTTCAGCCAGTTCCATTTGGTAAATTGTATCCACATTTTCAATGTCAATAAAAAATGGATTACGGAAAAGCTTATGTCCTGTTCATGGAGATGAAGCTCTTTAAATCCAAATTGGAACTCCTTTTGCAATTTTTCCAGTGAATCCACACATGTTTTGTTTGGGAATGCAACCAATGGTTTTTCCGCTAACAGATTTTGAGTTGTGGGGAGATGGCAGAAGTTTTCCTCCTTCACTTGTTTGATGAGGAGGCCTAATTTTACTTCAAATGCTTTGACATGTGATTGCATATCACAGATGAGCTTCCCCTTTCCTTGAAGTTGCACATTGAAACTGTTGAGTAGCTCTGTTACATCTGTCAGAAAGGCAATGTGCCATTTTTATTCTGCATCATTGAGCTCTGGTACTTCTTTGTTTTTTTAAAGCAGAAAAGCTGTAATCTGTGGAAGTAAGTCATAGAAACGTTTCAAAACTCTCCCTCGACTCAGCCAACGGACTTCTATGTGATACAAAACATCTTCATAGTCAACATTTAGCTCAGACAGAAATTCCTGAAATTGTCTGTGGTTTAGTGCATGAGCTCTAATGAAGTTAACACAAGATACCACAATTTTCATAACAGAGTCCCACTTCAGTGATTTACTACACAGCGCTTGTTGGTGGATGAGGCAGTGTATGGCTATTGGATGAGAATGGTTATGTTTGTCCATCTCTTGGTTAATGCTAGCAATTATTCCTTTCTTAGACCCCACCATGCTAGGAGCACCATCAGTTGTCACACTGGCTAGTTTAGCCCAGTTCAGCTCCAAACTATTCACAGTTTGGCAAACCTTTTCATAGATACCCTCTCTTCTTGGTTCTTTCGGTAAAGTCACGTAGAAGGGAAGTAATAAAATAATCAAAATAAAACATAATAAAATAATTTGCATATCAAGAGGAATTTAGCATATTTATGGGAAATGCAGGAATGTTATTAGTACTACATATGCAGCACGGGCATATATAGTACTAATCACATTCCTGCATTTCCCATAAATATGCTAAATGCCTCTTGATATGCAAATTATTTTGTCAAGGCGCTCTTTCCCCCGTTTCCAACCCAACTTATATATGCTCCAAGCTCGTGTGCTGTTTCATTCAGACGCTGTCTCCCCGACAGACCTGGTTTTCACCTGAGGACGGCTGCTTGTGTTGTGGCCGAAACGTCGTGAGAATTATTTTATTATGTTTTATTATTTTATTATTTCCCTTCTATGTGACTTTACCGAAAGAACCAAGAAGATGAATCCCTGCAGTCACGAAAGCTTTAAATCGAAAGATACCCTCTCCTGTAGATGTTCCTTTGATGCTTTGCAGTGCAGCAAGCTCTTCTGTGACTTCGAAATAGTCATTCGTCCCACGAATAAAAATTAGAAGTTGTGCAGAATCACGAACATTATTGCTTTCGTCGAGTGCCAAGGAAAAATAGGAAAGTTTTTTTGTGGAGTTTTGCAAATGCTGATGCAAATTGTCTCCCATTTCTTCAATCCTCCGTGTAATTGTAGGTCCTGAAAGACTCACTGTACTAAATAAATCGGCCTTCTCTAGACACATCTCTTTGGCAACAGAAAGAAGGCATTCTTTAATAAATTCTCCCTCCACGAATGGTCTGCCAGTGCACGCTATTAGCTTGGCAACTTGAAAACTTGCTCGCAGTGATGAAATATTTATCTGCTTCTGCTTCACAAAAGTATTTTACTGAGTTGTTAATGTATTTTTCAGTTTTAATATTTTATCTTTTCTCACTTCTCCGACCAAACAATCATATTTATCTTTATGTTGAGTTTCATAGTGTCGACGTAAATTGTATTCTTTGAACACAGACACTATATTCTGGCATATCAGACACAGCTCTTTCCTTGTACTGCATGAAGAAGTAATCATAAGTCCACTGTTCTTTGAATATCCTACACTCCGAGTCAATTTTTCTCTTTCTTGACATCATTGTTTCCTAGGGAGTCAAGATTGCTATTAGTAAAATACCAATATATATAGTGCTACAAAAACAATATACCAGCAATAACTTTGCCCACACAGAGACATACAGACTGCACTGCCCATCAATGCAGTCTGATTGGGGGGAACTCCGCCCCCTCTCCCTCTTCCACCAATGACCGTCCTTCTCATGTAGAAAAAAAGTGACAGACAGGCAGCGGCGGCAAAAACACCCGGCGGGCCGGATAAATGTCCTCGGCGGGCCGCATGTGGCCCGCGGGCCGTAGTTTGAGGACCCCTGCCCTACACCCTACACACACACTACACACACTACACTACACTCACACTACACACTATACACACACACTACACACACACTCCACACACTACACTACACTCACACTACACACTACACACACACACACTACACACACTACACACACTACACTACACTACACTCACACTACACACTACACACACACACTACACACACACTACACACACTACACACACTACACACTATACACACTACACACACTACACACTACACACACTACACCCTACACACACTACACACACTACACACTACACACACTACACTACACACTACACACACTACACCCTACACACACTACACACACTACACTACACACACCCTACACACACACACTACACTACACACTACACTACACACTACACTACACACACACTACACTACACTCACACTACACACACACTACACACACCCTACACACTAAACTACACACCCTACACCCTACACACACTACACACACACTACACACACTACACACACACTACACACACTACACACACTACACACACACTACACACACACTACACTACTCACACTACACTACACACACACCCTACACACACACACTACACACACTACACACACACACACTACACACACACTACACACACACTACACACACTACACACTAGACTACACACACACTACACACACACACACTACACACACACACTACACACACACTACACCCTACACACACTACACTACACACACGCTACACACACACTACACACACCCTACACACACTACACACACACACTACACAGACACTACACCCTACACACACTACACTACACACACACACACCCTACACACACACTACACACACACAACACCCTAAACACACACTACACACACACACAACACCCTACAAACACTACACACTACACACACTACACTACACACACTACACTACACACACACACTACACACTACACTACACACACTACACTACACACACACTACACACACAACACCCTACACACACTACACTACACACACTACACTACACACACACTACACACTACACTACACACTACACACACACACCCTACACTACACACACTACACTACACACTACACTACACCCTACACAGACTACAACCTACACCCTACACACACACTACACACACTACACCCTACACACACTACACTACACACACCCTACACACACACCCTACACACACAGCACCCTACACACACACTACACACACACACACCCTACACTACACACACACACACTACACACACTACACACACACACTACACACATTACACACACACTACACTACACACACACTACACACACACTACACACCCTACACACACTACACACACTACACACACACCCCTACACACACGACACACGCACTACACACACACTACACACACACAACACACTAGACTACACACACCACACTACACACACAACACCCTACACACCCTACACACACACTACACACACACACTACACACACACTACACACTACACTACACACACTACACACACACAACACCCTACACACACTACACACTACACTACACACTACACACACTACACACACACTACACACACACACTACACCATACACACACACTACACACACACTACACTACACACACACTACACACACACTACACTACACACACACAACACCCTACACACACTACACATACACTACACACACTACACTACACTCACACTACACACACACACTACACACACAACACCCTACACACACTACACACACACCCTACAAACACTACACACACACACTACACCCTACACACACACACCCTACACACTACACACACTACACACTACACACACACTACACACACACACACTATACACACTACAACCACTACACTACACACACTACACACTACACACACTACACACACACTACACACACACTACACACACACTACACTACACACACTACACACACACACTACATACACAACACCCTACACACACTACACACTACACATACTACACACACACACACTACACACACTACACTACACACACGACACACACTACAATACACACACTACACACACACTACACTACACACACTACACTACACACACACTACACACACACTACACACACACTACACACCCTACACACACTACACACTACACACACACACACTACACACACACTACACACACTACACACACACTACACACACGCACACACTACACACACACACACTACACACACACAACACCCTACACACACTACACACACACTACACACCCTACACACACTAGACACACTACACACACACTACACACACACACTACACACACACACACTACACATACTACACACACACTACACACACACTACACTACACACACACTACACACACACCCTACACACACACTACACACACACACACTACACACTCTACACACACACCCTACACACACACCCTACACACACACTACACACACTACACTACACACACACTACACCCTACACACACGACACACACACTACACTACACACACACTACACACACACTACACACACACTACACTACACACACACGACACACACACTACACACACTACACACACACTACCCTACACACTACACATACACACACTACACCCTACACACACTACACACACACACTACAAACACTACACACACAACACCCTACACACACTACACACACAACACCCTACACACACTACACATACACTACACACACTACACCCTACACACACTACACACACTACACACACATTACACACACACTACACCCTACACACTCTACACACACACAACACCCTACACACACTACACCTTACACACACGACACACACACTACACTGCACACACTACACACACTACACTGCACACTACACACACTACACACACTACACACCCACTACACACACACTACACACACACACTACATACTACACACACTACACACACACTACACACACTACACACACAACACCCTACACACACTACACACACAACACCCTACACACACTACACTACACACACTACACACACACTACACTACACACACTACACCCTACACACACTACACCCTACACACGCTCATCCTCGCATCGCGAGCTTTCGATGAGCTCCTGCGGCCGTCTGGAACGCTCTTCCGTCCGTTAATAGGAAGCCACTGGAGCGATCCACTTTTTAAATCATCATCTAGATTGAAAACTCCTTTTGTTTAGGATTGCGTTTTGTGTTTAGTTTCTTGTCCTTCCACCGCACCTCTGTTTAGCACGGTTAGCTACGTACGGTGCGAAAGAAGTTCAAGATGGCAGTGTTACAGAACGAGGAAGAGGATGCTGCAAGGTGACACTGACGGCTGCTCTGCGCTTCCAGTGTTCAGGGGCCTGCTCAAGGCTCCGGCTGGAGCACGCCATGTACCACACACGGTGATGTGCAGCGCGTCTTCTTCGAACCCTGGGGGGGGCGGACAAGCCCCTCTCTGTACCAGCGTGGACGGCACCCTCGTGGTGTTCACCTTCTGAAGCGCTCGCTCGTCACCGTGGTGTGCGCGATGACCACCACAGCCACCACGTGACTTTTCTTTCGTGTTGTGCGCGGTGCATTTAGCGCCACAGCGCGTGTATTTGTAGCGTTTGTTGTATTTGTGTTGCTGGTGACTTTGTGTATTTCGTACTGGAATCGCCTCCAGTGCTGTTGCTGCCGGCGGCAATAAAAGTTGTTTAAAAGTAAAAATTAAAAGTCTCTGCACCATCTCTTGTCCCCCTCCACTCAACACCCAGCCCCATTCACCGTCTCACCTCGTCTCATTCTCTGACCCCCCCTCCTCTTCCTCCTCGTGTTAACTCTGCTGCCGTGCGCTCTGACGTCGTGACGGCCACGTGTCCCCCTGCATGCTACGCCCCCTTCCCAGGTGTGTCGGGGCTCGTACACATCGTCCTCGGTGCCACATGCCGGTGTTGACATTCTCAACCGTTTCGTTTCGACGTTGGCTCTGTTCTTCGGCCAGAGCGGGAGACGTCCTTTGAGGTCAGGGGAAGCAGGTTTTTGCGGGTGGGCTGACAAGAAGCCATCCGTCTGACTTTCGCACATCTTAGGCACTTCTGTTTTCTCTCTCGAAAATCTCTCTCCACATTAATGCAAACAAGTATCTCCAACTTATTGGTTCTTTCGGTAAAGTCACGTAGAAGGGAAGTAATACAATTATAAAAATAAACATAATAAAATAATTCTCACGACATTTCGGCCACAACGCAAGCAGCCGTCCTTGCGTTGTGGCCGAAACGTCGTGATAATTTTTTTGTATTACTTCCCTTCTACATGACTTTACCGAAAGAACCAAGAAGATGAATCCCTGCAGTCACGAAAGCTTTAAATCGAAAAGTATCTCCAACGCGATGGAGGTTATTTTATCGGACACGCGTGAAGCAGCCAGCTCGTCCCTACGTCGTTTCGTTGTTGATTGCAGCCAGCTTCGTCAGGATATTTGCCTGACACGTTGTGTTCACGTGACACGCCCTACGAATGTGCTGTGTCGATATGTGGTGGGCTGAAGGACGCATTTATATTTACGCGATGAAACCCGAAATAACATTGATTGTGTATAATATTGGTCGCGAAAGCCCACGTGTTAGACTCTCTCCAGAAACGACCTGGCCACAAATGAAAGCCCAACGAAGTGGCTCATCACGCGGACATTCATAGCAACGAAATCAATTCGAAACGCGCGATGTTGATTCCCAATACGGAGAGAGAAAAAAAACGGAAGGACCCGGAGGAAAAATCCACGCGACCATGGGGGAGAGAGACACGCGGAACACCAGATATACAGCAGCAGGCGTCAGGGTCGGGATCGAAACCGCGACCTCCTGTATACCAGGCGAGGTAGTTAGCATACCCTAGCCACGGTAATGATGATAAGAGAGAGAGAGAGAGACGCTAACTCCAAATATACAGCAGCAGGCGTCAGGGTCGGGATCGAACCCACGACCTCCTGCGTACCAGGCGAGGTAGTTAGCATCTCCTAGCCACCTTCACGCATATTTTCAATGAACCAACATCTTTCGAACTCGTATTTTGCAAACGAGATGGACTGCGGAGCGGCTGAGAGCCATTTCCGCCGATACCCACGCGGCTTTTGTGGTCGTGCGATGAGAGTGCGATGATCCACATATCGAGTCTCATCTCTCTCCACATCGAGTCACAGACGTCGCGTTGGAATGTACCGGTAGGATCGCCTAAACCGCTGGGTGAATCCCGCCTCGAATTTCAGAACCAAGATCTCATCCACTCATTTCCCCGCGATCGTTGGACAATGCACGGATGTTCATATTGACCTCTCCGCTATTCAGAACCGTGTCCTGACCCCCCCCTCCCCGCAACGAGAAATGTATATTAATTCTAGATTTGAAGCTTTCGTGACTGGCAGGGTTCATACTCGCAGGTTTTTTCGGTAAAGTCACGTAGGTATAAAGTAAATAATCAAAGATAAATAATAAAAATAATAGAAAAAATAATAGAAATAAATCAATTAAATCACGACGTTTCGGAGGCAACACAAGCTTCCGTCTTCAGGTGGAACCGTCACAGCACGATTGCTGTATCAAGATTGCTGTAGCACGATTGCTGTAGCACGATTTGCTGATACAGATTGCTGTAGCACGATTGCTGATACAGATTGCTGATACAGCAATCGTGCTGTGACGGTTCCACCTGAAGACGGAAGCTCGTGTTGCCTCCGAAACGTCGTGATTTTTATTTTATTTATATTATTTCTTCTATTATTTTTATTATTTATCTTTTATTATTTATTTTTTACCTACGTGACTTTACCGAAAAAAGCATAAGAAAATGTATATTACACACACACACGAATACGCGCGCGCGCACACAAAGCTAAATGTCCCATCGTCGCGCCGCGGTGACAGTGGCGGCTTCAACAGATGCCCGACCGACCGGCTCGCGCCGTGGCAGGCAGCTCTGGCTCCAACTTCAAACGCACGTGGACGCGGGACGTCGGCTCCGAACCGAGTTGTGAGGCTCATGGAGAGGCCCCGGGTAACTGTTCGGCCGCCACTGCTGCTGCTGCTGCTGCTCGTGAGCTGAAAGCTCTGCAAATGAAATGGGACCAGGGCGAGATATCAAAGAGGGAGAAGGGGGGAGACGGACGAAGAGCGGGTTCCCTTGCTACGTATCCGGAAACTAAAGGGAAGGCGTTTGAGGACCTCTCGAATTCTAGATTGGAAGCTGTCGTGACTGCAATGATTCATACTCTTAGGTTTTTTCGGTAAAGTCACGTAGGTAAAATAATAAAAGAAAAAATTACTAAAAGTAATAACAGAAATAAAATAATATTTTTTTTCCATTTAAAGTTTTCGTGACTGCAGGGATTCATCTTCTTGGTTCTTTCGGTAAAGTCACGTAGAAGGGAAATAATAAAATAATAAAACGTCGTGAGAATTATTTTATATGATTTTATTTTTATTATTTTATTATTTCCCTTCTACGTGACTTTACCGAAATAACCAATATTTTTATTAATTATTTTATTTCTATTATTATTTTTTGTAAAAAAAATAAAATTAAAAATGTATTATTTTACTTTATTTTTATTATCACTTTTAGTAAAAAAATGTTTTACCTACGTGACTTTACCTAAAAAACCTAAGAGTCTGACCTCTCGAACGTTGCGACGTCGTCAATGAGCCGCTGCGGGAATTGCCACGAGGCGCTTGCGAGGAGGTTGTACCCGCGGCGCGCCGCGTGCGAGGCCAGGAACGGAACGGGGACCTCACCGGAACCACGACGCGGGTGTTGGTTTCTTTTTGTTTGCCTCCCGCCCACGTCTCTCCGACTTTGGCTGTGTCGGCGGCCCCGCTGAGCCAGTGGTGGACACTCCGCGTTACTATGCCGGGGACCAGTATGGCGGAGACAGGACGCCTGGTGACCTCCCACGTGGCAGTACTTGTTGACTGGACGCCGTGGGGGGGGGGTGGGGGGGGCGATGGGGACATTTAGAAGCCACCGTAGCTGTGCACTTTGAAATCTCGATTGAAATTTCATTTCATGTATATCGCTGCTGTTTGTGTGTTCGTTTGTTTGTCTGTCCCCCCCGCCCGCCGCATCTCCGATTAGCGCGCCTGGCTACGCGCAGTGCGAAATAAGTTCAATATGCAGTGTCCACGCATAGCCCCGACTTACCCCCCGAACTTCTTTCGCACCGCACGTAGCCAACCGCGCTCATCGGAGGCGCGCCGTGGCTGAAGGAGCGACCGCTCACAGCGGATGCACCTCCTCGGCTGAGCAAGAGGCCGCCCGGCTGCTACGGTGCTGATGAGCGCCGCTCTGCGTGGATCCCGCCCATCGCAACGCTCGCTCCGGTGGGCGAGCGGCTGCCTTTGCGAGGGGCGCTAATGAATCTCTCGCGGGCCCGCGCATCGATCGAGGATCGATCGAGGCCGCGACTCGCAATGGGCCGCGAGAGAGCGGTTAATGCGCGGCGCGTTAACCCGATCGAGCCGGGGTGGCCATCAACGTGAGCGCGGCGAACTGGCGGCGATTGATTCTCTGCGGAACGGGGGCTCACACCGCGTCGACGATGCTGATGAGGACGATGGCGGTGGCCGATGAGACCGCGGTGAGCGCGTCCGCGGGACGTCACGATCACTGCGACGCACGGCTCCGCGACCGCTCCCCGGTCCTCTCTCTCCCGTGTCTCGGTGTCATCCCCAGCGTGCATCTATGTATCCATCTAACGACCCATCTGTCTGTCCGTCCAACCAGCTGATGGTGGTGATGATGATGATTGTGTGTGGTAGTGGTGGTGGTGATGATTGTGTGGTAGTGGTGGTGGTGGTGATGATGATGATTGTGTGTGGTAGTGGTGGTGGTGATGATTATGATTGTGTGGTAGTGGTGGTGATGATGATATGATTGTGTGGTAGTGGTGGTGGTGATGATGATTGTGTGGTAGTGGTGGTGGTGATGATGGTCGGTGACGATGATGCTGTGTAATGATGATGATGATGATTGTTGTGGTCACATTGATGATGAATACCGATGATGGACGATGATGACGATGTTATATAATTCTTATTTCGGATCGTGGCTATGATGACCATGCGCGATTGATACGATCTAGATTGATATATTCCGATGACTGTTGATGAGATCGCTGCCGATAAAATCTATACGCCAAGCTTAGCCTCGCAGTGTTGTGGAATATATCGATTGAGAAATTAAGTGCTGCTAAGATGCATCGAATATAACAACTACAAAGAAATCCCCATTTGTCCTTTCACAGGCTGTGAGCGAGTAACGATGAATGCCGGCGCGTCACGCGAAGAGGTGGGTATCCAGCGGCCGCCTTTGTCTCCCCAGTGCTGGTGTTTCACTTGAGGATGACTCGGTGCAGATCTCATCGTCACCGGTGTTGGTCGTGAGCGGGAATCGAACCCAGGTCGCCGGGTTCGCAGCGCAGCGCGTTCACCGCTGCACTGTCGCTCCGCACATATATGGACACCATGTACACACAACTATACATATATCCCGTGTAGCCTTTGACAGACTGCAGGGGCAAGTGGCTGTTAGCGAGCACCTATGAAGAACGGCAAGGCACACGAGGGGGTGGGTGGCCGAGCCTCAGTGGCGATGTGTTCACACCGCACCAGGTACTCATTTGAGGCTGAGTCAACCTAGGGGAGGCCCATGACCGGTTCAGATAATCATCACCGTGCACACGTATCGACACACACACATCTGATGTCGCATCATTCATGCACACCTCTCTCCCCTCACCTCATTCCAAACCCCACCAAACCCTAAACCCATCACCTACCCCAGACCCCCCCCCCGTCCCCCCTACCCCCCGTCTCTCTGGTATTAATGCGTCGTTGTTTGTTGTTGTTTTAAAGTTGTAGATAAAACCGCTCGCGTTCAATACAGCCCGGAGGCAAGGATAGGCATCTCAAGGCCTGTTCACACACACATACACACACACATACACACACACTCACACACACACATACACACTCATACACAGCCACACATACACACACTCATATACACACACCCATATACTCACACCCATATATTGACACACATACACTCACACACACACACATATACTCACACACACATATACACACACACATACACACATATACACACACAAACACATATACACACACACACACATACACACATACAAAAAGACAAAGATCCCCCGTATAGCCTTAACAGACTGTAGGGGCAAGTGCTGTTAGCGAGCACCTATGAAGGCCAGAACGGTACACACATACATACACACACGTACATACACACACATACACACACATACATACACACATATTCTCACACACACACATATACTCACACACACACATATACTCACACACACACATATGCTCTCGTATAAAAAGACAAAGATCCCCCGTGTAGCCTGAACAGACTGTTGGGGCAAGTTCTATCAGCGAGCATCTATGAAGGCCGGAACAACGCACGAGGGTGTGGGTGGCCAGCACCACGCTCGACGTTTACACACCGCACCAGGTACTCATTTAAGGCTGAGTCGACCTACGGGAGGCCCCCAGGACCCGATCCAAATCATCGTCACCGATGTTGGCCGTGAGCGGGAATCGAACTCGGCTGGCCGGGGATACGCAGCTCAGCTCCACCAAGGCTCCCCGCACAGTGTCGCATCACTCCATCACGCAAACATTTCACTCACACAACAAGCAGCCGCCATAGGCCACCAAGCGGGGGTGACGTCACCACGGCGCTTAGTGCCAGGCTAGGTGCACTACGAGGCTCGCCGCTTGGCAGGAGGTCGCGGGAGGGACCCAGGTGCTGGAGGAATCCGATGAGCTGTAAAGCGCTTTTTCACAGATGTCCCAGCGACACCATCTGCGCCACGCACCACGTGCATTTCGCTGCTTTTCATGCGGCCCGGCTGAAACAGCGCGGATGAGCACTGTTTTCGGTGGACGTCCTTTGCAGGTGGCCGCTCTGCTACGTCAACTCGGCCTTAATTGAACTCGGGTTCCACGGTGGCTAGGAGATGTTAACTGCCTCGCCTGGTGTACAGGAGGTCGTGGGTTCGATCCCGACCCTGACGCCTGCTGCTGCTGTATATTTGGACTTTGCGTGTCTCTCTCTCTCATCATCATCACGGTGGCTAGGAGATGTTAACTGCCTCGCCTGGTGTACAGGAGGTCGTTGGCTCGATCCCGACCCTGACGCCTGCTGCTGTATATTTGGACTTTGCGTGTCTCTCTCTCTCATCATCATCACGGTGGCTAGGAGATGTTAACTGCCTCGCCTGGTGTACAGGAGGTCGTTGGCTCGATCCTAACCCTGACGCCTGCTGCTGTATATTTGGAGTCTGCGTGTCTCTCTCTCTCATCATCATCACGGTGACTAGGATATGTTAACTGCCTCGCCTGGTATACAGGAGGTCGTGGGCTCGATCCTAACCCTGACGCCTGCTGCTGTATATTTGGAGTTTGCGTGTCTCTCTCCCCGTGGTCGCGTGGAATTTTTTCTCCGGCTCCTCCGGGTTTTCCCCTCCACATTTAGAATCAACATCACGCGCTTAGAGTCTTTGTCTGCTACTACACATTTCTACATGAGGATGATGATGATGAGCTCACTTCGTTGAGCTGTCATTTGTGGCCTGGTCGCTTCTGAGAAAGAACGAGAAAGCTTAGTGGGGCCTTAGGGGCCGTCCATAAATGACGTCACGCGATTTTGGACGATTTTTGACCCCCCCTCCCCCTAGTCACACTGCGTCAAAAAAAGTCAGACCCCCCCTCAAATATGACGTCACAAAGCTCTGCCCCCTCCCCCAAAAGTAAAACATGCTTCAAATCGCTTTAAACTATTGTCATTGTGGTGCGTATCTAATGTGGCGCTGCACTCTGATGTTGTAGGAGAAAACATTTATTAAAAAGTCTATTTAATTAAGTAGAACGTGTTGTCTATATTTATTTAAAGTTGCGCATTTTGATGTGACCCCCCCCCTCGTCACACATCGTCACAAATGTCTGACCGCTCGGGAGGAGGGAGACGATATTCTAGCTCGTCCACCAACGACTGCACACACACACACACAAAAAAAATCAATTACATCAAATTGACTTTGGGTCATCACTTGATTTCGATACACTATAGCTCAGTGGGCCTTAGCAGGTAAACAAAAAATAGTTTAATCGTAAATTGAAGGAAAAATAAATAAAAGTTTCGTGTAAATGAGCACGTGGTCGACTGTTGGATTTGTTGTGCGCGTTCACTCCGTCAGCCGCAGTGGTCGCACTGCTGATGAAGCCAACGCGTGACGGGCATGAGTGGGGGTACGTGTGTGGGCAGTTGGAGGCAGTCGTCCGCCAACAACAACGGAGGGCGGAGGAGCGACGCTCACAACAACGAGCGGAGCGCCGGGTGACTAAAGCACAGCAAGTTGGCACAGTAGGGGGCACAGGTGGTGCATCAGCCAGTCATCTCGGTCATCTCGGTCAGTCGACCCGTGGCACCTGCTGGGTCTGTCCCGTGACCTCCTGCCAGCGGGCGTTCGACACTTCACGTGGCCTCAAGGTGCACATGGCCTGGCACAAGTGTCGTGGTGACGTCACCGACACTTAGTGGCGAATGGCGGTTGTTGTTGTTGTGTGTGTATACCGTACGTTGAACTTCTTTCGCACCGTACGTAGCCAACCGCGGGGGAGGGACAGCAAACAACAACAACAACAGCACCGAGCAATTTCTAAAGAGATTATTTTTCAATGTAGATGCAAAAGTGCGTCGCTTCGGCGCCATCGTCCCAATGGCGTCCAGTGCCACGTGGGAGGTCAGCTGTAGTCCCGTCTTCACCATGCTGATCCCCGACATAGCAACGTGGAGTGTCCACCCCGACCTCAGGGCCGCCAACACAGATGAGTTGTGTGGGGGGAGGGGGGGGGGTCCCACGCGCTCTGTCGTCACGTGGCAGTCGGCAGCGCGCGCTTTGTGACGTCACTCACCAGCAAATTCACAGCGAGCCTTTGCGTTGAACGCAACGCTAAAACCCAACCTTCACGTCGAAACGAATGTTAACATCTAAACTATGCCAACATTTTGGTGAAGGGGGATGAGGGGGGGGGGGCACGCAATCACCACTCGCCAACTCACGATGTTGGTGTAGCCGTGTCTGTGGGAATCGATCAGTGGTTAGCAGTGCGCTAACCACTGATCGATTCCCAGTGCGCTAACCACTGCGCCACCGCTCTTCACCTCCCCCTCCCCCCGCCCCTACCTACTTACCTACCTCTCCCCCCTCTCAACACATATAAAACATATGCAGTAATAATGTGTGTGGTGTTTTTTTGGTGTTTAATGCGTACGGGTTTCCAAAAGCGTTCATTGAAAAGCAATGGATCTCAGTGGGCTGTGGCGCGCTTGAATCAAGGCAGTTTACTGTGTGTGTGTGAGAGCGGGTGTATATAAATGAGCGCAGCTTGTGAAGTGGGAGTAATATTTATGACTTACAAAGTATAGCGGACATTCTCCACAGCACCTTGATCTGCCCCTCTGAGCCCTAGCCGCGCTCCCATTGGTCGCTCGAGGCGTGCTTCCTATTGGCTGTTAGCTCCCCTGCTGCGCTTTGACAGAGGAGCGCGTGTGTTTGTGTGTGTCTGTGTGTGTGTCTGTGTGTGTGTAACTGTGTCTGTGTGTCTGTGTGTGTGTCTGTGTGTGTGTAACTGTGTCTGTGTGTCTGTGTGTGTGTCTGTGTGTGTGTAACTGTGTCTGTGTGTCTGTGTGTGTGTCTGTGTGTGTCTGTGTGTGTGTCTGTCTGTGTGCGTGTGTCTGTGTGCGTGTCTGTGTGTGTGTGTCTGTGCGTGTGTCTGTGTGTGTGTCTGTGTGTGTGTCTGTGTGTGTGTGTCTGTGTGTGTATGTCTGTGTGTGTGCGTCTGTATGTCTGTGTGTGTGTCTGTGTGCGTTTGTGTGTGTGTCTGTGTGTGTGTCTGTGTGTCTGTGTGTGCGTGTCTGTGTGTGCGTCTGTGTGTGCATGTCTGTATGTGTGTCTGTGTGTGTGTCTGTGTGTATGTCTGTGTGTGCGTCTGTATGTCTGTGTGTGTGTCTGTGTGCGTTTGTGTGTGTGTCTGTGTGTGTGCGTCTGTGTGTCTGTGTGTGTCTGTGTGTGTGTGTGGAAGCGGTAGTGTAGCGGTTAGCGCTACGCTGCGCTACGAACCAGGCGACCCGAGTTCAATTTCCGCTCACGGCCAACACCAGTGACGATTATCTGAACCGGTCTTGGGCCTCCTCGAGGTCGACTCAGCCTCAAATGAGTACCTGGTGCGGTGTGTACACATCGGCACTGGGGAGACAAAGGCGGTCGGGCGTAGTGCTGGCCACCCACCCCCTCGTGTGCCGTCCCGGTCTTCACCACACTCATTTCAGGCTGAGCCTATTTAGTTGAGACACACACAGAAACATACACAAGGAGAGACAGAAACACACAGGCAGGCACATAGACTGACACTAACAGACACACAAAGACAAAGATCCCCCGTATAGCCTTAACATACTGTAGGGGCAAGTGCTGTTAGCGAGCACCTATGAAGGCACACGAGGGGGTGAGAGGTCAACACCACGCCCGACCTCTTTTGTCTCGCCAGTGCTGATGTTCGCACACCGCACCAGTTACTTATTTGATGCTGAGTCGACCTAGGGGACGCCCAGAACCGGTTCAAATAATCGTCACTGGGTGTTTGGCCGTGAGCGGGAATCGAACCTCGGGTCGCCGGGTTCGTAGCGCTAACCGCTGCACCACCGCTCAAAAAAACACACGCACACACAGACACGGAGATTGTTGTGAAAGTTGCTTGATGGAAATGAGCATTAAACGCGAGGCCTATCAAAGTGGACCCTGCAGCATCGCTCACTGTTGCGCCGGCTAATTACTCAACAGGCGCGCGCGTAAACACAAAGACAAAGATGTCCCGTGTAGCCTCGGACGGTCTGTTGGGGCAAGTGCTGTCAGCGAGCGCCTATCAAGGCCAACGCGGCACACGAAGGGGTGGGTGGCCAGCATTAAGGTCTGCCGCTTTTGTCTCCATAGTGGCGATGCTTACACAGCGTACCAGGTGTTCAATTGAGGCTGAATCAACCTAGGGGATGTTTAGTTCATATATTCGCCACTGTTATTGGTCACCGGTTTCGTAGCGCAGTGCGCTAACCACTACACTACCGCCGCCCAAAAACTCACACAGACACACAGACAGACAGACACACCAACTCAAACAAAAGCATCGACATACACACACGGACAGATCAGTGCCGCATTAAGCTAGTGCGCGGCCTGTAGCATATGTTATAAAGGAGCCCTAAATACAATAAAAACCACGTAAATATTAAAACGCACACATTTTAAACTTACTTTTTCGCTTGCTGTACAGCCAGATAATACGACAAATCGCTAACCGTAAACACCCAGTCGTTCGTAAAAGTTGAAGGCGGTATAGTACTATAGTCATAGAGCTAGTGCAGAATTACTGAACCGGAATTGATAGCTTGAAAGCATTTAGCGCGGGGCCCTTGAAAGCTCGGGGCCCATAGCTACTACACATGTAGCTACTACACATGTCACTACTACACATGTAGTAGCTACTACACATGTAGCTACTACACATGCAGCTACTATACATGTAGTAGCTGCATGTGTAGTAGCTGAATATGTAGCTACACATGTGTAATAAAAGGACTCAGACACTTCCTTCTGTCTTCGTGTCTTTTATTGGGTTCTCGTCCTCACCCACACGGCACTCTGTTATAACTCTGTATTTGTAGCCCCCGGCTATTCACTGCTATTATAGCTCCTTCTTCCCTCTGACTCTCTGCTTCATCTACTGTAACCTCCTCCCTGCAGACTCGCTGCTACCTCTATGCAGACTCCCGCTGCTACCCCTATGTGCAGACCCTCTGGCTGCTACCGTATGCAGACCCGCTGCTGACTCTGTATGCAGCCCCGCTGCTGACTGCAGCCTCCTCGCTGCTTCGGGTCGGTCACCGCTGGCCAACGGTGCCGATCCTCGCTCCCCCGTGTTCGTGGCGATCTCGCCACCCTCCGCTTCGCCCTTCGTGGCCTCTCTCTGTTCCTGGTTCCCCGTCACTCCCCCATCCTCTTCCGGTTCCCCCCCTTCTATACTCAACCCCTCTCCCCCCACGTGACCTAACTCCTCCCCTCATGACGGCACCTCCGGAGGGCCGTTTACACCCGCATTACATCACCCTCCCCCATAAAGAAAATCCAGCCGACCTCGGCTGAATTGCAACCTGAAAAGCAATGCGGGTGTAAAGGGCCAACACGTAAAAAGACACGAAGCATGCAAGAACAATATAACAATGAACACAACACAACACAATCTAACGAAACGTGAGGGATTTCGAGCGAGTACGGGTAGCCGGGCCGTCCCGGACGGTCGGCAGCCCACCCGCCGAGCGGGAACGTGGAAGGGTTTTAGGGGCGACGGGCGTAAGTTCTTCCGTCGCCATTGGAGGCCCGCCACTGTCCCGCTCGCGTCCAGAGACATCCCGTACTCGCGTCCGCGGAGGGATAGGAAGAGCTGCAGGTCCCGTGGGTTCCGCGGCACCGGTCGGCATCCCACGAGCGGAACGTCCTCCTCCCTGCGCTGTCACGGCCGGCTTGTCTGTGAAGGGTACGACAGGCGCTCTCGCAAGGTCAGCAGACACAGGCAAGGGCGAGTCGGCAGCAACAGACCCCGGCAAGGCAACTTCGGGAGATGACGCATCCGGCCGCGGGGCAATGTATGGCTTCAACCGGGATGTATGCACGAACCAGCGCCGCGAACCAACCTGAACACGCGCCGACTGTGGGTTGGGAACCTCAATGAGGCGGACCGGACCTTGCCACGGTTTGTGTAATTTAGGAGAGGTGCCTGGCCGCACCTGTGGGCAATGAAGCCAGGCCAGGTCCCCTTTCTTCCAGGGGCACTCCCCCTTCGAACGTCGGGCACACCGCTCATTCCTGGCCTGAGCTTTGGCTGTAGCCATGCGGGCTCTTTCCCTCGCCTCAGTGACACGGCGAACGTTGTCCTGAATATACTCAGGAAGAGGCTTAACAGGTCCCCTCGCACCGGTTCCCAACTGCTCATTAATCGGCGGCACATTCTCACGGCCGTACATAAGGAAGAACGGCGAGTATCCAGTAGCCGCGTGCGGCGTCATGCGATACGCCGAAAGCACCCCAGGGATATGCAAATCCCAATCAGATTGATTTTCCCCGACTGTATGGCACAGCATGGCGGACAGAGTCCGATTCAACCGTTCCACCATCCCATCCGTTTGTGGGTGGTAGGGGGACGTCCGTATCTTTTTAGTTCCCAAAGCCGCACACACCTCCCCCAACAATTTGGACGAAAAGTTACGCCCCTGATCTGTAAGGAGCCTCTCCGGCGCCCCCTTGTCCATTACATACCCAAATAGAAAGGCGTCAGTGATAGACGCCGCTGACTGGTCAGGCAAAGGCCAGGCCATCGGCCAGCGAGAGAGGTATTCCACCCCCACCAGTAAATACTTATTTCCCTTAGCGGATGGCGGAAAGGGTCCCAAAATATCTAACGCCACCAGCTCATTAACCCGAGATACTTGAATCGATTGTATCGGCGGAACATATGGATGTTTAGGTGGTTTACGGCGGGCACAATCGGGACACGCGCGAACGTGACCGACGACATCCGTCGTCATGCCGTGCCAATAATAGTCTCGTTGCAGCGTCAATAGGGTTTTCTGCACCCCCAGGTGTAAAAGTGTGTCACAGTGCAAAGATCTAATCAACTCGTACCGCAATGACGCAGGCACAACGAGACGCCAGTGTTCCTGTATCCCTTCCCTCCACATCAGTAACCCATCTCGGAGAGCAGTTTCCGAAATACCAGCCGCACCGAGTTCCTTACCCGCCTTCTCCGTTCGTTTTCGTAACGACACCAAAGAATCGTCCAACATTTGCTCCCGAATCCACACAGACCTCGGAAGACGCAAAATCCCGTCAGCCGGTCCCCCATCAACCGGTCCCGGTGTAAGCGGAGTTTCGAGAACATCCACCGCCAGCGCGACAGGCTGAGGGGGGGGCTGAGTCGGTCCACACCTATGCGTCCCTGACGCACACGCACAAGGGGATTGTTGCGGCAACCTGGACAGTGCGTCCGCGTTAGCGTGACGCACACCCTTCCGATGGTGAATTTGGAAGGAAAATTCTTGCAACGTGTCCAGCCATCTCGCCAATTGCCCGGATGGCTGGTCCATCTTAAGAGCGTACTGCAAGGCCGCATGGTCCGTGCGGACAATAAACGACCGACCGTACAGATACGGTCGAAATTGGCGGAGAAAAAACACAATAGCCAAAAGTTCCCTGCGAGTGACGCAGTAACGGGTTTCCGCGGGAGACAAAACTCGACTCCCATACGCCACCACACGCTCAACACCACCTTTTGACTGGGACAACACCGCCCCAATGCCAGTGTCACTCGCATCAGTATCCAGAATGAAGGGATGTTCAAAATCCGGATAATCCAACGTCGGCGCAGTAGCCAATAAATCGCGCAGGCTCCGAAACGCCGCCTCCTCCGGCGGTCCCCACACAAATTTATGCCCCTTCCCAGTAAGGAGATGTAAAGGCCTGGCGATAGTAGCGAAATTCGGAACAAACCTCCGATAATATGAGGCGAACCCCAAAAACCGACGCACATCACCCACCGTGGCCGGGGTTGCCCAATCCCTGACACACGCAGTTTTCTCTGGATCCGTGGCCACCCCGTCCGCACTAACAATATGTCCCAAGTATCGAACGGAGCGTTGCAGTAAATGACATTTCTTAGGCTTGAATTTCAAATTAGCAGAACGCATTCTGGCGAATACAGCCTCCAACCGCAGTAAATGCTCATCAAATGTGCGGCTGAAGACTATAATATCATCTAAATAAATGAGACATGTCTCCCACTGCAACCCCGTCAACACCAACTCCATCAACCTCTGAAAAGTGGCAGGGGCAGCATTCAACCCCATCGGAAGACAGTTAAATTGGAATAACCCCTGCGGCGTACGGAAAGCTGTCTTTTCTCGCGAGGGCTCGTCAAGGGGGAGCTGCCAGAAGCCCGAAGAGAGATCTAGCGTTGAAAAAAACTTAGCCCCTGACAAGGCGTCGAGAGAATCGTCCATACGCGGCAGGGGATACGCATCTGCCACCGACACTTTATTCAGCTTCCGAAAATCCACACAAAATCGCAATTTACCATCCTTCTTTTTAACCAACACAACAGGCGCGCCCCATGGGCTATTAGACGGAGATATAATATCCGCTTTCAACATGTCTTCCACTGCCCCTCGAACATGCTCACGCTCAGCCGGACTCATCCGACGCGAGTTCAACCGGATAGGGGCAGCGTCCCCCGTGTCGATATGATGAGAGAGAAGCGAGGTGCGTCCCAAGTCCAAATCGTCCGAGCTAAACACATCGGAATAGCTCGATAATAATTTATAAATCGCACAACGCTGCTCGGTGGAAAGGGCCGAATTTTCCCCACATAATTCGGCGATCCAACGATCATCAACCCCTCCATCCTGTGAAACACCACCCACAAGCCCCCCGTCCGGCAGGTCACTCTGGGCCGTAAACGCCGTAATGGCATGTGCCACAACGGTACCAGCTGGCACACACACGCTTTCAGCACTCGCATTTAACACCTGCAAAAACGGGCGCTGATCTGGACGGACAATAGTTTGCGCCCCTACCAGCGCTAAGCCGCCCGTAACCGCGGCGGACGGCGACAGCAAAATCCCAAAAGCACCCTGCCGACCCGGAACCGGCTTCCGGTATCGTAAGGGAATGAGCATCTGAGAGCCAGGTGGAATATCAACCGAAACTTCCGATAGCGCCTGCACCTGGGCGACAGGAGCCGGTCGCCCCCAGGCGGACTGTAAAATTCCAATTTCCGGCCCCCCGGTAGTTCTATGCAATTTTCATTGATTCTAATTAGAATGGGCATCTTAGCCAAAAAATCCGTACCCAACAGGCAAGGAACCGCCAGGGACCTCGAAATCAACACAACGCCCGAGGCCGAGACACCCCCGATAGAAATGTTAGCGTCCACCTGTCCCACGATGCCCATACTACCCCCGTTCGCAGCGATGCAGGAAGCGTAAGCCGGCCTCACGGCCCCCGGTGGGATGTTCAAAAGATGGAATATCACATCCGAAATAATGGTCGCGGACGCACCGGAATCCACCAAAATACGTACGTCCACCCCTTGGATGGACCCAGGTACAGTGGACGAACCGGTAGCGGCCGCGACAACCCGCCGAGCCAGCTTACGCCACTGCGTTATCGAGCGACAAGGCTCAGATACTGGCCTCCCGTATTTTACAACATCCGCGTCGCATAACAACGGCGATGAGTGAGGTGTCAGGCCTTGCCGGGTGTCTGGTGCGCACCGACTTTCCTGTGCCGGAGGGTCTTTCTTTGGGGCGTCCGCTGTCGAGGCCTCCTGCTGGGGCGGCCCCGGAACCCGGGCCCAGCAGTCCCTGGCATAGTGGCCCCGACGGCCGCAGCGGAAGCAGTCGACGTCGGGGCTGCGCGCAGCGGGCACCCCGTCCCGACGCGGCCGCGCCGGCGGCGGAGCCCGCGGCCCTGGCCTGCTTCGAGCCGGCCACGGAGTGGAGGCGGCCGACAACTCCTTTGGGCCGGTCGCATCCGGCACGTACACGGCCTTCGTAGGGTCCCACCCTACGGCCCCCCCATCGACGACAGGACCGCCCGTCCACGCCGTCACCTGTTTCCAGCGGCGGAGATTGAACTGGGCGTCCAAACACTTGGCCGCGGTCCGGGACGTGAGTTTTTCATGACCGCACGCCTGCATGGGAATGCCGAGATCTCGGGACAACTCCAACATCTTCCCCAAGATGAGTGGTTCCAGCAGGTCAGGCTCCGTCTCCGGGTAAGCGGCCATAGCGAGTTCCAACACGGCGCCCCTGTACGCTACAGGTGACTCCTCAGGTGCGCGTTGCCGCTGCACGAATCGGCGATGGGCGTCATCCGGTGGCTCGTACGCGTCCGCCATTTCCTCGAACACCCCTCGCAGAGTTTTCTTCTTCGCAGCTTTTATAGAGCGAAAAAAACGAACGGACTCATCATCAAGAAGAGTCGGGAGCACCTCCAGTGCCTCAGCGTCCGTCCACCTTGCCGTACGTACCGCCGCCAAAAATCTGCAGGCGAACGCACTCCAATCGCCCCCGATGGAGAACTCTTTGACGATTGTAAGGTGACGACTGCGACTCCTTGGCTTGCTTCCGTCCGTCGCTGACTCTTCCGGCGGTAAGTTCAGCAAGGCGTCGCAACGCTGTGTCGCCAAAATGGCGGACGATCCTCGCGGCGGCCCCAAAATGGCGGCTTCCCGCCTTCCGTGGTGCGCCACGCCCAAGATGGCGTCTTCACGCCGCGTGGCCGATGGCGGCGCCATCGAAGACGACCCGGGCTCCTGCCGATCACCACCATCACCTTCCAACGCCGCCCTTGGCGTGACAAGGTCACACAACTCTGTGATGACGGTTTTTAGGGTTGCCAGTTGCTCCGCCATCCGGATCCATCTTAAATCTTCGTCCTTCAACGCAGATGGGTCGGACGAAGGGGCCACCTCCTCGACGCCCGGGCCCTCACGGATCTCTCCCTCCGCCGAAGTGAAGCCGACCTCAGGAGGAAGATCGTCGTCGTCCGAAGATGAAGCCGACGCCGGGGATGGAATATTCTTTTTCCTCAGTTGTTTCGCCATGCCGTTTCACTTCTGACTCCAGTGTAATAAAAGGACTCGGACACTTCCTTCTGTCTTCGTGTCTTTTATTGGGTTCTCGTCCTCACCCACACGGCACTCTGTTATAACTCTGTATTTGTAGCCCCCGGCTATTCACTGCTATTATAGCTCCTTCTTCCCTCTGACTCTCTGCTTCATCTACTGTAACCTCCTCCCTGCAGACTCGCTGCTACCTCTATGCAGACTCCCGCTGCTACCCCTATGTGCAGACCCTCTGGCTGCTACCGTATGCAGACCCGCTGCTGACTCTGTATGCAGCCCCGCTGCTGACTGCAGCCTCCTCGCTGCTTCGGGTCGGTCACCGCTGGCCAACGGTGCCGATCCTCGCTCCCCCGTGTTCGTGGCGATCTCGCCACCCTCCGCTTCGCCCTTCGTGGCCTCTCTCTGTTCCTGGTTCCCCGTCACTCCCCCATCCTCTTCCGGTTCCCCCCCTTCTATACTCAACCCCTCTCCCCCCACGTGACCAAACTCCTCCCCTCATGACGGCACCTCCGGAGGGCCGTTTACACCCGCATTACACATGTAGTAGCTACTACACATGTAGCTACTACACATGTAGCAGCAACTACACATGTAGTAGCTACTACACATGTAGCTACTTTTGCTACGAGGATAATCCGCCACTGTGTCCAGATGTGAAACAGCGACGACAACGAAAAGACACAGGGCGCGCAGAGACACGCGTAGACACACGAACGCACACACAGATCCACCGCCGCGTACTGACCAGCGTGGTGAAGTATGGTCGAAACAACGGCCCTACACGGCCTGTAGAGAAGGCCGGTGTGTGGAGGAGGTTGTTGTTGTCAACACGGATTCGTAAATTACTTCTCAGCGATGTTCCTATGAATCGACGGGCCTTCGTCATAAGAATGTGGAATTTCCACGGCTGGGCTCGGGCTGTAAAGCAGCAGACGAGTGCTAAATGGCCACAGACAACGACGCTTTGCTGCTGCTCGGGACACAGGCCACGTGTCCACTGACCCCTAGCGTGTCACGATTGGATCGGTTTGGTTCGACACGGTGAGGGTGATGTTGACTCCCTCGCCTGGTATACAGGAGGTCGTGCGTCTCTCTCCTCGTGGCCGCGTGGATTTGTCTCCTGATCATCCGCTTTTCCCCTCCACGTTTCGAAGCGACTTGCGTTTGGGGTATTTGGCTGCTGTCAATTTCCACGCGATGAGCCGCTTCGTTGAGCTGCATTTGTGTAGTGAGCTCAATGGGTCTTTACCTGGTAAAATTAAATAAAAGCTGAGTTCCAGTTGAATAGTAGTCACAAACGCTCCTGCATCGCAAAGACCGTACTTTTAAAAGAACAATGAAACACGTAATAATATAATCAACTAACTACACACTTCCGAGACAGCCATCGCTGTTTTACGGGGCAGTTAGTCGCGTGAGTCGTGGTAGTAGTACGACATCTACAGCAAGAATGATCACCTTGTGGTGGAGAGTGTTCATAGAACACATTCCTCCTGCGGAGGGAGCTGGTAGGAACGTTGGGTTGCTCGGTCAATGGCCAGGGTCAACGGCGGCGTGGTGTATTCCGCAAATATGGCCGACTGTGAGGGCGGGTACAAGCCGGCGTGAGTAGGTTAAACGTTGAATTTTATAAGGGCACCACGGGGTGACCAGCCCCTCCCCACCCAGCCCCACCCTTCCCACCCCCCACCCAGCCCCACCCTCCCCACCCAGCCCCTCCTCATCCTCCACTCCCCACCCAGCCCCTCCCCACCCAGCCCCTCCCCACCCTCCCCTCCCCACCCAGCCCCTCCCCACCCAGCCCCTCCCCACCCTCCCCTCCCCACCCAGCCCCTCCCCACCCAGCCCCTCCCCACCCTCCCCACACAGCCCCTCCCCACCCTCCCCACCCAGCCCCTCCCTCCCCACCCAGCCCCTCCCTGCACGACGGACACTACAATCCCCTGTGGGCTGGTGTAACCAGGTGGTTCCTACCAGTACAACATCAGTGAGCAGACGTTGCGAGAGCGATTTAAAAAAAATATATAAAATGAATGATCTGCTGCTGGTACACACGCACTCATGAACAACAACAACAACAACACCATGAAACAACAACCACGTGCGTCAACTACAGCGCTGTGTGGGGCTCTTGAAAGGAACACATTTTGCTTTGTAATTGGCGAAGTTTCGGGCAATGGCCCCTCTTCAAAGCGCGTGAACAGAGGCCAGAGAAACAGAGTGGATTATATTAAGAGTTCAAGGCTGAATTTTACACAATGTTACACTTTTAAACGACCAGTTTTATTTGATTATTATTATTGAGCAATATGTGTTGAAGTTTCAAAAAACACGACATTTTAAAAAGTGCCCGTCACCCACCGGGGAGTCTCATCATATTGCCTCTCAAACATTCCCAAAGGGCACCCCCAGTGGCAGCTGTCCGTGTGGGCACCTGGCCCTGAAAGGCTATTTATTTACTTATTTCATGCCCTTGATCGGGTTATCGCGTGCGTAACAATCACTTCACTCCCATAATGCGGGGACCACCGCCCTTGTTTGCCGTCCATAAATGACGTCACGCGATTTTGGACAATTTTTGACCCCCTCCCCCCCCATCGTCACACGGCGTCACAAAAAGTCAGACCCCCCCTCAAATATGACGTCACAAAGCTCTGCACCCCCCCCCCTCCAAAAACAATAAAACATGCTTGAAATCGCTTTAAACTATTGTCATTGTAGTGCGTATTTAATGTGGCGCTGCACTCTGATGCTGTAGGAGAAAACATTTATAAAAAAAAGTCTATTGAATAAAGTAGAACGTGTTGTCTATATTTATTTAAAGTTGCACATTTTGATGTGACGTCACATTTCTCAAACCCCCCCGCCCCCTCCTTGTCACACATCGTCTCAAATGTCTGACCCCCCCCCCCCCCTAGGTGCGTGACGTCATTTATGGACGGCCCCTTGTTCGATGGTGAGCCAAAAGCCACTGCAAGCGATGATAACCGTAGTTTGCCTGCTGGTTTAGGCTCCTGGCAAGCGATGTGGATTTCATATGAAGGAACAGTTAGACCAGCGGTCGGGAACCTGCGGGTCCGAAGCCGCATGCGGCTCTTTAAGGACTTCTTCGTGACGATGAAATGTATTCATCAAAGAAGTAACCGTCTTCTTCTTGGTTCTTTCGGTAAAGTCACGTAGAAGGGAAGTAATAAAATAATAAAAATAAAACATAATAAAATAATTCTCACGACGTTTCGGCCACAACACAAGCAGCCGTCCTCAGGTGAAGACCAGGTCTGTCGGGGAGACAGCGTCTGAATGAAACACCACCACGCTTGGAGCGTATATTTAAGCTGGGTTGGAAGGGGGGAAGGGCGCCTTGCTTTAGGCTCGTGAAGGACGCTGCTATTGGGCAGTTGGAGGCAGTCGCCCTCCAACAACAACGGAGGGCGGAGGAGCGACGCTCACAACAACGAGCGGAGATAAAGCACAGCAAGTTGGCACAGTAGGGGGCACAGGTGGTGCATCAGCCAGTCATCTCGATCATCTCAGTCAGTCGACCCGTGGCACCTGCTGGGTCTGCCCCGTGACCTCCTGTCAGCGGGCGTTCGACACATCACGTGGCCTCAAGGTGCACATGGCCTGGCACAAGCGCCGTGGTGACTTCACCGCCACTTAGTGGCGAATGGCGGCTGTTGTTGTTGTTGTGTGTGTGTTTGTGTGCTTTGAGGGAAGCTGTAGTGTCGCGGTTAGCGCACTGCGATCCGAACCCACGATGCCCGCTCATCGTCGAGGGCAGTGTTCTTCATCGCAAATGACGTCACGCACATAGGGGTGGGGGGGGGTCAGAAATTTGTGACGATGGGGGGGGGGGGGGTGAGAAATGTGACGTCACATCAAAATGAGCAACTTTAAATAAATATAGACGACACGTTTTACGTAATTAAATAGACGTTTTAATAAATGTTTTCTCCTACAACAGCAGAGTGCAGCGCCACATTAAATACGCACTACAATGACAATAGTTTAAAGCGATTTGAAGCATGTTTTATTTTTTGGGGGGTGACGTCATATTTGAGGGGGGGGGGTCTGACTTTTTGTGACGCCGTGTGACGATGGGGGGAGGGGGGGGAGTCAAAAATCGTCCAAAATCGCGTGACGTCATTTATGGACGGCCCCTTATCGGCGAAAGTATCCCTCCTCCACCCCCCCTGAATATGAGTGAAGATCACCGCTCTGAAACGTCTGCCCCGCAGCGTCAGCCCACCAGCCCGCCGGCCAGCAGCCAGCCACGCGTGCTGTCAACACCCGGCCGCTGTTCAAGTGGAAGACCTCCCGTTTCATCTCTGCCGATGGCTTGGCGATTTCCTCTCCGCGTCTATGAATTAAATATCTCCGCAGCGTCCGTGCAGCGTCGTAAGAGGCGAGCGGGCCGGGCACGGCGCGTGAACCCGCGTTATTTATTGAACCGAATGTTGCTTTTATGGTCAGAGTTTCCGTGTTGTTTATATATATGCGTAAGTATTTAAATACGAGTAGGGAGATCCGTTGTTGCTCTGTAACGAAGAATAAGACGCGGCTGCCATTGTCACACTCTTCTTCTCACACTCCTCCCGTACTCGGAGCACTAAAACATTTATGATTTTGTTTGCAATAATAAAATGCCGAGATAAGATTTACGGTGATGTTTGGAAAACATCGATATATTTTTTCCCCCCAGGATTGAAAGAATATTCCGACAAAATAATTATATGAAATCGGAGCGCAATTTGAAAAGTTAGAGCGATTATAAACGAATCAAAACAGAACATTTATTTTCATACTAGAGGAATCCGGTGACCTATTAAGCTCTTTTTTCACAAATACCCAATTATAAACGAGCCGTGGTCACTCTTTTGTATTCGTTACCCCCACCTCTTTGGTGTAACTCTCCATTATCGTTCTAACCAAACGCCTTCCAAAGTTTCAACTCAATTCAACGTCTATTTTACTCCACGAAAAATGTCGCCTTATAGCCAATAACGCAGATAGTTTCGGCGGCAATGGTCCGCAAGCCTCTGTGTCTGTGTGCATGTTAAACTTCTTTCGCGCCGTACGCAGTCAACCATGCTAATTGCTCGAGTCGAGAAGAGGCCACCCAGCAGCCAGCCAGGAAACTCGAGGCAACAAATGATGTGTGACGGTAGTAAGACACGACACGGTGGCGAGATTTTAACTCCCTCGCCTGGTATGCAGGAGGTCGTTGGTTCGATCCCGTATATTTGGTTTTTGCGGCGTCTCTTTTCCAAGTGGGCGCGTGGATTTTCCAGTTTTTCCCCTCCACATTTTTAATCAATGTTACGCGTTGAGAGTATTTGGCTGCCAGACATTTCCACGTGATGATGATGAGCCACTTCGTTGATAACATCATTTGTGATTGCCAGGTCGCTTTCGAAAAAAAGCTAGAGAGTTTACACTGTGAGACATTTCCTTTACCAGTGGCAAAATATATTAATAGGTTTTTACCCTTTCAACTGGTACAAAAACTGACACCTTTATACAAGGCATCATGTTTACAATAACCACAACACAAGCAGTCAAAATGCAAACAAAAAGAAACAACTCTAATGATGATAATGATATGCACTGTCCTTGAAGTTGATTGGTCCACACCCGAGACAGCTTTTCTTAGAGCCTAGTCTCCATTGGTGTTGGACCAGATGACGCCAAAAAGCTGTCTCGGGTGTGGACCAATCAACAATCAACTTCAAGGACAGTGCATATCATTATCGTCATCAGAGTTGTTTCTTTTTGTTTGCATTTTGACTGCTTGTGTTGTGGTTATTGCAAACATGATGCCTTGTATAAAGGTGTCAGTTTTTGTACCAGTTGAAAGGGTAAAAACCTATCACTATATTTTGCCACTGGTAAAGGAGGTCTCATAGTGTAAATTCTTACCCCGAGCTCTAAATACTCTCATAGTGCGGTGTTTTTGAGTTGTACGCCTTTTGGCGTCATCTGGTCCAACACCACCAATGGAGACTAGGCTCTAAGAAAGGCTGTCTCGGGTGTGGACCAATCAACTTCAAGGACAGTGCATATCATTATCATCATCAGAGTTGTTTCTTTTTGTTTGCATGTTGACTGCTTGTGTTGTGGTTATTGCACACATGATGCCTTGTATAAAGGTGTCAGTTTTTGTACCAGTTGAAAGGGTAAAAACCTATTACTAAGCTAGAGGGCTCAGTGGGCCTTACCTGGTAAAATAACAGAACATTTTAATAGTTTATCTTTAGGACATTTGGTGGGAAAATTACACGGGCGATGTGGATGCCCTTCGACGGCTCCGCGTTTCAATGGTTTCCTCTCTCCCCAGAATCTCAATAGATTTGAAAGATCAGCTGGTGAAAAAAAACCCCACAACACAACCGCAACCAGCCCACCCTTTTCGCGAGATGATGCTTTGGCCGATGTTTGTCCATTTTAGATTCACCGCAGCCCAGAAAGCGCCTCGGGGCCAGAAACGTCAACCAGAGTGAAGGGATGGGGGGGGGAGACGCAAATCAGCTGATTGAAGCAACGGTAGGGATACCGGGGAGGGGCAAAGGGGCTTTGTTGTCATCTTAGAAGTTGGTAACCACCACCCACCCACCCACCTCCTCCTCCCCTTGCATTTTTATAAACATTTTTATTTTTCAAAAAGTCTCTATTCACCGGAATCATTGCGCCCCCGCGCCCCCTCCCGCTTTCACAACTGCCAAGTCCGTCCCGGTCCGAGCGGTGGAAACTGAATTTGACACCGTTGAGAAAATCGCATAGGAATGGAATATTGCATGAAGAGACAACACACACACATATACACCAATGCAGCGACCCCCCCGTGTCGCCTTAACAGACTGTTGGGGCAAGTGCTGTTAGCGAGCACCTACGAAGGCCGGAACGGCACACGAGGGGGTGGGTGGCCAACACCACGCCGGGCCTCCTTTGTCTCCCCAGTGGCGATGTTTACACACACACACCGCACCAGGTACTCATTTGAGGCTGAGTCGACCTGGGGGAGGCCCAGGACCGGTTCAGATATTCGTCAATGGTCTTGGCCGTGAGCGGGAATCGAACTCGGGTCGCCGGGTTCGTAGCGGCAAGCGTGCTAACCGCTACACTGCCGCTCCCCACAATATGCACACACACACACTCACACGTACACAAGAGCACACATGTACACACACACGCGTATATCTATGTACACACGCGCGTATATAAACACACGCATATACACACGCACGCACACACACACACGAGCGCACACACCACAGACCACATAAACACGACGCTTTTGGACCCCAAAGTGGCCAAGTCCTTCATAAAACTTTTATGCCTCCATTGATTTTATGTGGTGAACGACGGGGGGTGGGGGAGGAGGGGGGGGTCTAGAGAGAATCTCGGATGCCTTTGATGGAATCCGTCCGTCAACTCGCTCTCCAGAGCTCTCTCTCTCCAATCGTCTCCGTTAACGGCCCCGAGCCAATGGTGGAAATTCCACATTCGTATGGCGGGCCTACGGAATCTCTTCATCGGACGGCCACGGTGAATGTCCCACAAAAGCGGCACGCGGTTTCGTCGACCCCGAGAGTGTGATGGGTTGAGTGGAATCCCGACCGAGGTTTAAAATCACGCCTCTCCGTTGCAGCGATCCAACCACAGCGCCACTCATCCTCGTGACCGATTTTTTTTTTTAAATCAATGGCAGGTGTACAACACATTAGACTGATGACACGTGGGGGCTCAGGAATATTACACAACCACCACCCACAACCACCACCCACAACCACCACCCACAAACACCACCCACAAACACCCACAACCACCACCTACAACCATCACCTACAACCACCACCCACAACCACCACCCACAACCATACACTACCAACAACCACCACCCACAGCCACTACCACCCACAGCCACTACCACCGACCAACTCACCACCACAACAATCTACAATCAACACCATCACCACAACCACAACCCACAATGACCACCCACAACAACCACCAGAGTCCACAAGCACCACTTAGAACCACCCACAACCACCAACCATACACCACCATCAACAACCACCACCCACAACCACGACCACCAATCACCACCACCAACCACCACCACACCAATCTACAATCAACACGACCAACAACAGCAACCACCGTTCGCCGCTAACACCACCACGATGTTGTTGTGTTGTTGTGTAGGCAGCAGCGGCGCGATGCAATCGCTGCTCACGTCCACGAAGCGCGAGAGAAGCGAAGTCGCTCTCCCACCAAACAACAACAACAACCGCTATTCGCAACTAAGTGGCGGTGACGTCACCATGACGTCACCCACTCACCCAATAAATCACCCACTCACTCATTCACTCACCCACTCACTCACCCACTCACTCATTCACTCACCCACTCACTCACCCACTCACTCACCCACTCACTCACCCACTCACCCACTCACTCACCCACTCACTCACCCACTCACTCACCCACTCACCCAATACATCACCCACTCACTCACCCACTCACTCACTCACCCACTCACTCACCCACTCACTCACTCACCCACTCACTCACCCACTCACCCAATACATCACCCACTCACTCACCCACTCACTCACTCACTCACCCACTCACTCACCCACTCACTCACCCACTCACGCAATACATCACCCACTCAATCAGCCACTCACTCACCCACTCGCCCAATTACTCACCCACTCACTCATTCACTCACCCACCCACTCACTCACCCACTCACTCACCCACTCACTCACCCACTCACTCACTCACCCACTCACCCACTCACTCACGCAATACATCACCCACTCAATCAGCCACTCACTCACCCAATTACTCACCCACTCACTCACCCACTCACTCACCCACTCACTCACTCACCCACTCACTCACCCACTCACTCACCCACTCCCTCACGCAATACATCACCCACTCAATCAGCCACTCACTCACCCACTCACTCACCCAATTACTCACCCACTCACCCATCCACTCACTCACCCACCCACTCACTCATTCACTCACCCACTCACTCACGCAATACATCACCCACTCAATCACCCACTCACTCACCCACTCACTCACCCACTCACTCACCCACTCACCCATCCACTCACCCACCCACTCAATCACCCACCCACTCACTCACCCACTCACTCACCCACTCACCCACTCACTCACCCACTCAATCACCCACTCACTCACCCACTCACTCACTCAACAACAACCGCCATTCGCCACTAAGTGGCGGTGACGTCACCGGGACGCTTGTGCCAGGCTATGTGCACCTTGAGGCCACGTGAAGTGTCGAACGCCCGCTGGCAGGAGGTCACGTGGCAGACCCAGGTGCCACGGGTCGACTGAGATGACTGGCTGATGCACCACCTGTGCCCCCTACTGTGCCAACTTGCTGTGCTTTAGCCACCCGGCGCTCCACTCGTTGTTGTGAGCGTCGCTCCTCCGCCCTCCGTTGTTGTTGGAGGGCGACTGCCTCCAACTGCCCAGTAGTGTCCTTCACGAGCCTCCTCCACAGAGGCCGATCTTGACACTGCTGGTACCAGTAATCGGCAAGTCCACTCAGCTCCACATCCTCATGTACCATGTCACTCCATCTCTTCTCAAGCCCGTGCCGCGCCCGTTTAGCCTCCTCGATCCGGCCGAACAAAAGCTGTTTGGGCATGCGATGATTGGGCATGCGGGCTACATGGCCCAGCCAACGCAGCCTTGCCTGCCGGAGGTGCTCACCGATGGGATTTTGTCCAGATCTTTCGAGGATTTGTGAGCTCCTCACACAATCCAGGCTGGTTAAACCCAGGATTGATCGTAGGCAGGCCAGTCTAAATGTTTCTAACCGGCGAAAATGTTCCATTAGGGGGGTCCACGTTTCGCAAGCGTAGAGAAGGGAGGGAATGACTGTCACCGAGAAGACCTGAAGCTTCGTGCGGAGCGACAGACCAGGTAGCTTCCACACAGCGTTATGCAACCGATTAAAATATAATGCCGCCCACCTGATTCGGAGTGAGACCTCCGCTATTAAACTGGAGCCGATCATGAGCACACTGCCCAGGTATGGGAAACTCTCCACTCTCTCCACAGTTGCCCCTTCACCGATTGGGAGTTGTGGGAGTGGAGTGCCCGATGGTACAAAATACCCAGGCAGGTGCTTCGTTTTGGTGGGGCTGATGGTAAGGCCCCACCTCTTAGTGGCACACTCCAGTTCCAGCAGCAGCGCCTCCAACTCCTCCTCTGAGTGAGCCGCAATCACCAGGTCGTCGGCATACATAACGTGGTTGACCAATAGGGAGCCATCCCTTGATCGCACCCGGGCATCGATCAGCCTCCCACTGTATATGTACCAGATGGAAATTCCTCCGGTACAGCTACTGAAGGTCTTCTTGGTTCTTTCGGTAAAGTCACGTAGAAGGGAAATAATAAAATAATACAAATAAAACATAATAAAATAATTCTCACGACGTTTCGGCCACAACGCAAGCAGCCGTCCTCAAGACCAGGTCTGTCGGGGAGACAGCGTCTGCAGGCTTCACGAACTACGTGGTCGAAATATATGTTAAATCATTTTGGAGCCAGAGGACATCCCTGTCGTACCCCAAGGTGGATGATGAGGTGGATGACGGTAGAGGAGGTAGAGGGGGTGGATGATGAGGTGGAGGAGGTAGATGATGAGGTGGAGATGGTGGAGGAGGTGGAGGAGGAGGGAGCCCGTGGGCGCGTCGTGAGCTGAGCGAAGTGACCGCGCCAGCAGCAGCAGCAGCAGCGGCGGCAGCGGCGGCAGCGGCGGCAGCGGCGGCAGCGGCGGCAGCGGCGGCAGCGGCGGCAGCGGCAGCTGTGGCAGCCGAAGGCCACGGCGGAGCGAGCGGGGAGGAAGCGCGTGAGCGCCGTGTCGCTTGCCCTTAGACGGGGGGGCCGCTGAGCGGAGAGGTGGGGGAGAGGGGTGATTGTTTGTGTGTCTGTGTGAGTGTCTGTGTGTGTGTGTGTCTGTGTGAGTGTGTGTGTCTGTGTGAGTGTGTGTGAGAGTGTGTGTCTGTGTGAGTGCGTGTATATGTGTGAGTGTGAGTGTCTGTGAGTGTGTGTGTGTCTGTGTGAGTGTGTGTGTGTCTGTGTGAGTGTGTGTGTCTGTGTGAGTGTCTGTGTGTGTGTGTGAGTGTCTGTGTGAGTGTGTGAGTGTGTGTTTGTGTGAGTGTGTGTGTTTGTGTGAGTGTTTGTGTCTGTGTGTGTCTGTGTGAGTGTCTGTGTGAGTGTGTGTGTCTCTGTGAGTGTGTGTGTCTTTGTGAGTGTGTGTGTTTGTGTCTGTGTGAGTGTGTGTGTCTGTGTGAGTGTGTCTGTGTGAGTGTGTCTGTGTGTGTGTGTGTCTGTGTGAGTGTGTGTGTCTGTGTGAGTGTGTGTGTCTGTGTGAGTGTGTGTGTCTGTGTGAGTGTCTGTGTGTGTGTCTGTGTGAGAGTGTGTGTGTCTGTGTGAGTGTGTCTGTCTGTGTGAGTGTTTGTGTCTGTGTGAGTGTGTGTGTCTGTGTGAGTGTCTCTGTGAGTGTGTGTCTGTGTGAGTGTGTGTTTGTGTGAGTCTGTGTGAGTGTGTGTGTCTGTGTGTGCGTGTGTGTGTCTCTGTGAGTGTGTGTCTGTGTGAGTGTGTGTTTGTGTGAGTGTGTCTGTGTGAGTGTGTGTGTCTGTGTGAGTTTGTCTGTGTGAGTGCGTGTGTCTGTGTGAGTGTGTCTGTGTGCATGTGTCTGTGTGAGTGTGTGTGTCTGTGTGAGTGTGTCTGTGTGAGTGTGTGTCTGTGTGAGTGTGTGTGTGTCTGTGTGAGTGTGTGTGTCTGTGTGAGTGTGTGTGTCTGTGTGAGTGTGTGTGGCCAAACCCCATTTGGCGGAGCCAGGAGATTGAATTTTCACCCTCGGGGCTCCTCCAGAAACAACAAAAAACCATTGCGGATGGCCACGTGGAATGTTCGAACGCTCACTGCGGAGGAGAGGCCGCCACTTCTCTGTCGGGAGCTGGACCGGTACCGCCTGGATCTCTGTGGCATTCAGGAGGTCCGGTGGACCGGTTCTGGCTCCTGCCACCATGAGGGGTGGACAGTCCTCTACTCGGGGCAGGAGACTGCCAAACAACAGGGTGTGGCTCTTCTTCTGAACAAAAGAATGAAGGGGGCGTGGGAGCGTGGCGGTGAGGTGTGGGAAGCTGTAAGCCCCAGGATACTTTGGGCTCGCCTTCCCATCAACCAGAGGCGAGGAGTGGTGGTCGTGGTTACTTATGCCCCCACCGAAGATGAACATCCGTGGAGGGATGCAGGCAAAGCCGATGAGTCAGACGCTTTCTATGACCTCCTGTCACAGGTGCTGGCTAAAGTGGCCACTCGGGACAGAGTCATCTTGTTGGGTGACTTCAATGCCCGAGTTGGTCATGATGCTGGCACCTGGTCTGGAGTGATTGGAAGGCATGGGCCAGATCAGCTCAATAATAACGGTAGGAGGCTGCTAGATTTTTGTGCAGCCCATGGGCTTGTAATTACCAACACGCTCTTCCGGCATCGGCGCATCCACACAACATCATGGATACATGCCGGGTCCAAGCAAGAACATCTGCTGGACTACATAGTGACGGACCAGCGGATGCGAGCCCATGTCCTTGACACCAGGACCTACCGTGGAGCAGATCTGTCCTCTGACCATCGACTAGTCATCTGTAAGATGCGCCTGCCTTTCTTCCACTCCGGTGGTGGGTGTACACCCAGGATCCCATTCCAACCAAAAGTGGCCTGGTCTCAGTTAGCTGATAAAAGTTGCAAGCGAGAATTTCATCATCGCTTGCAGCTGGGGTTGGCATCGTCCCCCACTCCACCTGATGTCGAGGGGAAATGGGCGAGGTTTAAGACTGTGACTCATGCAGCTGCAATGGCTGCTTTGGGTACGCGGTCCAGACCTCCCCAGAAACCCTGGCTGACAGAGGAGGTGTTCAGGTTAATTGAGAAAAAGCGACAGGCCCACTCTCATCGCCTACAGCATCCCACGTCAGAGAATGAGGAGGTTTACCGCAGCCTTCGCTCGGAAGTTCGGAGAGCCGTAAGGCGCTGTAAGGATGGGTGGTGGTCGCGGGTTGCTGAGGAGATGGAGTCTGCCTCAGTGGCTCGTGATCACAAATCACTATTTAACTCCATCAAAAAAGTAACCTGCAGCGCCACACCTATTACCATCATTAGAGGAAAAAACGGTGATCCAATCTCCGACCCCCAGGAACAGGTTTGCAGATTTGCTGAGCATTTCTGTGAGGTCCTGGGGGAGGGAAATTATCTCAGCCAGGAAAACATCATGGCAAAAAGTGGTGATAACCCTGCTGAGGCTGCGGTGCCTCAAATATTGGAAGAGGTCACCCCCTGTGAGTGGCTGGCTGAGGTGCCAGCTGTTGAGGAAGTACTGAGGGCGATCCAGAGTCTGAGACCAGGGAAGGCACCGGGCAGAGATGATCTCCCAAGCGAAATGCTGAGGGAGGGTGGCGTTTGTGCACAGACTGCCCTATATGACATCATAACAACAGTCTGGACCACTGGACGGGTTCCGCAGGACTGGAAGGATGCCCTGGTGGTCCCCCTCTTTAAGAAGGGGGACCGTACCGACTGTAACAACTACAGGGGCATCTCACTCCTCAGTGTGCCGGGTAAGGTCCTGGCAAGGATTATTCAACATCGCCTTGCTAGGCACGCTGAGGAGGGGCTTGCGGAGCCCCAATGCGGTTTCAGGAAAGGGCGGTCCTGCACAGATGCCATATTTTCTGTCCGTCTGCTACAGCAGAGGTGTAGGGAATTCCAAAAAGACCTACATCTCTGCTTTATTGACCTGGTCAAGGCCTATGATACCATCAGTAGGACTGGGCTCTGGGTTGTTCTTCGTGCTTTCGGAGTCCCTGACCCTCTGCTCACGATCATTAAGGACCTTCATGATGGTGAGCGGGCCCGGGTAAAACTACGTGGCCGGGAGTCGGAGCCTTTCCCTGTACACCTTGGGGTGCGACAGGGATGTCCTCTGGCTCCCACATTATTTAACATCTATTTTGACCGCGTAGTTCGTGAAGCCTTCAATAGCTGTACCGGGGGAATTTCCATTTGGTACAGATATAATGGGAGGCTGATCGATGCCCGGGTGCGATCAAGGGATGGCTCCCTATTGGTCAACCACGTTATGTATGCCGATGATTTGGTAATAGCTGCTCATTCAGAAGAGGAGTTGGAGACGCTGCTGCTGAGACTGGAGCGTGCCACTAAGAGGTGGGGCCTTACCATCAGCCCCACCAAAACTAAGCACCTGCCTGGGTATTTTGTACCATCGGACACTCCACCCCCACAACTCCCAATTGGTGAAGGGGCAGTTGTGGAGAGAGTGGAGAGTTTCCCATACCTGGGCAGTGTGCTTATGACCGGCTCCAGTTTATCAGCAGAGGTCTCACTCCGAATCAGTCGAGCGGCAATATCTTTTCATCGGTAGCGTAACGCTGTGTGGAAGCTACCTGGTCTGTCGCTCCGCACGAAGCTTCAGGTCTTCTCGGCCACGGTCATTCCCTCCCTTCTCTACGCTTGCGAGACGTGGACCCCCCTGGTGGAGCATCTTCGCCGGTTGGAAACATTTAGGCTGGCCTGCCTACGATCCATCCTGGGTTTAACCAGGCTGGATTGTGTGAGGAGCTCACAAATCCTTGAAAGATCTGGACAAAGTCCCATCAGTGAGCTCCTCCGGCAGGCAAGGCTGCGTTGGCTGGGTCATGTAGCCCGCATGCCCAGCCACCGCATGCCTAAACAGCTTTTGTTCGGCCGGATCGAGGGGGCTAGACGGGCGCGGCACGGGCTAGAGAAGAGATGGAGTGATGTGGTACAGGAGGACGTGGAGCTGAGTGGACTTGCCGATGACTGGTACCAGCGGTGTCAAGATCGGCCTCAGTGGAGGAGGCTCGTGAAGGTCGCTACTGGGCAATTGGAGGCAGTCGCCCTCCAACAACAACGGAGGGCGGAGGAACGACGCTCACAACAACGAGCGGAGCGCCGGGTGGCTAAAGCACAGCAAGTTGGCAAAGTAGGGGGCACAGGTAGTGCATCAGCCAGTCATCTCGGTCATCTCGGTCAGTCGACCCGTGGCACCTGGGTCTGCCCCGTGACCTCCTGCCAGCGGGCGTTCGACACTTCACGTGGCCTCAAGGTGCACTTGGCCTGGCACAAGCATCGTGGTGACGTCACCGCCACTTAGTGGCGAATGGCGGTTGTTGTTGTTGTTGTGTGTGTCTGTGTGAGTGTCTGTGTGTGTGTCTGTGTGCGTGTGTGTGTGGGGAGCGGTAGTGTAGCGGTTAACGCGCTGCGCTACCAACCCAACGACCACAGTTCGATTCCCGCTCACGGCCAACGCCAGTGACGATTATCTGAACCGGTCCGCGGCCTTCTCCTAGGTCGACTCGGCCTCAAAAGAGTACCTGTTGCCGGGTGGAAACATCGCCACTGGGGAGACAAAGGCGGCCGGGCGTGGTGTTGCCGTCCCTCGAGTGCCGTGCCGGGCCTTCGCGGTTGCTCGCGACCAGCACTTGCCCGCAGTGGGCTGTCGGAGGCTACACGGGGGACCTGTGCCTCTGGTGTTGCATACACAATGCGCGGCTTTACAATGAGGCCCTTAAGAAGCGAACGAGAGCGCGTGGCGTGCATAATTGCTTAATCAAACAATATTACAGTGATGACAAACACATATGTTGGTCCCGGCGCGCGCCTCTGTGGGTTTATGTGAATTCATGCCTCTGTGCGCGTGCGTGCTGAGCGCGTGTGCGTGTTGAGCGCGTGCGTGTGCTGTGCGCGTGCGTGCTGAGCGCGTGTGCGTGTTGAGCGCGTGCGTGTGCTGTGCGCGCGTGCGTGCTGAGCGCGCGTGCGTGCTGAGCGCGTGCGTGCTGAGCGCGTGCGCGTGATGAGCGCGCGTGCGTGCTGAGCGCGTGCGTGTGCTGAGCGCGTGTTGAGCGCGCATGCGTGTGCTGTGCGCGTGCGTGTGCTGTGCGTGTGCTGAGCGCGTGCGTGTGCTGTGCGCGTGCGTGTGCTGTGCGTGTGTTGAGCGCGTGCGTGTGCTGTGCGCGTGCGTGCTGAGCGCGCCAAGCCGCTACGAACTCGGGCGATGACCCGTGGTCGCTCACGGCCAGCAAACGCCAGTGGCGAATATCCGAACAGGTCCACCTCTAGGTCGACTCAACCTCGAATGAGTTCATGGTGCGGTGTGTAAAAGTCGGCGCCGGGGAGAGGTGCTCGCTAACAGCACTTGCCCCAACAGACTGTTGAGTTTGGGATGTTATATATACGGAGTGGTATCTCTTGTAATCTCTCATTTACTTGATACAGCTGTTGGGCTGTGACGGTTCCACCTGAAGACGGAAGCTTGTGTTGCCTCCGAAACGTCGTGATTTTTATTTTATTTTACTTTTATTAATTTTAATTTTCTACCTACGTGACTTTACCGAAAAAAACTAAGAATATAGATTGTTGAGGCTATACAGGGTATCTTTGTCTTTGCGTGTATGTGTACAGGATATCTATACGCGATTGTACTGTGTTGATGTATAAGTGTACGTCTGCATGTGTACTATGTGTGAATACTTTATGTCTTTATAGGGGTATATTTTGCGCCATGAAGAAGGACCATTGCCATAAACGTCGCCAATGTTATATATTTTAATTTCGTACATGTGTATCAGTATGAGTGTGTGTGTGTGCGGTGGCGCAGTAGGTCGACTCAGCCTTAAATTAGTACCTTGTGTATTGTGTAAAAATCAGCACTGGGGAGACAAAGGCGGCCGGGTGTGGTGTTGACCACACCACCCGCTCTGACCTTCATAGGTGTTTGCTGACAGGACTTGCCCCAATAGTACGTGAACGCTATAGGGGACAGCTTTGTCTTTGCAGTGGTGAGCGCACTGGTGAGCGCACTGGTGAGCGCACTGCGGGGAGGGGGTTGAGGGTGGGTGGTGGGGGTGTAGAGGGGGGAGGGGGGATTAGAGAGTGTGGCTCTTTACTCATTCTCAGACGTGGGGGGGGGGGGGCACTTTCGTCGACGAGACGTCATCAGCGCGAGGGGCCGCCACGCACTTGAAACCACTGGGGGGTTGGCAGCAGCAGCAGCACGATGACGACGATGATGATGATGGGGCGGTGTTTTTGTATTTTTTTTAAATCCTTTATATTAAGTTCACTTGCTTGCTTGCGCGCTTACGACCGTGCAAATCTTTCGGTCGTTTTTTAACCCACTTCCCGTAATCCAATCGAGCTGACATTTTGCACACAGACTCGTTGTGCGAGACAATTAATGTTCGTGAAAATTTTTTCCAAAATTTTACACTGTTTAGGGAAAACAAATTACATATTTAATTACCAATTGCTTAATACTGGCAGACAATCATCTGACCCATAGGTGGCAGCCATCTCAAGCCAGAGGACGAGAGGACTCTAGCCGCCACGCATATAAAGGCTTTATAGTGAAAAACTTTGTTTTTACGGGTTTACTTGTTTGTATTTTGTATTGTCGGGGTGCCGCGCGTAATGCCCACGGCCTTGCAGCGACGAACACTGACACAGAGGGAGAGAGAGAGAGTACGGTATTATCTTTGTTTTTCGATGTAAAGCTTTCGTGACTGCAGGGATTCATCTTCTTGGTTCTTTCGGTAAAGTCACGTAGAAGGGAAGTAATAAAATAATAAAAATAAAACATAATAAAATACAATTCTCACGACGTTTCGGCCACGACGCAAGCAGCCGTCCTCAGGTGAAGAACAGGTCTGTCGGAAAGACAGCGTCTGAATGGTGAAGAACAGGTCTGTCGGAAAGACAGCGTCATTAAGACGCTGTCTTTCCGACAGACCTGTTCTTCACCTGAGGACGGCTGCTTGCGTCGTGGCCGAAACGTCGTGAGAATTGTATTTTATTATGTTTTATTTTTATTATTTTATTATTTCCCTTCTACGTGACTTAACCGAAAGAACCAAGAGTAAGGTATTATCTGTGTATTTATTCATAATAAAGGTTTTATGGGTTAGATCGCGTAAGTATAAATGCGTCGTAACCCTCCACCACCCGACACAGCCAATTAGTAAGGGATCACGACACATTTACATTGACGCGATCGAACCCAACAACGTTAATGATGAAGAGTATTGGTCGCGAAAGCCTGCCACGTGTTAAACTGTTTATTTATTGTTCGCGATCGACCACGGCACCCGCCGATACACACGGAGGCACAAATTAGCCGACATTGCAACAAACGAGCGTTCGCCCAGTGACTATGAAGGAGGAGGACGTGATGGGTGGGACACGTGCGCACGCTGGAGGTGGATCTGGTACGCAAATTTGGACATTGATAACAATGGGAGGAGAGTTTTTTTTACATTTGTGGAACACGCCTGTATGTTGAACTTCTTTCGCGCATCTACGAAGTCATCCCGTGTGCGTCCTTCAGAGTTCATCCCACAAGCTGCTCTTGATTGCACCCAGAAGCAGGGCCCGTCTCCTGGCTGAGCGGCGCTGCTCCGTAGCTGCCCCAGCAGCAGCAGCAGCCGTCTGGAACCTTCTCTCGCTCTCTCTCTCCACTGCTGCACTTGCAGCAGCAGCGTTCGAGCACCATCAGCATCCACCTTCAACAGAAGCTCAAGGATCTCACTTGGTTCAGGCCCTCACCTGGTTCAGACTCTCATCTGGTTCAGTCTCTCATCTGGTTCAGTCTCTCACCTGGTTCAGACTCTCACCTGGTTCAGACTCTCACCTGGTTCAGTCTCTTACCTGGTTCAGGCCCTCACCTGGTTCAGACTCTCACCTGGTTCAGTCTGTCACCTGGTTCAGTCTCTCACCTGGTTCAGGCCCTCACCTGGTTCAGACTCTCACCTGGTTCAGACTCTCACCTGGTTCAGTCTCTCACCTGGTTCAGTCTCTCACCTGGTTCAGTCCCTCACCTGGTTCAGACTCTCACCTGGTTCAGACTCTCACCTGGTTCAGTCTCTCACCTGGTTCAGGCCCTCACCTGGTTCAGTCTCTCACCTGGTTCAGTCTGTCACCTGGTTCAGTCTCTCACCTGGTTCAGGCCCTCACCTGGTTCAGTCTCTCACCTGGTTCAGTCTGTCACCTGGTTCAGTCTCTCACCTGGTTCAGGCCCTCACCTGGTTCAGACTCTCACCTGGTTCAGACTCTCACCTGGTTCAGTCTGTCACCTGGTTCCGTCTCTCACCTGGTTCAGGCCCTCACCTGGTTCAGACTCTCACCTGGTTCAGACTCTCACCTGGTTCAGTATCTCACCTGGTTCAGTCTCTCACCTGGTTCAGACTCTCACCTGGTTCAGACTCTCACTTGGTTCAGTCTCTCACCTGGTTCAGGCTCTCACCTGGTTCAGTCTCTCACCTGGTTCAGTCTCTCACCTGGTTCAGGCTTTCACCTGGTTCAGTCTCTCACCTGGTTCAGTCTCTCACCTGGTTCAGACTCTCACCTGGTTCAGTTTGTCACCTGGTTCAGTCTCTCACCTGGTTCAGTCTCTCACCTGTTCAGGCCGGTGGCGTACGAGGCACTGTGATCTATGACTCCGTGCCTCTGAGTGTGCGCTGTAAGCGGAGTTCATTCCTATTGCTGCTGTAGTTGTTCATGAGCGGACACATTGGGAGGGCAGGTGTCAGCTTGTACATAGCTGTAGTCGAGGATTCGGTCGAACGAAGGAAGCGATGGCGACGTGTGTGTATGTGTGTGTTCACACCAACAGAATCGTTCGCAATAACCTCTTGACCTTGATTATCCTGCTGATGGGCAGTCACCTCCTATAGCTCCATCTCTACACGCCGGCAGCCACTCCTCCTCCAAACGCCTCTCTCTCTTGCCCTCTTTCTCGCTCCCCCCCTCTCTCGCCCTCCTCTCTCTCTCGCTCTCTTTTTTTACGATCAGAGGAAACAAGAAGATGCTCGGTGGAGTGGGCACTTTGCTTCGTTCATCATTTCGTATTTTTTCGTGTTCTTTCCCAATGCTTTGCTTTATATAAACACCCACCCCCCCCCCCTTTTTAAATGAAAGATTTCACAAAATATTTCACGTTCTGCTCTCTTCCTTCTTACCCCTTCCCTCTCTCTCTCTACCTCCTCTACCCCCCCCCCCCCCCTTTCTCTCTACCCCCTCTCTCCCTACCCTATGTCTATGTTCCCCCTATATTTTCTATGTAATATTTGTAATGTTATTTTTTTACGACGACAAGTGCTGTATCTGCACCCAGCCATTCTCGCAGTCCTCTCTCTTGCCCTCCCCTCCCCTCCCTCTCTCTCTCCCCTCCCTCTCGCCCTCCCTCTCCCCTCTCTCTCGCTCTCCCCTCCCCCCTCTCTCTGTGTGTGCGAGCAATCTGTCGCGAGATCGTGATCACGTTCGAGTCGACGGCGGCGAGCGGAGAAGCTGAAAGTGAAAATGTAATGCCTGGGAGGCGCGGCGCAGCGCCACACACAATCAAGTCCAGGCCCGCCCACGGGAGGAGGCCAGGGAACAGGTGTGGTGGTGGTGATGGTGGTGGTGGTGATGCGCGTGCGTGCGTGTGCGTGCGCGTGTGTTATTCTTGGCGGGGTGGGGTGGGGTGGGGGGTTATAGAAAACAACAACAAAAATCCGCGGAGGTCGTCGTCTTCAATGTTTAATGCACTGGTGTGGAGGGGGGAGAGCGGGGCTTGGTGGAAGAGGAGGAGGGGGGGGGTAGGAAAAAAATCCGCGGAGGTCCTCGTCTTTAACTTTAAATGCACTGGTGTGGAGGGGGGTAGGGGGGGGCTTGGTGGGAGAGGAGGGGGGGGTGTAGGGAAAAAATAATCGGAGGTCGTCGTCTTCAACGTTGAATGCAGCGGTGGGGAGGTGGGAGGGCTTGGTGGGAGACGGGGGGGGGGGGGTAATATGGAAAAAAATTCCGCGGAAGCCGTCGTTTTTAACGTTGAATGCAGCGCAGTTCTGTAGCTCAACAAACAAGAAGCACAGATTGTAAAGAATTCGTCAATAGGAAAGTCGGTTTTTATACAGGCGACGTTTCTGGACAATGGTCCTGCTTCACAGGGGAGATCAGCGTCGCTTGAACCGCGTTCTCTCTCTCTCTCTCCCTCCCACTCTCCTCCAGGTCCACGTTGTCCAGCCGGGTTTACTGTCGTCTGTGCTGTTCGCTCAGCGGTACAGAGCGAGCGGCATGTTGTGAGTTAAATTCCTGGGCGGGGGTTGACTCGGCCCATCATCCCTCCTGGAGGGGGTCTATACAACAGGTACCACTTTGTCGGAAAGTCAACAACGGTGGTTGTTCTCCGGGTAGACTCACCCCCGCCATACAAATGTGGAATGTCCACCACAGGCTTGTAAGCAGGAAGGGGCGCCACAGTGGCTAGGAGATGTTAACTACCTTGCCTGGTATACGGGCGGTCGTGGATTCGATCCCGACCCTGATGAGTTTGCGTCTCTCTCTCTCGCCGCGTTGATTTTTCTCCGGATTTTCCCTCCACATTTAGAATCAACATCACGCGGTTTCGAGTTTGTTTAGCCGCCGTAAATGTCCACGCGATGAGCCTGGTCGCGTCTGAAAAGGAGCTGCCTCGCTGAGTGGGGCCTGCTTACCTGGTAAACAGGGGGCGCTCACGGTGGACGTGAGCCGACGTTTCGGACAGTGGGCCTTCTTAATGCAGCAGGCAAATGCGATCTATCTTCTCTGATTTGAGTCGTCGACGACTGCGAAGGAGGATAATTTCCCGAAATGTCGCCTATTAGACTCACACATACACATTTTTTTTCCCTTTCAGGGCCATCGTTTTCTTGACAAATGTGTTGACTTTCGTTTTTGTCAATTGCCATTATTCACGAGCACGCCTGCTATTCACGTCTGTGTAAGCTCATTGGGAGAGGGGTGCGTAGCGGGGGGGGGGGGGTAGTGGCATGGGGGGGGTGCAGAGAGGGCACCCAGTGACGACCCTCCCCAGTATCGACATGCGATGAATATCAATGCATCACTCCCCCCACCCCCCACCCCCCAAAGGAGCGGGGATTATCGCTCATTGATCTAATTTCGAGCCTCAAACACGCTGCCTTGTTCTTAATCACCAAATTCCCGCAATCATGCCATCGAGGCTGAGCTCAGCCCATCATCTCTCCCCGGGGTCGATAAAATGGACAGCACTTTGTGGGGGCGGGGGGGGAGGGAGTCAGCCGCTGCCATAGGAACGTGGAGTTTCAACTGCCGACGCGGAGCTGTACACCACAACGATCGCTTGAGGCCGGATGTAACTTTTGCGATCACGCATCTCGACGAACGGAGGCGCAGGAACCCCAAGGGACTAGGCAGTCGTCTCAGACCCCAGAATCTGGAATTCAATACCACTCTATAGATTCACCCCCACCCTCACCACCATCCCCCATGTAGCGAATATGGATAGCACGACGAACGGACAATGTCTCATTCGCATTTCCGTCTCTAAACATACAAAAACAAATGTCTTACGCAACTCATCAGTCGCGCGGCATTCTGGGAGTGCGTCATTTCTGCAGAATTGTTTCAAGACAGGCAAAAGTCTGGACCGGTTTCGCCACGCAGTGTCTCATCGGCATGAACTAATCTCTGCAAGGAACTGGCCGATCTTACCGGCAAGAACCCTTCTCTGTGTGCTCCTACAGGGGCACTCGTTTCGAGTAATACGTCACTCATGATCAACGCTGTCCACATGGCAATTCGTATCTGGTCACGTCTCACTGATGACCCCAAGTTTGTATGAAACTCGCCGTGTCGCGTCCATGCAGGTGCCGGCTCTGTGCGGTGATGAGACGCACCTGCCGGGGAGTCGAACCCGTCCCTTTGACGCCCCGACATCTTATGCTCGTCAACTTTGCTGACTCGCCAGTGGCATTGACAGGCCTTCGTTGTATCCACTGCTGGATGAGTGTCTCCCTAAGCTGTGTGGGTCGAGGAGGGGAGCGTGGGGGGTGAGGAAGAGTTAAGTTTCTTAACCACACTTCACCGCGCGGGCCAGTGATGAAGTTTATGAAGTTGGTGTGCTCGTAGAGTGACGTTGGAGCATAGAAGTACAGCACAACGATGAGTCTCGCCGCAGTGGCCTCTGTCGCCCGAGACGCAGCCGTGATCCTGCTGAGGTCGGCTGAGTCGAGAAGTTCAACATACATGTTATGAATCTAGAATCGAAAACTCACCGCTTGATAACTGCTTTTTGTGTTAAGATTGTTGTCTTTCGCCTCGCACCTCCGATCAGCGCTGTTGGTTAGATACGCTGCGAAAGATGTTCAACATACATACAGTACATACCATAAACTTTCAAATAATCGTTTTATTTTTTATTTTACCAGGTAATGCCCACTGAGCGACTTGGTTATCACAAATGAAAGCTCATAGACGTGGCTTATCACGTGAAAATGTACAGCAGTAGCCACAAACTCTGAACGCGCGACGTTGATTCTAAATGTTGAGGGAAAAACCCGGAGGACCCGGAGAAAAAATCCACGTGACCACGGAGAGAGAGAGACACGCAAACTCCAAATATACAGCAGCAGCAGCAGGCGTCAGGGTCGGGATCGAACCCACGACCTCCTGTATACCAGGCGAGGTAGTCAACATATCCTAGCCACCGTGACGCCCCATACGCACATTGAGAAGCCAAAGCGACAGCGTCAAACGAGTTGTGCTCATGTCCATTCGGGCCCAAGAGTCGGTGGTGTAAACTCCACGTTCGTATGACAGGGGACCGGTCCATTCACATGACAGCCCAATTTATGTTATAGGCTGGACATTCAGACACGGTGTGTAATTGCAAATTCCGTTCTCCAAAATGGGCAAGGAGGCATCGTTGTATCTATCTGCTCGTGTTGGACGAGATGGTAATTATCGCGTCATTGAGCGAGATATGGATTTTTAGCTTGTGCATTTATAACTTACCCCCCCTCGGCAGCATAACAAAAGGCTGCTTAATCGTATCTTTCTTATCTACTTCCGCCATCTGCATCACAAAGCTTCAGTTTGAACTCCATGCGTTGCCTCCCAGCGTCCCCCCGTGCTTCACAACGTTACCTCCCAGTCCACAGCTCGCCCACACACTCACCATGGCCCCTCCCTCCATCCCTCGCGACTATATAATTCCTCGTCACAGCCATCTCTTAGACACACTTAAGCGGTTGTGCTTTCGCTACGTTGTCCCCACCTGAAGAAGGACGCTTGTGTTGCGCCCGAAACGTCGTGATTTAATTTTTTTTTTCATTTTTTTTTTACCTACGTGACTTTACCGAAAAAACCTTAGAGTATGAATCCTTGCAGTCACGAAAACTTCAAATCTAGAGATATGGATTAATTGTCGACGATTTATCTTCACGAATCGATTCTATTGACGCGTCGATTATTATTTTTCCGGTAGTGATGCCAATCCACAGGACCTCACAGCGGCGCAAAAACTGTACAAAATAAATGCAATCTAAACATCTGGGAAGAACAAACCCGCGCGCGTGTGTCTCCATCAGAGAGCTACGGCGAAGGGTCATTACCCGAAACGTCGCATTATATATATTTCCCCTTCGAAGGCTACGTAGTCATTGACGGGTGTGCTGAGTTCGTTATCATAAAAAATTGTGAAATTGGCTGCACACGTGACCACACAAAGACAAAGATGCCCCCCAGTTGCCTTAACATACCACTGAGTCAAGTGCTGTTAGCGAGCGGCACCTACGAAAGCTGGCACGTCACGTGGCCGGCCGCCTTTGTCTCCCTCGTGGCCATGTCACATCACACCGGACATACACATTTAAAAGCCGAGGGGAGCAGCCCAACACACCGGTTCGCATATCCGTCACCAATGTTTTTGTTCGCAAGCGGGAATCGAAGGTTCGTAGCGCAGCGCAGCGCGCTAACCACTGCGACACCGCTCCCCCGACGCGGCCACACACACACGGACGGACGCACAGAGACGGGGAGAGAGAGAGAGACGCGGGCACCACCACCACCACCACCATCCTGTTACGCCGTCATTAGGGACGGAAATGAAAGGGGGGGTGGGGGGTGGGGGGATTTAGAGGCGGCGGCGGAGGAGGAGCGCTGCCGCTCCGCCGCGGGGCTCCCCTTTAATCAACGCGATCTCCACTCGCGTCACTCAGCGCCGCCTCCTCCTCCGCTGCCTCCTTAGCGGCGGCGGCATTCGCGTGGAGCGGTGTGGGAGGGGGAGGAGTGAGGGTCAGGGGGGAGTGGGGGGGGAGAGAGCCTGTGTTGTGTGGCTCTTCGTAAGGCGGTTTCGCTGGGGAATCTCAGCGCGTTCTTCGGGAGCGATTTCTTAAGGAACCCTCCTGCAACTCGTTCTCCGCTGTTGTTGGACCTTTTGTCGGCGGGTTGTTGTTGTTGTTGCTGCTGCTGCAGCGCTCACGCGCCACGGATCTCCCGTGCAAAAGAGCCGGGCGAACGGCTGCACGTGACCATGATGATCATCCGTGTAACGAATCAAAATCAAGTCAACGCTCGGCGCTTTCGCACGCGGTGCGGAGCGGAACTTGGGGAGCGGCCTCCCTGCAAAACACAACCCCACCCACACACCCACACACACACACACCCACCCACCTACACACCCACACACACACAAACCCACCCAGCCACCTACACACCCACTCACACACACACACAACCCCACCGACCCACACACCGACCCACCCACACACACACAAACCCAGCGACTCACCCACCCATACATCCACCCACCCACCTAACCACCCACTTCACCCAACTTAACCACCGACCCACCCGCCTACTCACCCACTGACACACAACCCACCCACCCAACTACCCATCCACCGACACACAAACCCACCCACCCAACTACCCACCCACCCGCCTACCCACCCACCACCCACCACATCTACCTACCCACGCACCCACCGCTAGTGGCGATCATAACGAGAGGGAGGCAGTGGGTTAAGTGGCCAGTGACCCCCCCCCCCCAATCGCCGCCACCTCGTGTCGGAGAGGGGTGGGGGTGCGGAGGGGGCGGGGGGGACACACACAACTTGCCATCGCTTCCTTCCTTCTGCCAGGTCTCGCGCAGCTGTTTCACAGATGGGCACTCGACCCTCCGTGGTTTTCTCTGACAGTCTCTCTCGTGCCACTCGGGGGGACGCGGAGGGTGGGTGGGGGGGGGCAGTATTGGGTGGCCCCCCAATATCTTCAATGCCCCCCCCCCTATAATCGCCGCTGCTCACACAGCGAGACTCCCACGCGATCTCACGCTTCGCATGATACGTGTATCGACTCTTTAAATTGAATGTGTTTGTCGGTTGTTGTTGTTGTTGTTTAACCGCTGTGATCCCTTCCGAACGAAGTGGTACCACTAGACCAGGGCTCGGCAACCAAGATAACAAGAAGAGACACGGTTGTTTTCGAATTCGGTAAAAAAAAAACACGAAATATTTCAAGAGCCGCAATGGCACTGTGGTGGTGAATACGAGATGGTGGGTCCTGAGCTGCAGGTTGTCGACCCCTGTCCATGGTAAACTGGACTTCCATGGTAAATTGGACTTCCATGGTAAATTGGACTTCCATGGTAAATCGGACTTCCATGGTAAATTGGACTCCCATGGTAAACTGGACTTCCATGGTAAATCGGACTTCCATGGTAAACTGGACTCCCATAGTAAACTGGACTTCCATGGTAAACTGAACTCCCATGGTAAACTCGACTTCCATGGTAAACTGGACTTCCATGGTAAATCGGACTTCCATGGTAAATTGGACTCCCGTGGTAAACTGGACTTCCATGGTAAAGTGGACTTCCATGGTAAAGTGGACTTCCATGGTAAATCGGACTTCCATGGTAAATCGGACTTCCATGGTAAATTGGACTCCCGTGGTAAACTGGACTTCCATGGTAAATCGGACTTCCATGGTAAACTGGACTTCCATGGTAAATCGGACTTCCATGGTAAACTGGACTTCCATGGTAAATTGGACTCCCGTGGTAAATCGGACTTCCATGGTAAACTGGACTTCCATGGTAAATCGGACTTCCATGGTAAACTTGACTTCCATGGTAAATCGGACTTCCATGGTAAACTGGACTTCCATGGTAAATCGGACTTCCATGGTAAATTGGACTCCCGTGGTAAACTGGACTTCCATGGTAAATCGGACTTCCATGGTAAACTGGACTTCCATGGTAAACTGGACTTCCATGGTAAATCGGACTTCCATGGTAAACTGGACTTCCATGGTAAACTGGACTTCCATGGTAAATCGGACTTCCATGGTAAACTGGACTTCCATGGTAAACTGGACTTCCATGGTAAATCGGACTTCCATGGTAAATTGGACTCCCGTGGTAAACTGGACTTCCATGGTAAAGTGGACTTCCATGGTAAAGTGGACTTCCATGGTCAATCGGACTTCCATGGTAAACTGGACTCCCATAGTAAACTGGACTTCCATGGTAAACTGAACTCCTATGGTAAACTCGACTTCCATGGTAAACTGGACTTCCATGGTAAACTGGATTTTTATGGTAAACTGAACTTCCATGGTAAACTGGACTCCCATGGTAAACTGTACTCCCATGGTAAACTGGATTCCCATGGTAAACTGGACTTCCATGGTGAACTGGGACTTCTATGATCAGGGGTTGGCAACCAAAGTAACAAGAAGAGACATTTGGTCGAACTAACATCAGTGGCGCGCTCCTGCACCCTGCCTCCTTTTTTCGATCAGAAGAATCAATTTTATTCGATTATTCGGCATTTTCCTTCCTTCATAATGGGAATTTAAACGAGCTTTGTTGCTCATCGGATTCCTCCAGTACGACCCTTTAATACAATCGGGCACACGGGCACATTGGCCACTGAGAGCATTTGTAGCGTGGCAATCAGACATTTTTGTTTGCTTGCAATCCTCATAGAATAGATTTATTGTATCAAAATCAAGTGAAAACTTTATTTGATGTAATTGATTATTTGTGTGTGCGTGTGTGCAGTCATTGGTGGGCGTGCTGGAAGATCGTCTCCCTCCAGAGTGGCCAAACAATCCTCGATCCGAGCCGGTGATGCGGCTCAGTAAACACAAACTATTAAACTATTGTTTTGATTTTACCAGCTAAGCCCCCACTGAGCTAATTAGGTGGAGGGGAAGAAAAACTGAGGACCCGGAGATAAATTCCACGCATCGACGGGGAAAGAGAAACACGCAGACTCCAAATATACAGCAGGCGTCAGGGCCGTGATCGAACCCCACGCTCTCCCGTAATACCGGGCGAGGCAGTTAACACATTGTCCTGCGGAGGGAGCTGGTAGGAACGTTGGGTTGCTCGGTCAATGGCCTGCAGGGTCAACGGCGGCGTGGTGTATTCCGCAAATATGCCCGACTGTGAGGGCGGGCACAAGCCGGCGTGAGTAGGTTAAACGTTGAGTTTTATAAGGGCACCACGGGGTGACCAGCCCCTCCCCACCCAACCCCACTCCTCCCACCAACCCCCCACCCAGCCCCACCCTCCCAACCCAGCCCCTCCCCACCCACCCCACCCAGCCCCTCCCCACCCTCCCCTCTCCACCCAGCCCCACCCCTTCCATTTTTAGATGCACGACGGACGGACGGACACAATAATCCCCTGTGGGCTGATGGAACCAAGATATTCCTACCAGTAACATCTCGCTAACCGTGACGCCCACGTATATTGCTCGGCCACTTAGCACGGCGGTCACCTGCTTGACTCGGGCTCCCCCGATACCGCCGACTCGCACGTGTGCTGTACTGGTGTAGTGGTGTTAACTACTCGCTGTTCGCAAACCGAGAGAGCGGATCGTAAACAAGGTTGTCCCGCTCAATCAAACGGTCAGGGTCAAATGGGGTGAGGTGGGATCCAAACGCCAGATTGAGAAGGACCAATCGGAGGGTTCCACAAGGTGGCCGGGGATTGGACAACCCGGCAACGAACCGGTATAAAAGCCAGAGCGCTGAGAGCTCTTGGTGAGTTCTGTCACACGATGACCCAAATCGGCTGAAGACAACTAGGACCCTGGACCAAGCCTTCCTGCCCTTGTCAGGGCTGGGTCTCTGTGTCACCAGTGGTCAGGGGAGATAGGTCCTGGATAGGGCCCTGGCTCCCAGCCTTCCCGCCCTTGGGAGGGCGAAGGTCTCGAGCGACCAGAGATCGGGGACCCGCCGGCCCAGCGGCGGGTCAGTGTGCCTCCCCTAGGTCCCAGCCGGAGGACGCTAGGCTAGCGGGGAGATCAGATAGACAGCAAGTCCGAAGGCTGTACCTTCGTAGAATAGGAGCGAAGTGTGAGTGTGAGCTGTGCATGGTCAGGAGACTGTGTGTTAAGATAATAAACAGTGTGTGCCATGAAGAAGTTTAGAAGTCCATCCTTTACAACACTACACGTGGTTCGCTGTGGAGCCGTCACGTGATCCGGTCTCGGCCTTAACGAGGATCACAGAGAACATCTCGCCGCGAGGTGTCCGTTACACGCAATGCAACGCATCTCTTAACCGGCTCTCACAAGGTTAAACACAATGACATTGCGTTGTGTGCGTGGTGGCGGTGGTCTCGGGAGCTTCATGTGCGTGTGTGTGTATGATCGGGTGTTTGTGTGAGTGTGCGTGTGTGTGTGTGACCGGGTGTTTGTGTGAGTGTGTGTGTGGCCGGGTGTTTGTGTGAGTGTGCGTGTGTGTGTGTGACCGGGTGGTTGTGTGTGAGTGTGAGTGTGACCAGGTGTTTGTGTGAGTGTGCGTGTGCGTGTGTGACCGGGTGTTTGTGTGAGTGTGCGTGTGTGTGTGACCGGGTGTTTGTGTGAGTGTGCGTGTGTGACCGGGTGTTTGTGTGAGTGTGCGTGTGTGTGTGTGTGTGACCGGGTGTTTGTGTGAGTGTGCGTGTGTGTGTGTGACCGGGTGTTTGTGTGAGTGTGTGTGTGACCGGGTGTTTGTGTGAGTGTGCGTGTGTGTGTGACCGGGTGTTTGTGTGAGTGTGCGTGTGTGTGTGTGACCGGGTGTTTGTGTGAGTGTGCGTGTGTGTGTGTGTGTGACCGGGTGTTTGTGTGAGTGTGCGTGTGTGTGTGTGACCGGGTGTTTGTGTGAGTGTGCGTGTGTGTGTGACCGGGTGTTTGTGTGTGTGACAGTGTGTGTGTGTGACAGCGTGTATGTGTGTGTGCGTGTGTGACTGGGTGTTTGTGTGTGTGTGTGTGATCGGGTGTTTGTGTGTGGGTGTGCGTGTGACAGCGTGTGTGTGTGTGACCGGGTGTTTGTGTGCGTGTGTGCATGGGGGGAGCGATAGTGTAGCAGTTGGCGCGCTGCGAGACCGGAGTTCGATTCCTGATCGCGGCCAACACCGGTGACGATTATCTGAACCGCTCCTGGGCCTCCCCTAGGTCGACTCAGCCTCAAATGAGTACCTGGTGCGGTGTGTAAACATCGCCACTGGGGAGACAAAGGCGGCCGGGAGCGTTGTTGGCCACCCACCCCCTCGTGTGCCGTGCCGGCCTTCATAGGTGCTCGCTAACTGCACTTGCCCCAACAGTCTGATAAGGCTACACGGGGGATCTTTGTCTTTGTTGTATGGAAGAAGCGCTAGTGGAGCGATACAAACCAGGCGATCCGAGTTCGATTCCCGCTCACGGCCAAGACCAGTGACGAAAATCTGAACCTGGTGCGGTGGGTAAAGGGGCCGTCCATAAATGACGTCACGCGATTTTGGAAGATTTTTGACCCCCCCCCCCCTCGTCACACGGCGTCACAAAAAGTCAGACCCCCCCCCTCAAATATGACGTCACAAAGCTCTGCCCCCCCCCAAAACAAAAAAAAACATGCTTCAAATCGCTTTAAACGATTGTCATTGTGGTGCGTATTTAATGTGGCGCTGCACTCTGATGTTGTAGGAGAAAACATTTATTAAAACGTCTATTTAATTAAGTAGAACGTGTTGTCTATATTTAAATAAAGTTGCGCATTTGGATGTGACGTCACATTTCTCAACCCCCACCTCCCCCCCATCGTCACGCATCGTCACAAATGTCTGACCCCCCCCCCCACCGCGATAGGTGCGTGACGTCATTTATGGACGGCCCCAAACAACGCCACTTGGGTGCCGTGCTGGCCTTCACATGTGCTCGCCAACAGCACTTGCCTCAACAACGATGCTGAGGCTATACGGGTGATCTTTGTCTTGCTGAGTGTTAATGCGTACAAAAAGTGGGGGGCGGGGGTGAACGTGAGGTCGGGTGGGAGACAGAGGCTGGGGCGAGGGAGGAGGGATGGGGTGGGGGGAGGAGGGGAGGGGTGGGGGAGGAGGGGTGGGGGGGTGAGACACAGCGAACTGCCCCACGGCTAAAGTTAATTAAAACAGATTTTTGATTAAGCGCTCGTTACAGCCTATTTATGAGCGGACACTGGTCTGACATGTGTCTCCGTCCGTGTGCAAGTGCATTTGCGTCTGTGCGTGCGCGTGTGTCCATGAGCGCCTCTGTGCGCAAGAGCGCGTGTGCGTGAGCGTGTTTGGGGTTATTGTGTGTGTGTCTGTGTGTGTGTCTATCTGTCTGTGTGTGTCTGTGTGTGTGTCTGTGTGTGTGTGTCTGTCTGTGTGTATCTGTGTGTGTGTGTGTATCTGTGTGTGTATCTATCTGTCTGTCTGTGTGTAAGCGCGCGCGCGTGTGTGTGCGAGCGCGAGTGTGCTCTGCTTTGTGCGTTGTGAAAACCAGCACCACTTTGTGGAAGACCAAGAGTAGTTGCAAGACGGCTGAGTTATGGTACCCGTCATGGGAATATGGAATTACCAACGGAGAGGAGCAGCCCCATGACGCTCGTGCTGATTTCAATGACAAATGCCACTTCAGGGAAGGCGCGACCTCTTAACGGCGACGCCGCACGCCTCTAATAGCGACGCTAACGCTCTGCACGCCTCTAATAGCGACGCGATTAGTCCCAGTGGGGGAGATGGAGCATGCGTTGGCGAGATCCTGCGACCGATTTCAAGGTCTTTTCTCTTTTTAAATCCTTTATATTAAGTTCGCATGCTTGCTTGCTTGCTTGCGTGCTTGCGTGCTTGCTTGCTTGCTTACGACCGTGCAAATCTTTCGGTCGTTTTTGAACCCACTTCCCGTGATCCAATCGAGCTGACATTTTCCACACAGACTCGTTGTGCCAGGCAAAAAAAATCATTTTACATATATTCAAATATAAATCATTCATGGCTTTGGCTGAACGTCACAGTGTAAGAGCCCAGAGCGTAACCCCTCCACAGGCCGTGGCGGAGTAGCGCAGTTGGTAGCGCCCTCGCTTCCCATGCCAAAGGTCGTGGGATCGATCCCCGCGTCCTCCACAGGCGAATATATTTTTAAATCCTTTATATTAAGTTCGCTGCCACGCATATAAAGGATTTATAGTGAAAAACTTTGTTTTTACGGGTTTACTTGTTGTTGACCAGCAACGAAGAGGAGCGGCTTCGAAGCCACGCCATCGGAGACGTATCGCTACAAGAGAAGACCTATCCCCCTTGGACGTGGCACATTGACACGCGGCTGTCAAGTGCAGATCGAGGCCTGCCGATCGTGCGTGCAGTACATGAGTTGGCGATGCTGCTTCTGCTGCTGCTGCAGTGGCGGTGTTGTACAGGCGCGGATTCACAAAACACAACGTATTCGTCAATAACACTGTGGCCTTTAAAAAAGATTTGTCAAACATGTATAATAGGCGACGTTTCGGGCAATTGCCCTTTTTAAATCCTTTATTAAATCCTTTATATTAAGTTCGCTTGCTTAGGACCGTGCAAATCTTTCGGTCGTTTTTTTAACCCACTTCCCGTGATCCAATCGAGCTGACATTTTGCACACAGACTCATTGTGCGAGACAATTAATGTTCGTGAAAATTTTTTTCCAAAATTTTACACTGTTTAGGGAAAACAAATTAAATATTTAATTACCAATTGCTTAATACTGACAGACAATCATCTGACCCATAGGTAGCAGCCATCTCAAGCCAGAGGACGAGAGGACTCTAGCCGCCCCGATGCCACGCATATAAAGGATTTATAGTGAAAAACTTTGTTTTTACGGGTTCATTTTTTATCATTGCACGGCACGCATTGTGCTTTAAAGAAGGGTTATACTGGTAGGAACCTCCTGGTTACACCAGCCCACAGGGAATTATTGTTTCCGTCCGTCCGTCGTGCAGAGAGGGGCTGGGTGGGGAGGGTGAGTCTGGGTGGGGAGGGTGGGTGGGGAGGGGCTGGGTGGGGAGGGTGGGGCTGGGTGGGGGTGGGAGGGGTGGGGCTGGGTGGGGAGGGGCTGGTCACCCCGTGGTGCCCTTATAAAACTCAACGTTTAACCTACTCACGCCGGCTTGTGCCCGCCCTCACAGTCGGGCATATTTGCGGAATACACCACGCCGCCGTTGACGCTGGCCATTGACCGAGCAACCCAACGTACCTACCAGCTCCCTCCGCAGGAATGTGTTTGTCCAAAACGTCGCCCAGTCTGATTGTATATCGGCTGAGTGTGGGAGTGATTCCCAATGGGGATGTGGTAGATAGACAGGGAAGGGGCATACGGGGTGCTGATCACAACAATTGGCCTCGGAGGACATGCTTTTCGGATGTATGCATGTTGAACCTTTTTCGCACCGTACACAGCCAACCGCGCTCATAGGAGGTGCAGGGGAAGGACAACAAACTTAACGCAAAAAGCAGTTATAAAGTAACGAGTTTTCAATCTAGATTTATTTTGGTGATTTCTAGATTGATTTTGGTGAGTTCGAAAACGTTTTGTGGTTTGGCCATGTTTGTTCGTTGTAGTACGGAGTTAGAATGATGGCTTTAATCTAAGTTGTCTTGTGATTGTTGTTTGACTTGCATCCCACTGGGATTGTGTACGGTACTTTTTTTTCTGGAAGACTTTGCAGTTTTTTCCTGGATCTTTCTGTTTGCACATAGTCACTTTAAGATGTTTTTTTGTTCATGTTTTTTGTTTGTTGCGGTTGCACCCGATTCAAGAGCCTAATGGCTCACAGGGGTATACCAAATAAATTCAACTGAAACTGAAAAGTGCACAGCTCCCAATGGCTTCCTTATATCGGAAAGAAGAGCGCGTTCCAGACGGCCGTAGATGGCTCTCCTGCCCTTCCCGTGAGGCCAGATCTGCAGCGGGTACCCATTCGAGGCCGAGTCGACCTAGGGGAGGCCCAGCACCGGTTCAGATAATCGTCACCGGTTGTTGGTGGCCGTGAGCGGGAACTGAACTCGGGTCGCAGGGTTCAAAGCCCAGCGCTACGGTAACCGCTACACCACCGCTCCTCTACTTATCACCCCCCTCCTTCTCTCCCCCCCCCCCCCCACCACGACTGCAATTACGCCGGTCAGCGTGGCGGCGCGCGCGCGTGCAGGGAACCACGCGGCGCGCGCTCATTGAAACACTCCACCACCACCCCTGGTGGACGCCTGCGATTCGTGCCACTGCTATGAAATGACAGCGAGACCCCGAATTACGTCTACACTTTTCGATTTAAAGCTTTCGTGACTGCGGGGATTCATATTCTTGGTTCTTTCAAAGTCTTTGAGATTTTGAGACACCCCCCCCCCCCCCCACCGCCTACACATTTCGAAAGGAGTGACTAACCCCATATCTGCATTTGTCATCAATATGCTAAATTCCTCTGTTGATATGTAAACTCCTTTGTCAAGGCGCTCTGCTCCACCCATCCAGCTTAAAATACGCTGCCAAGCTTAGCAGTGTTCATTAGGACACTGTCTTTCCGACAGCTCTGTTCTTCACCTGAGGACGGCTGCTTGCGTTGTGGCCGAAACGTCGTGAGAATTTCATTTTATAATGTTTTATTTGTATTATTTTATTATTTCCCTTCTACGTGACTTTACCGAAAGAACCAAGAATACGTCTACACCCCCCCCCCGTCCCCGCCCCTTTTTAACGTCGTTCGCAAAGACGTCTTTAATTTTTTTCATGAATACCACGACCCCATTTGCGTCGCCACAACCCCAGGCCTACGTCGCTGCCAGCATCGCCCGTTCTGTCTCGATATCCGTCGCCTCTCAGCCTCCGCCTCCATCACATCGTATCGAACAAGTAAACCCGTAAAAACAAAGTTTTTCACTATAAATCCTTTATATGCGTGGCGGCTAGAGTCCTCTCGTCCTCTGGCTTGAGATGGCTGCCACCTATGGGTCAGATGATTGTCTGCCACCATTAAGCAATTGGTAATTAAATATTTAATTTGTTTTCCCTAAACAGTGTAAAATTTTGGAATTTTTTTTTCACGAAAATTAATTGTCACACACAACGAGTCTGTGTGGAAAATGTCAGCTCGATTGGATCACGGGAAGTGGGTTAAAAAACGAGCGAAAGATTTGCACGGTCCTAAGCAAGCAAGCGAACTTAATATAAAGGATTTAAAAATATATTCGCCTGTGGAGGACGCGGGGATCGATCCCGCGACCTTTGGCATGGGAAGCGAGGGCGCTACCAACTGCGCTACTTCGCCACGGCCTGTGGAGGGGTTACGCTCTGGGCTCTTACACTGTGACGTTCAGCCAAAGCCATGAATGAGTTCTATTTGAATATATGTAAAATACATTTTTTTTGCCTAAAAAGTGTAAAATTTTTGGAATTTTTTTTCACGAACATTAATTGTCTCGCACGAGTCTGTGTGGAAAATGTCAGCTCGATTGGATCACGGGAAGTGGGTTAAAAAACGACCGAAAGATTTGCACGGTCGTAAGCAAGCAAGCACGCAAGCAAGCAAGCACGCACGCAAGCAAGCAAGCAAGCGAACTTAATATAAAGGATTTAATAAAGGATTTAAAAATATCAGCGCACCTTTCAGGAACGCATCCCCGATGTACAGGGTCGGTGTACGGTGATTTTTTTCTGCAATATTTTGCTGTCTTTTCTTGGATTTTCTGTTTGCACATAGTCACTTTAAGATGTTTTCTTGTTCATGTTTTTCTTTTTAAATCTTTTATATTAAGTTCGCTTGCTTGCTTGCTTGCGTGCTTGCGTGCTTGCTTGCTTGCTTACGACCGTGCAAATCTTTCGGTCGTTTTTTAACACACTTCCCGTGATCCAATCGAGCTGACATTTTCCACACAGACCCGTTGTGCATGACAATTAATTTTCGTGAAAAAAATCCAAAATTTTACACTGTTTAAGGAATTTTTAAAAAATATTTAATTACCAATTGCTTAATGCTGGCAGACAATCATCTGACCCATAGGTGGCAGCCATCTCAAGCCAGAGGAAGAGAGGACTCTAGCCGCCACGCATATAAAGGATTTATAGTGAAAAACGTTGTTTTTACGGGTTAATTTTTGTTTGTTGCGGTTGCACCCGATTCAAGAGCCGAGTGGCTCACAGGGCTATACCTAATAAATGAACTTTGAACTTTGAACGTAAACCGGGGTATTACTGTATTCAGGAAACACTGCCATTACATATGGCGGGGGAGAGGGAGCGGGTCTGGGTTCATTTTAATCATCAAATAATCGCATACTGTACTTGATTAGGAAATCTGAGTTTTGCTGGCTGGAATCCTGCCTCTCTGGCTGGATTCCTAGTGCGCGGGCAAGTGCACGCGCGCGGCGGTGACGTCTCCGCAGCGCATCTGCGTGATGACTTCACCAGCATCTCACAGCCACGAGGGTTCGTGCGTGCTGGCGGACTGTTACCTGAAACGTCGAATATTACATGTATTTATTTTCAAGGCACACACATTGCTTTTGACGAATGTGTGTGTTGTTTGTGTTGTTGTTGTTATTTGCGTTCCATGTACCAACGCAGCAGCATGGCCAAATAGTTCGTGTAATTTCTCGAATGGAATCAGCGCTCTTGTACGTCGCGTTGTCAACACACGTGGCACGCGCACACACGCGCGCAACGCACGCATCTGGACAAAGGGCCATCGTCGTCGATGGCACGAAGCACAATGCCCGCTTTCATCTGGAATTTACATTCGTTCGCTTTTTGATGGGACACCGATGTGTCGGCCGAATGTCGTTGACATGCACCTGCTCCAACGTGCGAAACGCATTGATGGAATGAAACGTTGGAGAAGAGGCGTGGAGCGGGGGAGGGGGGAGGGCATGACCACGCTCACGAGTTCGCAGGCGGATTTCCAAGTCCAGCCCACGGCCGCCAAAGCGGGTCTGGACATAGAGAGGCGTGGCGATTCAAGATTCGGCCACCCCTTGGGAAGTCACTCTCACCTCGATCCTACAAGGAGGTCGCCTGGCCAGAGTTCACGCAATGTAAACAGCGCTAATCTACTTTGTTTTATTGTTTAGCGACTAAAGCCCACTGAGCTATTTTGCAGAGGCGACTTGGCCATAGCGTGACGATATAACTCATCGTCACTTGTGGGACTTCATCGAAGCAGACAAATAATGTGAACGTCGCCATGGGATTAACGCTGCCTATACACCAAACGAAACTAATTGATATCACCAAGTAAAGCTCGCTCAGCTCTGAGCTATTTCTTTTCCAGAATCGACATGGCTACACATGATAGCTCATGGCTCATGTCGTCATCATCACACGTGGAAATGTATCGTAGCAGCCAAATAATCGAAGCGCGTGTTGATTACACTGGTCAACAAAAAAAAACATTTTTTTTTGGCCTGGACTTTTGCAGCTGTTTTAGACTAATTTCAGGGTGCCGATTCCAAATCTGATCTCAGATTTGCTCTATCACATCTAATTTTTATGCTATCGGCATACCCCATTTTAATTTATTTTACCCGAAATTAACTCTGTCACTTATGATTGCAAGTTGTTGCGAGTCAGTGACTGCTTTAGTGTTCAAATATGGTGCTGTATTTTTAGGATAGTGTGTTTATAATATCATTTTATGTAGATATCCACATTTATTTAATATTTTTCTTCTGCAGTTTTTATTGAAAATGCAATATTTGATATCTCAAAAACCTGATGTGATAGACAAAAACTGATGCCAGATTTGGAATCAGCACCCCAAAATTACCGTAAAACCGTTGGAATACCTTATGCCAGAAAAAGTGTGTTGACCAGTGTTATAGATGTGGTGGAAGGAGGGTGGGTAGGGGGGGGCAAAAACCAGAAGAGGAACCCGGAGAACAATCCACGAGACTACCAAGGGGAGAGAGAGAGAACACTCGGACTACAACTATACTACACACGAAACTAAAAATTAGTTTTATTATTATTTTACCAGGTAAGGTCCACTGAGCTGAACAGCTATTTTTCATAAGCGACCTGACCTGACACCTGTTAAATGTTTCGAGTTTGCGTGTCTCTCTCCGTGGGATCGCGTGGGATTTTCTCCGGGTCCTCCGCGTTTTCCCCTTTACATTTGAGAAACGTGCGTTGAGGGCATTCGGCTGCAATACATTTCCACACGATAAAGCTAATTCGTTGAGCTATCATTTGTGACCGGGTCGCTTCTGAAAAAGAGCTGCATAGCTCAGTGGGCCTTAACCTGGTAAAATAAATAACAAAAAAAACAGCAGACGGAGCAACTTCAAAATACGCGTTCTTCAAAATCGCTCTCTTCCCAGATGAACCGGGAGCCGTTGGCTGCACAAGCGGCCACCCGCACATCCCCTGGCACAGATGTAACGGCAGTCGTGAGTTCGCAGGGGGGGTGCCAACAGCTGGCAGCGTGGCCACGTGTCCAGAGAACAGAGAAACGGCGGCACCCGCTATCCACTAATCAAAGCCCAACACATTTCAGAGGGAGGTGAAGGTTGGGCAGTTTATACAAATTACATTATGTATTTTTTTTTGCTCAGCAGTTCTAGTTTCGGTGCATATACAACGTCAGGTCACACGTTCAAAATATTAAAATAACAAAGTTGTGCGTCGTTATATTATATAAAAAATATATTTTTAAATGTTGTCCTATCTATCACCACCGTTGTTCCCGTTGCGTCATCGCTTTGTGCGCCATTTTTGTTTGGAACGCATCTACTACCACCGCCCAAATTGAGGGAAGCCTGTACATTTCCACCATTCAATCACAGAAACCACTCGCGACACAGCGATTTTAAGCTCCAACTTCGTGTTGAAATCACCTATTGTAACAAATCCCACATAGGCGACCTCCGAATAATACAAACCCTCAAAAAGCCTGCAACCAGCTGCTGGACGTGGGGCGTGGATATCCGAACAGGCCGCTGCTTGACGCGGCCCACCGGACAAATAGAACCCGCGACTGAGCTCGCCACGGGGGCAGCAGAGGCGAGGAGACGTCCTCGTTTTCCTGGGTCACATAGCAGCAAGTCACGGAGGTCGTTCCTCGGACAAGCCTGCACATGAGCCCTTAACAGTGGGCCCCGCTTTCGAGATCCAACGTAGGGCAGCTTGGAAAAGAACTAAATATTAAAAGCGACTTCTGAAAAACAAGCACATACATACAATTTTTTTTTTACTATATATATATTTTTGCCAGGTAATAATAATTTACATTTATTTGTAAGGCGCCTTCCACTGATGTCCCAAGCTAAGGTCCCCTTCGTGGATCTGCACGTGTGTATTATATAAATATACATGTATGTGTAAGCACTGTGTGGGTAGCGGTAGTGCGGTGGTCAGCGCACTGCGCCAAGAACCCGGATTCCAAAGTTAAACTTTATTTTATTTTACCAGGTAATGCCCAATGAGCTGTGTCGCTCTTTTTCAGAAGCGATCTGGCCACAAATGATATCTCAACGAAGTGGCCCATCATGTGGAAAATTACAGCAGCCAAATACAAAAAAAAACCCGGAGGACCCGGAGAAAAATCCACGCGACCACGGGGAGAACATGCGACCTCCAATTATACAGGCGTCAGGGTCGAGGATCGAGGATCGAACCCACGCCCTCCTGTATACCAGGCAAGGTAGTTAATATTTCGCCACCGTGGCGCCAATACACATGCGCAGGTCCAATTATGTTTGATGTCAGCGGGATTGGCAACACCGGGTGCCACTGCATCAAGAGTGCAGCTCAATGTGAGAAGATTCGCCCAGACCGCTCCGTGCAGCGTGCCCAGGCACGTTTGTCTGCGAGCCCAAGTGAGTCCATATTATTACGGTACGCTGCAAAGGTCCGTTGCTTAGGATAAGGAATTGTCGGCGTAAAGGCACTACCACGAGAGTGCACAGTACACCGACCCCATAAACCCCTCTGTATATTATTCCCTTTATCGCTAAGATTATCCGAACAGTTTTAATACAAATTAATTGCGTGGACATCTGGTAACCCTCGCCACTCATTCAAGCGCGTTTTGTTGCGCTACATCGCAGGATTACGAGGGCACGAGGCGGGATGGATTCGACGTGGCCGCAAGATAATCCCCGTAACGGCGTTAGGGACTGGTCCCGGCTGCGACTGAGCGTTTCGTAAATGGCTGAATCATTCAGCCGTGCAGGCACCCACAGCAGCAGCAGCAGTTTGACAGCAGCAGCGGCGGCGGCGGCGGTGGCAGTGCGCACGTGGCAGTGTGCACGTGGCGGTGTGCACGTGGCGGTGTGCACTTGGCGGTGTGCACGTGGCGGTGTGCACGTGGCAGTGTGCACGTGGCGGTGTGCACGTGGCGGTGTGCACGTGGCGGTGTGCACGTGGGCAGTGTGCACGTGGCGGTGTGCACGTGGCAGTGTGCACGTGGCGGTGTGCACGTGGCGGTGTGCACGTGGCGGTGTGCACGTGGCAGTGTGCACGTGGCGGTGTGCACGTGGCGGTGTGCACGTGGCGGTGTGCACGTGGCGGTGTGCACGTGGGCAGTGTGCACGTGGCAGTGTGCACGTGGCGACATGTGGCTCGCTCGGTGACAGCGGCCACACAGCACGCGCGTGGCTCGCGACGCCGCCGCCGCTGCTGCTTAACCCTGACAGCGCGCGGGATACAGGCGCTCCAACAGCAGAGCCCGGTCCGGGATGGCGCCCTGGGATTGAACGCAGCCATTGGTGGGTCGAAGGCAAGAGGCATCCGATGGACGCTTCTCGCCGCATGCGTCAGAATGAGCGTGCACGAGCGGGCGTGGAGGGTGGGTGGTGAGGGGGAGGGTGGTGAGGGGGTGGGTGGTGAGGTGGAGATTGGTGAGAGGGTGGATGATGAGAGGGTGGGTGGTGAGGGGGTGGGTGGTGAGGTGGAGTTGGTGAGAGGGTGGATGATGAGAGGGTGGGTGGTGAGGGGGTGGGTGGTGAGGTGGAGATTGGTGAGAGGGTGGATGATGAGAGGGTGGGTGGTGAGGGGGTGGGTGGTGAGGTGGAGTTGGTGAGAGGGTGGATGATGAGAGGGTGGGTGGTGAGGGGGTGGGTGGTGAGGTGGAGATTGGTGAGAGGGTGGATGATGAGAGGGTGGGTGGTGAGGGGGTGGGTGGTGAGGTGGAGGTTGGTGAGAGGGTGGATGATGAGAGGGTGGGTGGTGAGGGGATGGGTGGTGAGAGGGTGAATGTTGTGAGCGCCCAGACAAACCACTGCTACAATCTGCCTCACCCCTTGGGCATATGTTCTCGTGGTTACACTCTAATTTGTGAAACGTGCGTGTATGAGTGTGTGTGTGAGTGTGTATGTATAAGTGTGTGGGGAGCGATAGTGTAGCAGTTAGCGCGCTGCGCTATGAACCCGGCGACACGGGTTCGATTTCCGTTCACGGCTAACACCAGTGACGATTATCTGAACCGGTCCCGGGCCTTCCCTAGGTCGACTCAGCCTAAAATGAGTACCTGGTGCGGTGTGTAAACATTGCCACTAGGGAGACAAAGGCGGTCGGGCGTGGTGCTGGCCACCCACCCCCTCGTGTACTGTTCCGGCCTTCATAGGTGCTCGCTAACAGCACTTGACCCTACAGTATGTTAAGGCTATACGGGGGATCTTTATCTTTATGTATAAGTGTATGTGTGTGTGAGTGTGTGTATGAGTGTGTGTGTGAGTTTTACACTCGTAGTTTACGGGGGCGGCATGGGCTAGAGAAGAGATGAAGTGATGTATTACAGGAGAATGTGGAGCTGAGTGGACTTGCCGATGACTGGTACCAGCGGTGTCAAGATCGGCCTCTGTGGAGGAGGCTTGTGAAGGAGACTACTGGGCAGTTGGAGGCAGTCGTCCTCCAACAACAACGGAGGAGCGACGCTCACAACAACGAGCGGAGCGCCGGGTGGCTAAAACACAGCAAGTTGGCACAGTAGGTGGCACAGGTGGTGCATCAGCCAGTCGTCTCAGTCAGGCGACCCGTGGCACCTGGGTCTGCCCCGTGACCTGCCAGCGGGCGTTCGACACTTCACGTGGCCTCAAGGTGTACATGGCCTGGCACAAGCGTCGTGGTGATGTCACCGCTACTTAGTGGCGAATGGCGGTTGTTGTTGTTGTATGAGTGTATGCATAAGTATGAGTATGTATGAGTATGCGAGGATGTGTATGAGTGTGCGAGGATGTGTATGAGTGTGCGAGGATGTGTATGAGTGTGCGAGGATGTGTATGAGTGTGTGTATAAGTATGTGAGGATGTGTATGAGTGTGTGTGTGCCGTGCTGGCCTTCATAGGTGCTCGCTAACAGCACTTGCCTCAGCAGTCTGTTAAATGCTATACAGGAGGTCTTGTCTTTGTTGCAGAGTTAGCGCTGCACTAAAAACCTCGCAGATCCGAGTTCTAATCCTGCTAGGTCAACTCGGTCTTATACGAATAGCTGGTGCAGTGTATGAACATCAGCACTGGGAGGCAAGAGCGGCTTAGCGTGGTGCTGGCCACACTCTCCTCTCTCGTGCTTTGGAGATATGACGCAATTGAGGTCGTGTTCATGTTGAGCAGCATTGATAACAACTGCATGGGCCTAAGACAAGAGACTCATGGCACCAGAGTTTAGTGGTAACATCACTTAACTTGCCACGCTGTCAGTGACGGGCTGTGGCTAAGAAAGTTGGCCAGGAATTGTAAACACACCTGCCCAAATTCGGGTCTTGGGCACATACTTATTTATTTTTAAATGGGTTATGCGACAAACTGTGCACCGTATACGAATAGCTAGATTTGCGATGTGACTTATTAGCATGATTTTGCCGTGCGATCTCATTGGCCCATTTTGGCTGGGGAACTTAATGCCAACTAAGAGCGTAAATAAGCAATGAAGCATAACACATTAGAGATAATATATATCTATTTGATTTGAAGCTTTCGTGACTGCAGAAATCCATACTCTTTGGTTTTTTCGGTAAAGTCACGTAGAAATATAATAATCCCACCTGAGGACGATCGCTTGTGTGGCGATCGAAACGTCGTAATCTATTATTTTTCTACGTGACTTTGCCGAAAGAACCAAAGAGTATGAACATATATTTTTTTATGTACATGTTTTACTCTGATCACATTTGCAATTTCCACCCACAGACCGACCCACCGGCCCTCAGAATGGACCGACCCACCGGGCAGTTGCCTGGACTGCCCTATGGCCAGTCCAGGCCTGCACACTGCCTCGTGGTCGTGTGAAGGGCGCATCGAGCACCACTCACTGCAGTCAGGTCCATTCACCGGCTGGGTGGATAGCCTAGTGGTGAATTCTAGAAGGGGGTCGGGGGGGGGGCAATGGGGCCAATCCCCCCCCCGACCCCGCCTCCTTAAGACCCAAAATGTTACCAGACAAATATGAATAAAATGTTCTCGAAATCTGAGAAAACCTACACGGGTGCGAGCAACACTCATTCCCGTACAGACGAAACAGACTTAGATTGGTCCACACTTGCTGTATTACCTTCTACTGGCAAGACGGGGTATGTCTATTCATTTACGACCCACAGGAAGGGAGTTTCACAACATCAACTCTTATTGCTACCTCCAAAGTGCTGGGTTAAAGGCCACGTGCATAGCCATCACTACAATTGTCTGGCAAATAAACATTAAAGCGAAACATGCAAAGTCGAACCTTTCTGAAATAGCAAAACATATGAAGTGAGGCTTTCCTAGATAAATAAGTGGCCTAGTTTTATTATAATTTTCGATAACAAACTGGTAACTCGAGTGCGATTAGACAGACATTGCAGACGACTTATTTTCGCAAGAAACTGGCCACCATTTTATTTTATAGCGGCGACGTTGCCATTGACAACGCCACGCCCATGTAACTGCGTCCAACCAATCAGAGACACTCGAGACCCACCACTCGGGCTCCTGGCGACAGACGGAGGGAGTTCCTGACACAGGATTTCAAAAATGAAAAAAAGAAAACAAAGATAACCCGTTAGGTCCTACAAGCATCGCTATTAATAGCTATTGGCGTTTTTGGTGATTGCATGGGGATCAGAGGAGCTGCATAGCGCCACACGCGTATGGATTATGCGAGCGTCTGCGCGAGTCGCCTGGCCCGCTCCAATTTTTTGTTATTGATTTTGTTTCGTTTGTAAAATAATAAAGAACTAAAATAATAAAATAATAACTGTAATTGTCTTCCGCTGAATTAGACGGCTCGCGTAAGGAGGTGTGCGCGTGCCGCCTCGATGGAGCGTGTAATCGCGCGGGGGGGAAGGCGGGGGGGGATGGGGTTCAGAGTGGGGGCGACGTGGGCACGCAGCCAGCTCTGCATGCGAATGAGATGATGAGCAAATTGGATGAACGAGGAAGTGAAAGTGGAGCGACGCACTAGCGGCGGAACGAGCACGCACGCGTGGGGCTTAAAGAGTCGTGCCTTCCCGAAACATGAACGCCTGTTCACTCCCGGCCGTTCCACGTGTAACGAAGTAGGCAATTGGTCGTTGAAGCTCGCCGCATGCCACTCACAAGTCTCAACCATTGGCCGAGGTCCGTGGCTACTTTGCATAATCACCTTAAAGGGAGAAGCTAGCGGAACGATAAACCTCTATTGTGGCCGGAGCGTGTAATCCCGCGGGCGGGGAAGCCATAGGGTTCGGAGAGAGGGGCTTTTCATTTCCTATGGGATCTGGCACGAGAATGAAGGTTGGTTGATTATAAAATAGAGCTTAGACTGCGGTCATGTGCGTAATTATAACGCTAATGTTACGTCACTGTGCTGTCAACCCCGTACCTGTTCCTAGGGATATTTTATGACGTCATTGGCGCTATGTATGTATGTTGAACTTCTTTCTCACCGTACGTAGCCAGCCGTGCTTATCGGATGGAAGTAGTGACCGTGATTTTAAAGTTTGGGTTGTAACGAAAAGCTGATAGATGGGTTGTATTTTAAAGATATTTACCCCCCCCCCCTCCACCATCTTACACGCGATTAAACCACGAGGAGGACAGTCATTTTGGGTATTTTTACGCAACCGGTCACTCCAGCAGTGTTCGTAGTCCTGGAGAGAGACTGGTCCCTCTGATGAGAATCTCTCACTTACATCGCTGGCACAGGGCCGCTCTGATTTTACCTTCCGAGATGTGACGAGATCAGACGTGTTTGATCACATGCTAAATAATGGTTTATGTCGTGAAGCCGTCCAGTGGTCGCCACCTTGCGAAGATCACTTACGGGATCGTTAATATTCACGGGGGGAAAGGCGTTAATGTTTTAGGGACTGGTTTAGGGACATTCGGTCTATGTGGTGCTCACCCGTATGAAGATCTCATCACAGCATTGAGGTCAAAGTGTGGCTCACGAGAAGATACAAGCGGTCACAGGCCACTCGCACAGCGTGCGGCATGTGCAGTCTCGGAGGGGACACTTGGCCTGAGACTGAGTACACGCCATGCTGTGCGATAGAATTTGAGAGACATTGCGCGTGACAAGTGGAAGAAACTCGCGTTCAGTGCTCGCATCGCCACGAGAGACAAATCGTGCAGAACGAGGGGACGCAATGAAGGTAAAACGCTCTTCTCTTTAGCGTTGCGAGCAGTTGGGGCTGCGATCAATGCGCGCATGGCAAGAAGACCAGGCCGAAATTGTACGCAGTCTAGACAGTTCATCCATAATCGGGCTGATGGACAAGTCCGTGTCCTGACATCGAAAGCAATGGATAGCATTTTGAACCTTGCGTTATTTCTCGACACGGTTCCCCTTTGCAGTGCAACGCGATTGGTCGATCCATATTCATCAGTCTCGTCATCCATGGCACAAGACTTCTCTTCAAACAATTCGCTCACAACCGACGTCGGTTCAACGTTACTATAGAACACTCGTCGTCCCTGTGTGCGATTACCTAGCTGTGGATACGAGTGCAAGGTCAGGTGGGTGCCAGGTGTGAGCCTCTTTAGTATTTATAGAAAGCTCTAGTTCAATTCAAATGGATGCGGATCGGTTTCTTTTACATTTCTATGGATTGACAGATTTAATCTGCTATTGTAAAAAAAAAAAACGCATGTTATCAGAATCAGAATCCGATTAGCTATGAAGCTCTTTTCTTTTCATGCGCTTATAGATCATGTGATTCTGTGATGCGGGCTCACTTTTAGGTACGCATTCGCCTCGCGTTAGAGCGGCGCTTTTCCCCATGTCAGGCCGTTGGACTTTTTTCCATCACCGATCGTTCCACGCGGTGGGGGAGGCAGCATTAGAGTGAAACCCAGTGGCCCTCAACGGCTCGAGTAGCTGATTCAGCGCGACACGCAGTCCCGAGCAGGATAGACGCGAAACCACGGGGGAAGAGACAAGTTAAAACAATGACGCCTGGAAAGGAAAAGTGAGATGTCACGTAATCTCCTCCGTCCGCGAGCCAAACCTAAATTCACATTAACAAGGGGGGGGGACACACGTGTGTTGGCGCACGCGGTCAGTGTAAGAGACGCTGATGCCGCAGCCGCCCGCTGCTACAATGTAAAGTCTCACATTGTACGTAGTTGTAGCGGTTATCCCACGGCGCTACGAACCCAGCGACCCGAGTTCGATTCCCGCTCACGGCCAACACCGGTGACGATTATCTGAACCGGTCCTGGGCCTCCCCTAGGTCGACTCAGCCTCAAATGAGTACATGGTGCAGTGTTTAAACATCGCCACTGGGGAGACAACGGCGTTCGGGAGTGGTGCTGGCCACCCATCTCCTCGTGTGCTGTTCCAGCCTTCATAGGTGTTCACTAACAGCGCTTGCCCCAGAAGTCTGTATGTGTGTATGTTGAAGTTCTTTCGCACCGTACGTAGCCAACCGTGATAATCGGAGGAGCGGGGGACGGACCACAAACTTAACACAAAAAGCAGTTGTATTTATTCGTAATGATGTTATATATTATAAATGCAACCGCACACTCAAAAAATTAACAACACTCTTCTACTGCAGCGCGCACTAATTCATTATCATCATCATCATCCGTTGTTTAACATGAGACGCAGTTTGTCAATGACGTGTGTACAACGGTGCACTTTGGCTCATATCGATGCGTGGGGCTCTTTAATGATCATCACGAGTGCAGGCGGTTTGCCGATGAATAATCCCACGGTGTTTACCGAATTTTATCGGCACATGTATAGTGTGCTAAATCACAGACACTAGTAGGAGGTACTCTCTCTCTTTGATTCCGGCCTTCACAGCCTTAGGGGATAACCACACACCGGGTCGGGACAGCCAACATGCTTCCAGACCCACGGCTTGCAGAGGGCGAAGATCACGACGAGTTCCACTCCAGATCGCAGCAGCCCCGACTGCGAGTCGGAGCTCGCCTTTTATCCTGCCCAGCGTGGCCAAGCTCCGCCCTCAGCCCTCGTACCCCTCTAGATCGCCCAGAGGGCTCCGTGCCTTGCCCACAGGTGCAACTGGTAGAACGGGCTGCTACCACAAATTCTATTGTCTACCAATCGCCCAGCGGCACGCGCTCCACATGTGTAAGGACAGGGTTATGTAGGGACGGTACGGCTCTCCGGGATCATGGTTACTAATTAATGTAACGGGAAGAGACAGGGTCACGTTAGGGTAACGTGGGACCTAAGTGGTCGCTAATAATGATTGATGGGACAGGCGTTGACGAGGTCACGTGAGGGGAAGCACGGGACCCAAGGGTCGTAAATTGTAATAAGGGCGGAGAGAGACAGGCCCAGGTGTGGTGAGAGAGAGTTCGGGAATAGGGGCGTGGCCAGGTCGTGATGGAGATAAGAGCCGGTGTGAACCGGGGCTCTGGGCTGCTGTTGTAGGGGAACTGCCGTAGCCATCGTCACCTTGGAGCGGGTCGTCTTCGTCATCCTGGAGTGGGCACCGTGTGGTCTTGAAGGGCTGGAGTTACGTTGTCTCAGAATAGAGGTACCTAAATTACCTAAGTGTATATAGTCACGCGCGGTTACTCGTTAAGTTGTCGGCGGACTTTGATCATCATAAATATATATCAAGAACAAGGCGGTGGGTCTGAGAGCTACATTACACGTGTATCGTTGCGCGGTGTATGGTGAGGTTAGCGGGTGGAGTGGTAGCGCAGCGGTAAGAGCATTGTGCGACAAACCCAGTGCGCCCTGAGTTGGCGTCCTCACCACGGTCAACATAAGTGGAGGTGACATCTGACCCCCCACCCCGATTCAGCGAAGTATGCTGAAACAACTCCCCTCCCCCCCCACCCAATCACCGACACGGCGTGGTGAAGACCTTCATCCAACAGTGGATTGACAAAGGGCCGTGCATTATTCATTTTATATTCACGACTCGCACTGCCCGCGCATCTGCGGGGGCATCACGGCCGGGGTGGAGGCGTGACGTCAGCGCGACGCGGCTGACGTCATCACGCAGATGTGCGCGGTGACGTCACCAGCGTGCACTGACGAGCCCACCCGCGTCACAGCCAGCCAGCCAGCAAAACTTTTTTTGTCTCTTATAGTTGCACTCCGGAGACACAAAACATCATCCAATCTATGCACGCGTTTACAATAATTCGTGACCAAAGAGACGCTCACGTAGCCCACGAATACAATGTGTAGGACAATGATCCCCCGTACCATATAGCCTTAACAGACTGTTGGGGCAAGTGCTGTTAGCAAGAACATCTGAAGGCCGATGGACTCTACGCATACATACATACATACACGAACCTAAGAACGTCATTTCACACCAGGAGACAGCCCACTGTCACCTAAGTCGCATTTCTCAATGCAGGCAATGGAAGCAATGTGCACGTGCACAGCCTTTGTGTTTAATGTAGGCTTGTTTAGGTGGTCGCTGACAGCACTTACCCCGACAGTCAGGAGAGTGAGCGACTCAAGGGGGCGACGATGAACCACAGACAAAGCGGGGAGGGGGCCACGCGGTGAGCCCGCGCCAACAATCGCCAAAGCTCCGTGGGTCCTCGATATACGAGAGTGTTCTCAGACAATGAATGGCAGGGAACACGAGCACCCCGGGAGTAAATCCACACGTGCCAAGGGGGCAACACTCTATCCCGTGCAGATGCACCAGGTGGAGTGCCACACCTTGCTTTACCGCCGTCTCCTGGGGTATCGCTCATCCTCGACGCCAACGGGAAGGTCTGTGAGTGATCCGTTAACCCTTACTGCTGCCTCCACAGCGCTGGGTTATAGCCCACGTGCATAGCCACCACCACAATCTCTCCGGCTAATGAGCCAACAGAGCCAGACGTGTAAAGAAACACCTTGTTGAGTTCATAGCCGTCACTGCCCTGTTAAGGCTTTACGGGGGATATGTCTTAGTTTATGTGTACGGTATTTGTGTAAGTATAACCAGATATGTATCATGTCTCCACGTACAAGTGTGTACTCTACAAGTACAGTGTGTGTTTTGTATGTGTGTAATATGCATGTAGAAGTGTATGTTTGTATGCATGTATACGTGTTAATGTACGGTCGTGTGCAAGTATGTCAACTATGTATATGGACATTGTGTGCTTATGTCTGCATCTATATGTATTTATGTAGATTATATATGTCGTACGTATACATACATATGAGTGCAAGGTCAGTGTGTGTATACATGTGTAGTATAGTGGTTAGCGCACTGCGAACCCGGCCACCCGAGTTCGATTCTCGCTCACGGCCAACACCCAGTGACGATTATCTGAACCGGTACCTGGGCCTCCCCTAGGTAGACTCAGCCTCAAATGAGTACCTGGTGTGGTGTGTAGAACATCGCCACTAGGGAAACAAAGGCGGCCGGGCGTAGTACTGGCCACCCACCCCCTCGTGTGCCGCGCCGGCCTTCATATTTGCTTGATGACACAACTTGCCCCAACAGTCTGTTAAGGCTATACGGGGGGATATTTTGTCTTTACTATGCATGTGTATTTATGTGTACACATATGTCTATGTATTCACGTGAGTTTATTTGCACACGTTGATATTGCATTGTATATACGCTCGTGTCTGTCTGTACGTCTTGTCTGTGTATGTTTGTGTGGGGAGCGACAGCGTAGTGGTTTGCGCACTGCGCTAAAAATCGAGCCACTCGAGTTCGATTTCCACTCACGACCAATATCGGTGACGAACATCTAAACCGGTCCTGTGTGGGCCTCCCCTAGGTCGACCCAGCCTTAAAAATAGTACTCAAGTGGGGCGTGTGTGTATGCACAGCATATATAAAACATCAGCATTTTTGGGGAGACAAAGGCGGCCGGGCGTGTGTGCTGACCACTCCGCCTTATCATCCTACGACTACGACCGCTATCGTACTCCGCCAACAGCACTTGCCCGCAAGAGCCTGCGCGAGGCTACACGGGGGACCTTTGCCTCTGCCTGCTGTGCATTGCCTGCGGCGCGCGCCTTACTTCCGCCCTGCCCAACTTCAAACGACCAATCAGGGCGCTCGGCGCGCCAGACCGCGTGCACACGCGCGTGTAATTCCTATCCCTGGGATTCCATTATTTTTTTGTTTAAATTTAATTTTACACCTCACATATCAAACGGGGAATCCGCGAGCTCACACACACACACTATACACTCCACACACACACATCTTTAACAGACAAAAAGGATCATTGCCAGCCTCCCCCATCTGTTCGCGTATAAATGTGCAACAATATTAGTCTCATTTTCATCGTCGTCGTCGTCATTAATTCGTCTGCCTCAGCAGACCCAGTAGAAAGGCATGAAGACGCTTTGAAACGAATAACCACCCGCCTCTAGCTATCCTAACCTCCTGTATAACGATCGCACGCCAGCTTTGCTTCAAGTCAAGCCTGACCCTGCTGATGAGATCGTGAATGTGGAAGCCGTCCCATAGTATTGCACCGATGCTGCTGATAAGGTGCACTTCCAGAAGGCCGTGCGGCCGATGGGTTGTGACAATACATACTCGACTCTTTTTGTTTTATTAAATGCGGAGAGATAAATATGGGGGGGGGGGGGTATTGTCGAAGTCCTCATGGCAGTCTCACCACACCTCGCCATCCCTTACCTTCCGTATGCCAGATCAGGGGGAGGGGGTGCGATAACATCAGTTACAACGTTGTGGGGTCAGTCAACAGTTTAACACGTAGGCTTTCGCGACCAATATTATTCATAATATAGGTTTTTGGGTCAGATCGCGTTATTTATAAATGTGTCGTAACCCTCCACCACCCGACACGGCCAAACAGTAAAAAATGTGTCACGTTTTCAAAGGACAAAATAATTCACTTCTTTAGCCCACCGGTGTGCTGAAGAGAGGATCAACAGCATTTTTAAATTTTAGTAGTCCGACGTTTCGCTGATAATTACAATCAGCTTCATCGGGCAAGAATGGTGAAACTCTCCTGTTGCTTCCGTTGTTAAATAGAGCAGCCTCAGGGTGACGTCATCATTAAATGGCCGTGTCGGGTGGTGGAGGGTTACGACACATTTATAAATAACGCCATCAGTCAACATTGGTTGTCGCATGGTTGTCGCACGCTCCGACTCGTCCTCGCCATAGGAGCGTGGGAGTTTACGCCACTGCTCGCTTTAACAAGAACCCACCTTGAAGAGACTTTGCGTATGCGTCGAGCCGTCCCGGGCCCCGCACTTTGGGGGGCCCGGGACGTCGCGGTTTCAGGCGTAATACTTTAGTTACTTTAGTTTGAAGGACGACCCTGCCTGCACGTACCTGTACATGCGGGCGGGTGGTCATGGCTAGCAAGGGCACGATCCACCCACCATCGACCGATTTACCAACTTCGCCGTAGACGCAGCCTGTCGAATGAAACCTCTCGAATCCGGCCAGAGAGCGCTGGGTCACAGAGGCCGTAGGTCGCCCCACGTCGTCCGTGAACCCGTGGCCTCCCGGGCGTTGTTCAGCCCACCACGTGCTCCTCAACCTTGCGCTGTTCCCGCGTGTTCGGCCCGGCCATTGCGTTCCAGCACCCAGATGCGGCGCGTGGGAATGTGCAGGGCCACACGTTGATGCTGGAGGAAGGCTCTCCACCAGGCGGAGCGCGATGGAGACTCCTCACAATGGAGTGTTTGGCCTACGCTTCCACGCTGTGCCAGTCGTCTTGGAAGAGGTGGGGGCGAGAACCCACATTTTACTCCCCACCACACACGACCACCTGCCGATCGACTTGCTGTGATGTCCCCATTTATATTTGTCGTTATGGGCAGAGAGGTCGAGAGATTTCGATAGACCGAACGAAAAACAAAACTTGACCATTGTTGCAACCGCCGCGCCAGGAGATCGAACCGGCGACCGTCTGTGCACGCCGATTCACGATCCAAACTCTCGCCTCTGGACAATCCCAGCAGGTGAGAAAATGCCGCGTGGAGGCCCCTGATTGAGATTCCAGCCACATCCCGGCCTCGCGCGCTGCCCCGGCTGATCGGTGTGGCTCTCCGCATTTCCAGCGGATTCCCGTGGGCTCGGCTCGAGAGATTGGGGAGACTGACAACCACAGGCAAAGGTCCCCCGCGTAGCCCACACAGGCTGCTCGGGCAGGTGCCGTTAACGGGTAGCACCACTTTTGCGAGGGCCCGGGACGGCACGAGAGGTGGTGGGTGACCAGCACCACGCCAGGCCACCTCTGTCTGCCCTCTGCTCCAGGTACTCGTATTGAGGCTGAGTCGACCTGGCGGAGGCCCAGAACCGGTAAAGATTGTTGGCATCGATGTTGCCTGTAAAGCAGGAGTCGGACTTGAGTTTTTGGCAGCTTTAAATGTCCACGTGATAAGCCACTTGATCGCGCAGTGCGCTGACCACTGCACCACCGCTACTCACACAGTGCTTACACATACATGTATATTTATATAATGCACACGTGCAGGTCCACACAATCATGTGTATATACTATACACATGTGCGTGCACACAAAGACAAATAAGCACCATAGAGCCTTTAGAAGACGGTTTGGGGCAAGTGTTGTTTCGCGCGTGTCCCCACTGCACCAGGTACTCGTTTAATTCTGAGTCGACCTAGGCGAGGCCCAGGACCGGTTTATATATTCGCCGCTGTTATTGGTCACGAGCCGGAATCGAACTCGGGTCGCCTGGTTCATAGCGCATGGCATTAACCACGACGATTACGCTCACCACAAGCAAACACAAATGCATAAGATCCCGTTTTAGTCTTAACAGACTGTTAGCGAAACCCTATGAAGGCCGGCACGGTACTCGAGGGAGTGGGTGACCAGCACCACACCCGGCCGCCTTTGTATCCCCAGGGACGATGTTCACACACCGCACTAGGACCTCATTTAATGCTGAGTCGACCTAGGGGAGGCCCAGGACCGGTTCAGATAATCGTCACTGGTGTTGGCCGTGAGCGGGAATCGAACTCGGGTCACCGGGTTCGTAGCACAACGAGCTAACCGCTACACTACCGCACCCCACACACGTGTACACATATGTACACACACACGCGTACACTCACGTACGTACGTACACACACATTTGATTTCGCATCATCCATTCATACCTCTCTCGCCTAACCTCATTCTAAACCACACCAAAGTCTAGGCACACACACACATGCATTCACATGTGTGTACACACAGCCGCTATATCTACAGGCATCTGTGTCTCGCCGCCGTCACTTCTCCGACACAAGGTGGTGCACTGCTCTCGCTGGGAGTTGTACGTTACTTGGGACAGGGCGTCTATCAGAGCGCAGTTCGGATATCACCACCGACTGTTGTACCCCGGCGAACACCGCGAGAAGGCGAGTCGAGCCAAGGATGTAATGCGTGGGGAAAAAAAAACATAGATCGGAACGGGGAGGGGGGAGGTAAGAGAGAAGATAAGGAATGGGAAACAAAGAGGAAATTTACAGAGAAGGAGCGAATAAATTGGAGTGAAGAGGTCAGGAGAGATGTGGAGAGGGGAGGAGGAGGAGGCTACATCATACTGCTGCTGCACGGACGAGCAGTGGCGTCTGTTTTCAGAGTGGGTGGTGGCGAGGGGGAGGGGTCAGAGTGGGCGGTGGCCACGCAGAAGTCACGTGACTTACGGGAGGCTGGAGGTGACTTTGAGAGATCGAAATTAATGTTATAGTATGCGTGTTGAACTTCTTTCGCACCGTACGTAGCCCACTGTGCTAATTGGATGATAAGGCCCACGTGTTGTTGTTGTTGTTAAACATGGCGCGACCATGAGGTCTGCGCTGCGTCCGACACCGTGCAATCGGGTCACCTAATGCGGGGCAATTAGCAAATCCATCGCTGCCCTTCGACTGGCGAGAGAGTGCGGTGGTGGCGGTGTGGCGGTGGTGGCGGTGGTGGTGGTGGCGGTGGTGGCGGTGGTGGTGGTGGCGGTGGTGGCGGTGGTGGTGGTGGCGGTGGTGGCGGTGGTGGCGGTGGTGGCGGTGGTGGTGGTGGCGGTGGCGGGTGGTGGTGGTGGTGGCGGTGGTGGCGGTGGTGGCGGTGGGCGGTGGTGGCGGTGGTGGCGGTGGTGGTGGCGGTGGTGGCGGTGGTGGGTGGTGGTGGTGGCGGTGGTGGCGGTGGTGGTGGTGGCGGTGGTGGGTGGGGCGGTGGTGGCGGTGGCGGTGGTGCGGTGGTGGTGGTGGCGGTGGTGGCGGTGGCGGTGGTGGCGGTGGTGGCGGTGGTGGCGGTGGTGGCGGTGGCGGTGGTGGCGGTGGTGGCGGTGGTGGTGGTGGCGGTGGTGCGTGGTGGCGGTGGTGGCGGTGGTGGTGGTGGCGGTGGTGCGGTGGTGGCGGTGGTGGCGGTGGTGGCGGTGGCGGTGGCGTGGTGGCGGTGGTGGCGGTGGCGGTGGCGGTGGTGGCGGTGGTGGCGGTGGTGGCGGTGGTGGTGGTGGCGGTGGTGGCGGTGGTGGTGTGGCGGTGGTGGCGGTGGTGGCGGTGGCGGTGGTGGCGGTGGTGGCGGTGGCGGTGGCGGTGGTGGCGGTGGTGGCGGTGGTGGCGGTGGCGGTGGTGGCGGTGGTGGCGGTGGCGGTGGTGGCGGTGGTGGCGGTGGTGGCGGTGGTGGTGGTGGCGGTGGTGGCGGTGGTGGCGGTGGCGGTGGTGGCGGTGGTGGTGCTGCACGTGAATAATGATAATAATAATAATAATAAACACGATTCATCATGAATTAGCTGAAAACATCTTGCACCAAAAACAATGGAACAAAAAAGAGTCATTGGTGTGGCTCCTCCTGGATAAACGAGTCGAGAGGCAACGGTGTCCCGCCGCCGTGAGAATTTGTCAATTTCCATCGCCGGCTCATGGGCTCCGATGGTGATGCGCTCTGCACCCGTGGCCCGCATGGGCAGGAAGGCGCTTTGGTTTCACACGCAGCGACACGCATTGTGTCTGCGAGGCTCTATTAAGGGCAACCTTTAACGGTCGACATCCACTCTCCCCGCCTCCCACCACTCTACATCTGGCTGCCGCATTTGTCTCGCCCGTAGCAGATGCCGGTGACAGAGTGACGGGTAAGTTATTTAAGGCTGAGTCGACCAAGGGGAGACCCACGCCGGTGTCAGCTACACCACCAAATTACAATAAAAAAACACAAAGACTGTTAATAGACTGTTGGGGGTCACGACGCACGAGGGGGTGGGTGGCCAGCACCACGTCCGGCCGCCTTTGTCTCTCCACTGGCGATGTTTACACACCGCGCTAGGTACTGAATTTGAGGCTGAGTCGACCTAGGAAAGGCACAGGACCGGTTTAGATAATCTTCACTGGTGGTGTTGGCCGTGAGCGGGAATCGAACTCGGATCACCGGGTTCATAGCGCAGTGCGCAGAACCGCTGCACCACCGCTCCTCGACACGCACACACAACAAGACGAAGACCCCCCCCCCACCCCGGAGAGACTAAAGAGACTGTATGGCTAAGCGCTATTAGCGAGCACCTATGAAAGCCGGCACGGCACGCGACAGGTTTGGTTTGCTAGGACCACGCCCGGCCGCCTTTGTCTCTCGAGTGGAAATGTCTGCACGCTGCACCAGGTACTCATTTGAGACTGAGTGGACCTTGGGGATGGCCCAGGACCGCTTTATTTATTATTTACTGATATTGGTCGTAAGCGGGAATGGGAAATCGGGTCGCCAGGTTCGTAGCGCAGTGCGCTAACCATTGCACATCATCGCTTCCCGACACGCACACACACACACGGACGTACAGACACACACACACGCACACACAGACGTACCGACACAGACACACACGCACACACAGACGTACACAGAGAGAAGGAGCGAGTGAGAGACGGGGAGGAGAGACGTGCGAGAGAGCGAGAGGGCGAGTCGGTCTCCCAGGTATAGAGAGTTCAGCTCTCCGTGAAACGCGAACAGGTGGAAAAAAAATCAGAGGCAGCTTATAAATAAGCAATGAGAGGAGCCGCACACGCGCACAGAGTAGAATGCCGCACAAAATCTACAGCCCATACACTTGCGCTTACACACACACACACGGCGCATACGCAACACACCACCAGCCCACGCATGCAAGCCACAACACGAGCGCCCAATTACAGCAACTTACACGCCGTCTTCACGCGCACTGGGTAAGCCTAACGAGTTGCACGGATTTAAAGAAGACAACGATTCCCCGCCCACCCACACCGTGTAGCCTGAACAGACTATTTTTGGGCAAATGCTGTTAGCGAGTAGCACCTATGAAGGCAGGGACGGCACACGAGGGGGTGCTGTGGCCAGCAGGATGCCCGGGCACATTTGTCTCCCCCATTGCTGATGTTTACACACCGCACCAGGTCGCCCGTTTTAAAGCTGAGTCGACCTAGGTGTGGCCCAGGAACGGTTTATGTAATACTCATCGGTTGTTGGTGGGTCTGCGAGCAGGAATCGGAACTCGGGTCGCCGGGTTCGTATGGCAAGTGCGCTAACCACAATACTGCCGCTTCACCCACCCACACACATATGTAGTGTAAACTGTAGACATATACCATCACGATCACGCGCAAAAAAAATACCGTTAACTTTATAGAACGGACATCATCAATCATTCCTCCCGTGACCAAATCACACGGAGATTTCGCCCCATCTCGTCACACCACGGAAGCTCAACAGGGATTTGGGCCTGGCCATCGCTCGCAACGCGCGACCGTGGCCACGCACGCGAGCTTGCGGAGATGCATCGTGGGAACATTGAGTGGGAGCGCACTAACACGAATACATGTGTTGTGCTGCACGTCTATGCTCCCACGCCTTGCTGTGCTCCGCGTCTTCACACACCCTGCACTGACCGGCGTGGTAAAGTATGGCCAGACAACGGCCTCGTCCGCGCACGGCGCGTCGGAGGTCCTCGTTCCAGCGGTGGGTCGGGCAAAGAGACCTCACGCGTCATTCAGAAGCAGCATTTTTAGTTCGCCTGGAGGATCCCATGCCCAGTAGTTGAAACGCCATCGAAGCACCCCTGCCTCCGATCTAACACAAAAAACAAAACACGGGAAGACGCCCGAGTGTCAGCGCTCCTCTTGCCGCCTCGGAGTCTCCATCACAATGAAGTCGGAGCCCACAAAAAACGTGACCGACTTTGACAGCGGCAACCGTGGAAACGCGCCGACTGCGAGCAACATCAACAACAACATCATCATCAGCTGCTGCTGAGACGACGAGATCGTGAGCAGCGGAGACCGCGGGCAGCGGAGGCCTACTCGCAACTGGGGGTCAGGAGAACGGCGCGACAAATCTTCCCGCTATGCCCGAGCCGCCCTCCGTGCGGGGGGGAGGGGGTGTCGGCGCGGGTCGAGCGACCACACTCAAGGGGAAGGTCCCAGGACGCGAGCCGGCACCTGCAATGACCTCGCCTCGTCTGCCCCGGTGTCGCCTCGCTAGAGGCGGCCGCCGCGGGCACAGCGGATGATTGATTCAAGCGCCGTCACTGACCGGGCGAACGTCTCTGTGCGCACACCGCCGCCCCCCCTCCCGGCCACGAATGGCCGCCACCGCTCTGACGATGCCGCACGGTGTCACCATGCAGCAGCAGCAGCAGATGCGGCGGCGTCTCCAGAGCCGGATGCGGCTCTTTAATCTGCCTCGTGCGGCTCTATCGAAGGGGCCTAACGTCGAACTCGCTGTCGCGGTGGTCGTAAAGGATAATGAATGTCTCCCGTTCTCTTGTCGAAAATTGTTAATAGTTACACTTTTATATTTTTATATATAAAACATTTGTTTCTTTACAGAACTTAATGGCGCTTTTTGGCTCTCGGTCTGTTGCAGGTTGGTCACTCCCGCGGGGTCGCTGTGACAGATACGAAATGATGATTCCCAGCTATCGGCGTCTCCCACCTCCTCACCGCTTCATCTCCGCTCGGGATTTCAACCGCAACATCTCGACCACGTGGCTTCTCTTTCCCGCGATCTCTCTCAGTCGATCTCCGAGTCCAACACCCGGGTCACACACACAACACATACAACACACACACAACACACACAACACACACACAACACACACAACACACACACAACACACACAACACACACACAACACACACAACACACACACAACACACACAACACACACACAACACACACGGGCAACACACACACAACACACACACCACACACAACACACACACCACACACACACAACACACACAACACACACACAACACACACACAACACACACACCACACACAACACACACACAACACACACACAACACACACACCACACACACGGGGCGCTGCGTCAATTTAACTTCTTCCCCAGTCAGTCTCATCGTCAATCGTGCTCGCCACTCGCACACGGCGCGTGCTGCTCGCAACGACTTAGTGCGGGGAGATGATCGGAGGATTCTTGTTGAGCCGCGCAGAGGTATGCGGGCCGAGTGGCTCGCGAGTAGTCGGATGTGGGAAGTCGTCCCGGTGCGCTCCTGCCCTGGGGCATCTGGCTCGTCAATAGGCAGCAGCTGTTCAACTAATCTGGATCCCAATATTTAGAGCGATCTCTCTATTATATCTCGACGAGGCTGTAATTTGAACACGTAGGAATTCGCGACCAATATTTTTTCCTAATAAAGGCTTTTTTTTCGTGGGGGGCTGGATCGTAAATGGAAATGCGTCGTTGAACTCGCCACAAGCCCACACATTATTGGCGCAACGTAGCGGTACACTAATTGTAAACGTTATGGGTTTACTCTCCAACGAATAACGAACTGGCAGGTTTCGTTAACGTGACAACCCTTTACTCAATGGCTGTGTCGGGTGGTGCCCGGTTTCACAACACATTTAGGTGTCCGCAACCTCACCAAAACACCTCTGTTGCGGATAATAAGGCTGTAATTGTGCAGCGACGAATCGAGTCATATTCATTCTGAAACCTGGCCATGAACGCAGCGGATCGCGTTTGTCAATATAATAATGTTTGTTGTTTATGTAAATGGGATGTAAATGGTATGCTAATGTGACATTTTGACGAACTGGGCGCCAACGAATATGGAAATACTGGACGGAACGAGGAGGGCGTCGATTCGACCGCCCGTCGTCGTGGTGGTGGTGGGGTAGAAACCGGGAGGGCATCGCCTGGAATTGGGGGGGGGGGGGGCTCGAGTCGGAGCCAATTCCGTTCGTGGCCAATCATTGACTCAACGGCAGAGAGCATCGTGGTGAGCCGCTCTTGCGTGCAGGCGCTCCGTGAATTAACATCGCAATCATTCTCTTCGGAGGGGTGGCGCTGCGGTTAGCGCCCCTCGACTCCTTCTCAGAACGGGGGTGAGAACTCAAACGTCGGTCAAGTGTCTTTTGTTGTTGTTTTTGTTTTACCCCACCGGCGCTGACGAACAGCCTGGTCGCGTTGGGTTCGAGCCCTGATGCGAATCAGCGGAGAGATGGCACGCATGAGGGATGAGGAGGAGATGCGCCTGAGGAGGAGGGGTGGAGGAGGAGGATGAGGAGGAGGAGGTAGGGGAGGAGGAGGGGAGGACTCGAGACGTGCTTGACTGCGTGTGCGCGTGTGTGCATAGCGGAATTGAATTCTCATATAAACATTTTTTTTAGCTTATTTTCAATCTATTTTTTCAAAGGAAGTAATTTTGTTTGCTTAATTTTTTTTCTCTCCCCCCTTCTACCGAAATTGAGAGATTTCTGGAAGTGGACAAAAATCGAATTTATTTATTTACGGCAATTATATATTTATTTACATTTGGGGCGGCTGGGGGTGGGGGGAGTTGAGCGGTGGTAGCCGCGCACGTAAACCCACGCGCGGCCGCTTTCCTAATTTGACTTCCCCCCCCTCTCCCGCCCCCACGCCCCTCACGCCCCCACCCCTCCCTCCCCGTGCGTAAATAATTGTGCGTGTGTGTGTGTGCGTGTTCCTAGGGTAGTACAACAGGCCGGTCGGGCCCTCGCGACTTTAGCAGCAGCCCCGACGCGAAGCCTGCAAGACGTGGCCGAGCGTAGAGAGGAGCCTTGGCCGGAGACAGCCATTTCTCTCCGCGTTTCCCGTGAAGTGCAATGCACTTGGTCTATCATCTTCACCGCCATCATCGTCATCATCGTCACCACCATCATCATCGTCATCATCATCGTCACCATCATCATCACCGCCATTATCGTCATCATCGTCACCACCATCATCATCATCATCGTCACCAGCAACATCATCATCGTCACCACCAACATCATCATCGTCATCATCATCGTCACCATCATCTTCACCGCCATCATCGTCATCATCGTCACCACCATCATCATCATCATCGTCACCACCACCCCCATCATCGTCATCATCGTCACCACCATCATCATCATCATCATCGTCACCAGCAACATCATCATCGTCACCACCAACATCATCATCGTCATCATCATCGTCACCACCATCATCTTCACCGCCATCATCGTCATCATCGTCACCACCATCATCATCATCGTCACCACCAACATCATCATCGTTATCATCATCGTCACCACCATCATCATTATCGTCACCATCATCATCTTCATTGTCATCGTCACCACCACCATCATCATCGTCGTCGACGTCCCAAGCATTCAATGCCCGCTCATACTCTTTGGTTCTTTCGGTAAAGTCACGTAGGGGAAAATAAAATAAAAATAAGTAAATTTTTATTTATTTTCACCTACGAATGGATCCTTGCAGTCACGAAAACTTCAAATCTGGAATGCCCGCCCAGTATAAACACTTGCCTCCCTCCGCACAGCGCTCTCTCACGGCTCGCACCGTTTCATCCTCGGCGAGAGAAATCGCCCTCCTCTCCTCCTTGAGTGATTCTTCAGCGGCGGGGACGATGTGGGAAGGCCCCTGGGAGCCTAGTCGGGTGAGTCTGGGGTTTGATTCCAGATTTTCCATGAATTTCCGCAGATTTTTGCAGACATTTCGATGCAATTTTTTCAAACTTCTCAATCTTTCATTATAGGCTTAACCAACTGTGAGAGCAAGTGCTGCTAGCGAGCACCTTTGACCAGCACGGCACACGAGGGCGTTGATGTTTACACACCGCATCAGGTACTCGTTTGAGGCTGAGTCTACCCAGGGGAGGCCCAGTACCAATTCAGATAATCGTTACGGGTGTTGGTGGCCGTGAGCAAGAATCGAACTCGGGTTGCTGGGTTCGTAGCACACTGCACAAGCCACTACACTACCGCTCCCCATTCAGTTAACGCCAAACAGATGATGTCAACCACGAGTTAAACAATTGCCGCGGAATTGACAAATCCTTAAAATCAATGCACGTATTTCTTTCTTATGACTCTACGCTTCATTCTCAACGAGGGCTCTTCTGCCTCCTACCGCCATGATCTCTGTACAACGGTGCGCGTTTCTGAAACCTGTCTTCAGAGGCAGTTTCAGATGCGCCCGTGGTTTCAAGTTTCAAACAATATGGATACAAATGTGTTTGATCTCCGCTTTGATTTAAATTCTACGGCAAGTCCTCGCTTGACGCGCGTTCACATAACGCGTTTTTGCCGTCATGCGGTTATGCCATTCAGGAGCACTTCGCACAACGCAAAAAAGTGCCCGTCATAATGCAGCAAGAGCCCGTTATAATGCGGAACGCGCTCGTTATAACGCGGTTTCTGAGCGGTCAACGAAGAACTACTTTCTTGAGTTGCACGGCTGAGTGGTGTAGTGATACGGCGGCGTACCCCTAGTTATTTGTCCCGCCATCTCACTATTTTCGGAACGTATCTCCCGAGTTAAGCGAGGACCTACTCTATATACAACTTAATTTATTGCCTCGTTTGAATCATAATGCGTTCATAATTCAGGTTTTATTTGGGTTAGAGCGCAGAAATAAAAATACGTCGTTAAACCCGCCACCACCAGACAGCCAATTAGTAAGGTTTGTCATGTAAACAGAACGTGCCAATTCGTTACTAGTACAGCATCATCAATGTGTTGGAGAGTAAATCCACAACATTTACAATCCGAGTGTACGACGTTTCGCCAGTAATTTCAACCGGAATCATCAGGCGGCAGACAGATCTTTTTTAACGACGCATTTATATTTTTACGCTATCTAACCAAAAAGAACGCCCTGTATTATGGATGATATTGGTCGCGAAAACCTACTACGTGTTTAACTCATGATGTGTTTTGATTTAAAGCTTTCGTGACTGCAGGGATTCACATTCTTGGTTCTTTCGGTAAAGTCACGTAGAAGGGAAATAATAAAGTAATACATTTATTGTTTATATTTTTATTATTTTATTATTTCCCTTCTACGTGCCTTTACCGAAAGAACCAAGAATATCATGATGTGTTGTCAATGCTACTCTTCACTATGTGTGTTTATATATGAAAGAGAACATTCACACGTGGCTGATTCAATCCTGAGTGTGTCACACCTGCCCACGTCATGATCGGGGCACTATGCTCCTTTGTTGGCCCAGTGCAGCACTCGTAGTAGTAGTAATTGTTGTTGTGGTTGTAGTGCAGCGACTACACTCGCCACGGCATGGAGTAGATCGGAGAGGAGGACTATGACCGCCGAGGAGACGGGGCCACAAGATGAGCTCATCGGGAAAGTTGTCGGATGGATGATGACGTCGCTAGGACCGCGAGAGATGGCCACGGCTTGGGGAGATATTCCTCCAGCAGTGGAGAGATCATGGCTGAGCATGGCATATTTTAGTCTCAATGGGCTCTCGCTTGGAATTAATAGATATAATTGATCGATATGGGTTTATGTACAATATGTTGAATTTCGTTCACACCGTACGTAGCCAACAATGCTAATCGGATGTGCGGTGGAAGGAAAACAACAACAACTCAACACGCAAAAAGCAGTTCTAAAGAAATGGGTTTTCAATTTGGAAACGAAGATTATAGATTGATTGATATGGCAGACTACCACGGACTCTCTGATCTGGCCTCGTATTGTTTAGCAACGCAAAACAAACCGGGCGAGAGATCCCCGTGGATCTCACGCGAGGAGTGGGAGGAGATCATTATGGAGCAGACTCGTCTCAAAAAAATCATTCGGGAGCGGCGCGCACGCGCACGCATTACAGACGCGCGTCTGACCTACATCATCCCAGACTCGGGTGATTGTGTTTACAATTCTTCTGCGCTCCAATCGCCAGGTTAAACTTTCCTAAAAATAAAATAACGGGCGAAATAAATAAAATATCCCCCACCCACCCACCCCTTCCTGCACTCACAAAGCAAGGCCCTGCGAAAGCTTTCAGTAATTTCTGCCTTTTCCGCAGACTTAGTCAACAGAACGGAGCTCGCGCGAGGTGTTTGTTGGGCCCTGAATTGGGTCATCAAATCAGCGGAGCGGAGCGCTGTGTGTGCGCTGCGTGCGCGCTGCGTGTGTGCTGGAGGGGAGCGGTGTGGTGTAGCGGTTAGCGCGCTGCACTACGAACCCGGCGTCCCGAGTTCGATTCCCACTCACGGACAACGTCGGTGACGATTACTGAATCTAGGTCGACTCAGTCTCAAGTGAGTACCTGTGTGTAAACATCGCCACTAGGGAGACAAAGGCGGCCGGGCGTGGTACTGGCCACCCACCTCCTCGTGTACCGTTCCGGCCTTCATAGGTGCTACAGGCTAACAGCACTTGTCCCAATAGCCTGTTACGGCTATACGTGGGATCTTTGTCTTTATCTTGTCTGTGTGTGGCTCCCGCGAGATGGGATGGGTCAATGTTGATTCCCTCTCTGATGAAACGAAGTTTACTAGAATTGTCCATGCGAGTGACCAAAGACGAAGCCTTTAACAAGCAAGACCTTTGAGCAAATGCTCGTAGCGAGCACCTATGAATGATGAAAACTGTGCGCTCACGGTCGGTGCCGTAGCCTGCGCCACGCCCGGACGCCTTTGTCTGCCACGTGCTGATGTGCAGACACCGCAGTGCCTGGCTCTCGAGTAGTCCGTGCAAGTGTCACGGAGTCGACCCGAAGGACCAGGGTTCGTAGCGCAGTTGGGCTCACAGAGGACAACCCGCGGGCTGCAGCAGCAGCAGCAGCGGCGGCGGCGGCAGAGGCTGGACGGATCGTTGCATCTAAAGATTGTGAGATTGGCCTCGGCTTGGAAAGGCTTTTCATCTTCAGTTCAGTATATTTCAGTTCAGATTATTTTGAAGTACCCGGTGAGCTAAGTAGCTATTACGAGGATAATACATGAACAGTATGAATTAATAAATAAAAAGAGGGTAAGAAAGTATGTAATTTCAAATATAAAATGTATCTTGCAAAATGTTGAGCTAATTACGGAATCAAAAAAGTGCAAGATTCAGGCATAAAAAGTGGCAGTCGTAAAACACGTTCATTTCCAAAGAAACGCTAAATTTCAATCTCCAATAAAATGTTATATATATAAATTACATAAATGCGCCACTAATTAACAACAACATTGCACCGAGCAAAACATAGCATCGTTTAAAAAACAGAGTAGTGCAGACAAGCCACGAGACAAATGAGGTCACTGACAGGAGGTAGATCGTGGCTGGTCATGCATTTTACGCATTTTAAATAAATCTAAAAACAAAGCTAAATAAGTCAATTTTTATTTTATTTTACCAGGTAAGGCCCACTGAGCTATGTAGCTCATACTCTTAGGTTTTTTCGGTAAAGTCACGTAGGTAAAAAAATAAATAAAAAATACTAAAAGTAATAATGGAAATAAAATAAAAGAATATTATTTTATATATTATTTTATTTCTATTGTTACTTTTAGACTTTACCGAAAAAAACCTAAGAGTATGAATCCTTGCAGTCACGAAAGCTTTAAATCTATGTAGCTCATTTTCAGAAGCGACCTGGCCACAAATGACAGCTCAACGAAGTGGCTTACATCATGTGGACATTTATAACAGCCAAATACTCATAATCAACGTTTTTGGGTTTAGGCCGCGTTATTTAAAAATGTGTCGTAACCCTCCACCACCCGACACGACCAATCAGTAAAAAAGTGTTACGTTGACAAAAGACAAATAGTTCACTGCTTTAGCCCACCGGTGTGTTGAAGCGTGAAACCACAACATTTACAATTTTTGAGTACGACGTTTCGCTGGTAATTGGATCCAGCATCATCGGTTAATTCGCCAGAATGGTGAGGCTCTGCTCTGTCTCCCGTTCTTATATAGAGCAGCAGCAGGGTGACGTCATCATTAACTCATCAACTCATCCAAATACTCTCAATCAAGTTAATAGCGACGATGATAAAAGTGCATTAGTGCATTACTGCACACCGTGTGATGACTCGAGTAGTCCTCTCGACCCGGCACATCCTCCGCAGTTGCCTCTTACCAGTCCCAACGCACAGAGCAAGCCTCTTCCTCGCCGTGTCCTCTTCCGCAACGGCCAAGCGTGCAGGGCTCACCCCGTTACTTTCCACGAAATTCTTCGCGTTCTCCAAAGGCCCAGAAGCTTATTATTTCCAAAGTTGCTTTTGTAAAGGTCCGGCACTCTGACCCGTGTCGCAATGAGGACATTACTGCTGCCTCAAACACCCATCCCTTAACAAGGATAGTTGACCTCTCTGTACTGTTCCAAAGTGGTTTATGGCGACCATAAAAAAAAAAATTCGCTCCGCTTGTGCAAATTCATGGCTTGACCTCCTTCTCACAACACACCCGCCCCCCCGAGATGCAGAGCATGAGGACATGTGTCGCTGTGATTATTATTCCGGGAAAGCCTCACTGAATCCCAAGATTTACTTTTTGAAGGAGGGCCCTTTATTGTAATAATTATTGTTATAAATAAGTATTACTAATTATTATTCATAAGTATTACTAATTATTATTCATAAGTATCGCTAATTATTATTCACAAGTAGTGCTAATTATTAATACTATTACTAATTCATAATAATTATTAATATTATTAATAACAATTTAATTGACAGCCCTTTGCCAAGTCACTGCTAGATAAAGGCCTCCCCATGCCGTGTCTGTCATTGATGGGGGGGGGGGGGGGCAGGACGGGTTCTCAGACTTCACTCATCACTGATGCAGGAGGTTGTGGGTTTGATGCTGACCCTGATGTGTGCTCTCTTTCTCTCCCCGTGGTCGCGTGGATTTTTCTCCGGGTCCTCCCTCCACATTTAGAATCAACATCACGCGTTTAGAGTATTTGGCTGCTATAAATGTTCACATGATAAGCCACTTCGTTGAGATATCATTTGTGGCCAGGTCGCTTCTGAAAAAGACCTGTATAGCTCAGTGGCCGTTACCTGGTAACATAAAAAAAGTAAAATTTTAGATTTTTATTTTAGCCCTGTTCAGGTTCGAAGAGCAGTGAGATAACCATTGCACCACCACTCCTCACTACTCCATAATAGCCTCACCGAATCAAGTGAGAATATGGATTCAATAAACCCGATGGGCATTCGTTTTTATCGCATTGTACTTGTAATGGGAAACGCTTGATCAGGCTTAAAAATGCGCGCCAGGGTCTTAATCTGATCTTTGTTGATACTTAACACAATAGATAAGCACACAATACGTCTCTTTCACACGCCCGTCACTCCGCGTAATAAAATAAAAACATATTTCTTATACAGCCCATCCGTCGTACGGCCCTCTTGAAGTGCACGATTTCAGCAGCAGTGTTGATTCAGCACAAGCAGCACTCTGCACAAGTTTCGGCATTCAGCGACTCATGGAGGGAGGATGGGGGGGACGGGGGGAGGATGGGGGGCACAGAGGGCCCGAGCGGCCATGCCAGTGAAGGCCATCATTTGGACGCTGTACGTCTGTGTAAACGACCCTCACAGCAAATCGAATACCTCCAGCATCAACACAAATTCTGAGAAGGATAGGTTTTACCCTTTCTGGAAATAAAACAGGAGGCGTTAAGATGGTCACGCAACAAATAGATACCTTTTGCAAGGCACCGAGTCTGCATTAACCTTTCAAAAATGTATCTATTTTGTGTTTGAACATCTTGACACATTTTTCATTGCCAGAACGGGTGAAGCCTATTTTTATCCTCGTCTCTCCTGAACCCTTTGCTCCCGTTTCTCCATCCCTGTCCCATCCTCTTCTCCTTTCCTGTCCCCTTTTAATTTTTTCTCCCCCGTGCGTTACATCCTCGACGCTACTCGTCTTCCCGTGGTGTGCCGCTACGGGTACTACGTTTTACTTTCTCAATTTGTTGAGTTGGTTGGTCGAAAATTGCAACGTGTGCCCACATGCAGTTCTTGGAAGCTGGTGGTCTGCACAATGCCGCGTGTTTCTTTCCTACGCGCAGTCCACATGTTCGCGTGCTATTATTTGTTCTTGACTGGATATCAACCCTGAACGTGGCGCTGCCATGTGCCATACCTTCGCTTGCCAAGGCGTGACAGAGTGTATCCCCCTTGCATGCGTGGGGTTTCTCTGGGCGCTTCGGTCTCCTCCCACATGGAAGCATTCAGGAATTAGGGGAAAACGTCTTAATGCAGAGAGGACATCAGAGCTTGGGCAATGGTTGGTAGCGTCGGCTTCTCACCGCGTGGCTGCTGCTGCTGTTGCTGACTTCCTGCTCGTCTGCTGTTCCTCCTCATGGCGCCTCTGACTCGTCCCCTCTCGCTCTACGAGAGCGAGTGGATACTGTGTGGCATCGCCGGCTCAGTGTTACAAGTTTTTATCATTACTATTATAAATGGGGCTATATTTCCAAACGACATCATCATCACCATCATGGGCCACACGAAGATGCTCCTATCAAATATCAATCAAATTGCCGGTGCAGGCTGGCAGGGTAGAAGCGAGCGAGCGAGTGAGAGAGCGAGAGAGAGCGAGACCGCTGGAGAGAGAAAGCGAGAAAGAGACTTTGACTTTTAAACAACTTTTATTGCCTCCAGCAGCAACAGCACTGGAGGTATGAAATACACAGTCACCAGCAAACAAATAAAACAGCCGCTATAAATCCACGCGCTGTGGCGCTAAATGCGCCGTGCACAACACAAAAGAAAAGCCACGTGGTGGTGGTGGTCATCGTGCGCCGAAGCCGCGCCTTGAGCAGGCCCCTGAACACTGGAAACACAGAGCAGCCGTCAGTGTCACCCTCCAGCATATTTTTTCTCGTTCTGTACATCGCCATCTTTGCCTGAGCACAGGCGAAATTGGCGAGGTCATGGCGCTTGTTAGCCAGTTAAGGCACCCCATATGCGAAGCTGCTGTTGTACAAGGGCAGTCCCAGTTCCTGAAGATGTCCCCCAGAAGGCGGAACATTGGTTTGAGCCGCTGGCAACGTAACTACCGGTGGGGCAGATCCTCCCTGGCACTGCAGGAAATGCACAAGTGAGATTCGGCTGAGCCACACGGCCGATGGCAACGTGCAGTGTGTCAATCTTTACTGGAGGTCACCGTAGCGTTTGGCTACGGGAGACTTGTACATTTATTTCCACTGAGAGGCGGCCGCAAAGAGGGGAGAGAAACAGTTTCTTTATTTTTGTGTCCGGTAGGTCGGCCAGGTCCCGGGAATGCAGCGCCTTGACGCAGCACGTGTAGAGCACCTTGACGCAGCACGTGTAGAGCGCCTTGACGCAGCACGTGCAGAGCGCCTTGACGCAGCACGTGTAGAGCGCCTTGAAGCAGCACGTGCAGAGCGCCTTGACGCAGCACGTGTAGAGTGCTGTGTTCGGGGCGCTCTTGAGGGGCAACGTTCCTGCAGCCTCGGAACTTCAGTAGCTTGCCGGAGTCGCTTTGGCCGGGGGGCTCGCTCACCGGCAGGCAGAGAACGCCCGGCCTGAGCCAGTGCTTCCCGTGCCAGGCGAGGTGCGTGAGTGAGCGGTTGACTCTGGTGAGTAGCCAAGCAGGAGGCTGGATGGCCTTGGTCTTGTGCCACAGCACGGATGCTGCCAGGGTGTTAGCGATGAGCACTCGGCCCCTGAAGGACATCTGCGGAGCAAGGCGTGCCCATTACAGAGAGCACGGAAGAGAGCGGCAGAGAGATCGAGAAAGCGCAAGAGAGAGAGACAGAGAGATGAGCACACGGCTGGCCCCGTAACTCGCGCGAGCATGGCGCTCAGAGCGGCCTCCACACCGGCGCTGGGGCCGCCACGCGGCGCTCACTCACCCGGGGGCAATGCCTCCCCCATCCCTCCCCCCACACACCTCCCAGCCCCCCCCCCACCCCCTCCTCTTCCCGCACGTGGCTTCTTTGTGTCTGCAGGGGGCCCGGATAATGGAGCAGCAGCTTAGCTCCCGCACCGTCGCTCGTAATGCAGCTGCAGAATTAATTGAGAAAGGGGTCAGAGGAGAATAGATTACGCAAGAAACAACAAACTCCGGAGATATGCAGTTTTTGTTAAATGCTACTTAGAACGTGTTTATATTTGCATACGCGAACTAGGGATGGAGCGGTCGGCACACTGCGTTTTGAACCATTCCTGAGCCAATTTGCACTGACCAGCGTGGTGAAGTATGGTCAAACAACGCCCCCCCCCCCAGGGAGTTCAGGCCTTCATCCAACAGTGGATGACAAGGGGCTGTACAAACACACTCATCTCCGCACGGTGATTCCCTCCGTGTAGGGCCGGCACGATCGCGATCGTGTTCCGGGAATTCAAAAGTGGGTCGCTCTGTGGGTTCGTATTGACCTCCCGCCATGGGAATGTGGAATTTACCAGCACTGCCGCAGCGTCGCCGTTATCCGTTGGAACGCGACGACGCTTGGACGTTCGAACTCGAATTATAACACGGGCGATGTTGTTCGCGTGCAAGTGAAGAGACCGCATGTGGTCGCACTCTTTATCGTGGTCATTAATGGGAGAGGCACGCAGAAACACACGCGGCTCTTATCTTCGCCCGTGTTCGTGAGCGGAGCTTCAAACGCCGCCGCCGAAGACCCGAAGCGAGCGAGGCTCGTCAATGCGAAATCGCTCTCGCCTCGAGTCGTCTGACACGCCGCGTGTTCGTGACGTCACAGCGGGGACGTATTCCACAGGTCCACAACAACAACAAAAAACCCCAACACGTGCGTCAATAACGGTGACCGTAAAAAAATAAAACAAGAAAAAATGTATAATAGGTGACGTTTCGGGCAATTACCCCTTTTCATGGGTCCGATTGGGTACGTATAACGTGGGACCAAAGTGTTAAATGCGTGCGTGTGTGTGTGTGCGTGTGTGGGTGTGCGTGTGTGCGTGTGTGTGTGCGTGTGCGTGTGTGCGTGTGTGTGTGTGCGTGTGTGCGTGTGTGTGTGCATTGCTCTCCAGCATTGCCGTTTGCGCTGAAGCGGCGATAAACTGGGCACGTGTGTTCATCACGTGACAACTCGTTTATCAATTGGCTGCGTCGGGTGGTGGAGGGTGTACGACGCACAATTCAATGGCGCTATCTGATGCCCCCCGCCTCCTCCCCGCAAATATAGTCGAATCAATAATGAGCAGTAATGCTGGACGTCACTTTAACGAGCATTGAAGTTGATCGAAGAAGAACTCGGAGGCGCCTGTATCGAACACTCTACTGCCCGACTGACAGCTCCCACCAATGGACACTATTCACGCCCGGCCGCCTTTGTCTCCCCAATCCTGTTTTATACTCACTGCACCAGCTCAGAATCAGAATCTTTCTTTTTTTCCTGGAGGAATCCAGATGAGCTGTGACGCTCTTTCTCACAGATGTCCACTAGGGGCGGGTCAGAAAGTTACAACAACAAAAACCGATTGGAAGTGCAAAGTATTGGAAAGGTAAGCAAGTCACTAAAGTTGCGAAACAAAAAAATTGAAATGATATATATGAAGTTTTTCAATTCCTGCCGATTTTCCAACACCAAATGCAAGTTTTGGCAAGGCATCAATACAACAACAATAATAGGGCTCAGTCGAACACAGGACCGGTTCCAATATTTGCCACTAGTATTGGTTGCCGCGAGCGGGAGTTGAACTCGGGTCTAGGCCAGTGCGAGTTGGTGCAGCAAGGCCGAAGCCATGGAGTCAACATTGGGGGGGGGGGAATCTTCCAGGGGGTCTGCCCCCCCCCCCAGAAAAAAACATGTAATTTTGAAAACTAATTTTCTGCCTAAAATATAAAAATAATTCACTAACGCATGGGATGGACTTTTTTTTATTTACAATAATGTCTATTAGTGTATTGTATTACATTGCTCTGAGTGCCTTTTCTTGTTTCATTGTATGTAATGGCATAATGGCAGAAATTAGGGATTGATAAAGTACAACCATAACCACAATCATATAAACAGGAATCTATTTTATAGCAATAGATTGGGGGGCACATTTTGAGCATATTTGAATATTGGGGAGGAGGGGGGGGATGTGTCACCCCCCCATCCCCAATATATATTATAATTCCGGCCTTGTGGTGAAGGGTGCGGAGGAAGGCCCAGGCAAGTGAGTCGTGGGATTAACGTGTGTGCAGGCGCTATTACAATCCACATTGTTAGTGCGTGTTGCGTGATCTTTGATTCACGGACGCCAGGCAGCTGCTACTGATCCCTCGATTGAAACTGGAAGCTCGAAGACACGGCACTGTCTCTGCGCTTATGAGCTGCGATCATAGAACTTACGCCCCCCACTTTCACACCCCCCCCCAGTTTCACTCCCCCCCCTTGCCCCCCTTCGAGCCAATAAGGGACTCAGAGCCTCGCTGAGTCTCAAGACTGTTGTTCAAGAGAGTCCTGCATTGAGACGTTTGACCGATTCCCCTGACGGCAGGAGGTGGTTCATTCACATTCGCGAGTCAACGGTAGAGCCCCGAGGCGAAACGATCGCGAGCGAGGGAGGGTACGAGCTTCGCAAATCTCTGCGTGGCCCACCAACCCCGTCACCTCCGAAGCGCTGGATTACGGCCGCGCATCGCCACCACCGCAGAAGTAATTAGTTCCGGTGGAGCGAATGTGTGCGTGTTTATACTCTTAGTTTTGTCGGTAAAGTCACGTAGGTAAAAAATGAAATACAAATTAATAAAGGAAATAAAATAATGAAAAATCACGACGTTTCGGAGGCAACACAAGTCTCCGTCATCAGGTGGTACCGTCACAGCTAGATTTGCTGTATCAAGTCACAGCTAGATTTACTGATACAGCTAATCTGGCTGTGACGGTCTCACCTGATGACGGAGACTTGTGTTGCCTCCGAAACGTCGTGATTTTATTATTATTTTATTTCTATTATTACTTTTATTAATTAAAATTTCATTTTTTACCTACGTGACTTTACCGAAAAAACGAAGAGTATGAATCCTTGCAGTCATGAAAGCTTCAAATCTGGTGTGCGTGTTTGTCTGTGGGCTTGTTGTTGTGTTGGGGGGCGGTAGTGTAGCGGTTAGCGCGATGCGCTGCGGGCAAAGTGACCCGAGTTCGATTTCCGCTCACGGCCAAATGAGTACCTGGTGTGCGGTGTGTACCATCGCCACTAGGGAGACAAAGGCGGCCGGGCGTGGTGCTGTCCACCCACTACCTCGTGTGCCGCGTCGGCATTCATAGGTGCTCGCTAACAGCACTTTCCCCAACAGTGTATTAAGACTATAGGGGTATCTTTGTCTTTGTTGTTGCTCGCGAAGGACGCTACTGGGTAGTTGGAGGCAGTCGCTCTCCAACAACAACGGAGGGCGGAGGAGCGACGCTCACGACAACGAGCGGAGCGCCGGGCGGATAAAACACAGCAAGTTGGCACAGTAGGGGGCACAGGTGGTGGTGCATCTGCCAGTCATCTCAGTCAGTCAACCTATGGCACCTGCTGGGTCTGTCGCGCGGCCTCCTGTCAGCGAGCCTTCGACACTTCACGCTGCCTCAAAGTGCACCTAGCCTGGCACCAGTGCCGTGGTGACGTCACGAGTAGTGCAGTGGTTAGCGCACTGGACTGCGGACCCGACGACCAGAATTCGATTCCCAGGACCAAATCATTAATAGAGGCGACTATTTGAACCAGTCCTGGGCCTCCTCTAGGTAGGCTCAGCCTTAAATGAGTACATACCTGGTGCAGTGTGTAAACATCAATGGCGGCCGGTGCGTGGTGCTGTCCCCCCCCCAACCCTCGTGTGCCGTGGCGGTCTTCATAGTTGCTGGCTAACAGCACTTGCCCCTGCAGTCTGTTGAAGGCTACACGGGGGATCTTTGTAATTTGGTGTGTAAACATCAGTACCGGGGGGTCGTAAAAACAAATACCAATTCTATTGTCTTTGTGCGAACTCATCCTCGGGATTGTCCTGTGGAGTCACAGGCGCGCCCGCCAGAGCAACGTGGAATTTCCACCACCGTCTCCGTGGCCGCTAAAATACACAGGCAATCCACCGTGCTCTTTGGTTCGTTCCACCGTGGTTCAGATAAGGCGCAAACCCCCCAGCACCTTCTGTGACTGACTGGACGGCGATTGTCCTCTGGACGTGAATGCCATTCGCCATAACGAAGCTGAATTTGCGTTAGTGACCGCCGAAGGGGGCTGCATTCCACTTCACTCGCGCGGCCATCGGTCAACTCTCGACTCCGACCTTGACCTTTGCCGCAGCCCTCTCCGCAGCAGCCGGGCTTTGTTGAGAGCCAGGTGAAGGCCCCTTGAGACCAGCGAACGGACGGAGAGAGGGGGGTTGGAGGGGCGGGAAGTGACACAGGAAGTCGACCGCAGAGTAAAGGGAGAGCGTAAAGGTGGTGGGGGGGGGGGGGGGGTGTGAGAGCGCGCGTGGCATGGGGAGAGAAAGAGGGAGAAAGGAGAGTGCGGAGCGAGCGGGGTTAGCGGGGAGGGCGGGTGAGTCGGTGCGATGCCGCAGGGAGCTGGGTGGAGGCGGCAGCTGGCGCATGTCGCGGGAGAGAGCGCGGAGAGAGCGCGGAGAGAGCGCGGAGAGAGCGGGGAGAGAGTGCGGAGAGAGTGCGGAGAGAGTGCGGAGAGAGTGCGGAGAGAGTAGGGAGAGAGTAGGGAGAGAGCGCGAAGAGAGCGTGGAGAGAGTGCGGAGAGAGTGCGGAGAGAGTGCGGAGAGAGTGCGGAGAGAGTAGGGAGAGAGTCGGGAGAGAGTAGGGAGAGAGCGCGGAGACGGAGAGAGCGGGGAGAGAGTGCGGAGAGAGCGCGGAGAGAGTGCGGAGAGAGTGCGGAGAGAGTGCGGAGAGAGCGCGGAGAGAGTAGGGAGAGAGTAGGGAGAGAGTAGGGAGAGAGTGCGAAGAGAGCGTGGAGAGAGTGCAGAGAGAGTGCGGAGAGAGTAGGGAGAGAGTGCAGAGAGAGTGCGGAGAGAGCGCGGAGAGAGTGCGGAGAGAGTGCGGAGAGAGTGCGGAGAGAGCGCGGAGAGAGTGCGGAGAGAGTGCTGAGAGAGTAGGGAGAGAGTGCGGAGAGAGTGCGGAGAGAGTGCGGAGAGAGAGTGGAGAGAGTGCGGAGAGAGAGTGCGGAGAGAGCGTGGAGAGAGAGTGCGGAGAGAGAGCGGAGAGAGTGCGGAGAGAGTGCGGAGAGAGTGCGGAGAGAGAGCGGAGAGAGTGCGGAGAGAGTGCGGAGAGAGCGCGGAGAGAGTGCGGAGAGAGTGCGGAGAGAGAGCGGAGAGAGAGCGGAGAGAGTGCGGAGAGAGAGCGGAGAGAGTGCGGAGAGAGTGCGGAGAGAGAGCGGAGAGAGAGCGGAGAGAGTGCCGCGCTCCCCCTCGACTCCGAGCGAGTGAGCGCGGAGGAGGAGCGGTGGCGCAGCGGTGAGTGACACCGCGGCGCGATGAACCTGCCCAACCATCGGCGAGGTTCCCGTTCATTGGGTCATGCGTACGGCACGACTCGTCTCGGACATCCCTTCCCGTAGGTCGGCTCGGGCTTAAATCCGTAGCTGACGGTGTTGTTCGCGTGCATCTACACGGACGACCCCTTCGCCGATCCACTGCTGGATGAGTGCCCTCCCCACGCCGCGCGGGTCGTGGTGGATTGTTTCAGCGCGCTGGCCGGGACGGTTTTGTGTACGCGGCGATCATAGACAGTAATCATAGTACAGTACAACAGTGGACATTGCTCGGCTGCCCTCTGATAGCAGCAGCTGTCGCATGCGCAGTGGTCGCCCATCCCAGCACTGTCCAGGCTCAAGTCCCGCTTAGCTTTTGATAGCACGTGAGGTCGGGCGCAGTGCGGGTCACTGCAGACAGTCACGTGTAAACATCAACACGATGAGTCCAATATTTATTTTGTAGGAGGGACCAGATACATTGTTAATTTATTTACGTGTAAGATCTTCACAGCCAGTTCATGTTGAGTCGTGTTTATTAATTATTATTGTTGTTGTTATTCACGTGTTGGAGGAAACCGGAGCACCCGGAGAAACCCCGCGCCTTGCGCGAGGGGGCAACGCTCTATCCCCCGTACAGATGGAAACAGTTGGACATTAGCCCACTTGCTGTCCTGCCTTCTCCTGGTGAGCCAGGGTACGGCACCTCCCCGACGCCCGCGGTGAAGGGAGTTTCACGACATCTGCGTGGCCTTCGTGGATAAAATAAAACATCGTGATTATTAGAACATCGCGCGAGACAAAGACGACTGGAGGGAATCCACCGTGACGAGCCCCGCGCCAACCTTAATAGGTGCTCACTGACGTCTCTGCGTGGCCGCACATTGCGACGCGCAGTGTCACCCTGGGATGAACTCGGACGGTCGGTGAACACGAAATGTTCGTCTATGAGCAGAGATCGGAGACCTGCGGCTCGTTGGCTGCCCCGTTTTGCGGGCAGACCGTTTAAAAAGATAGAAATCTTACGACGTTAATTTAATCTGAGAATTATTGATTAAATCTGACAGGGAACGGGTCATTGCAGAATGTCTTGGCGGTAACAACATGTACAACAGTCAAACTATCGAGTTAAAATATAATTGAGGAGGGCGGGGGGACTAAATAGACGCAGTTTATTCCATGACCAATTTAGTTTATTTAAGTCAGAATTTATGTCATCAGCTGTATGCCTGCGGTTGTGTTTGCGTACAAGTAACTCTGCGTCTCATGCGGCTCTCTGAACTATTTTTGATAATTGTTTTTTTACCCTTTTATCTGGCAACAAAACTGACACCTTTATTACAAGGAGTCATGTTTGCATTGACCACAATACAAACAAAAAACACAACTCTGATAATGTATGCACTGTCCTTGAAGTTGATTGGTCAACACCCGAGACAGCTTTCCTTAGAGCCTAGTCTCACATGGTGTTGGACCAGATGACGCCAAAAGGCGCACAACTCAAAGGCAACGCACCATCAGAGTATGAGAGCTCGGGGTAAGCATTTGCACTATTAGAACCTCATTTGCCAGAAGAAAAAATATGATAATTGTGAGACTAGGCTCTAAGGAAAGCTGTCTCGGGTGTGGACCAATCAACCTCAAGGACAGTGCATACATTATCAGAGTTATTCTTTGGTTTTTTCCGGTAAAGTCACGTATAAAAATAAAATAATAAATTAAATAATAGCATACGACGTTTCGATTGCAACACAAGCAATCATCATCAGGTATAATGAAATAGCGACATAGAATATAACCAGAAAACTATAGACAGACATATAAGCAGACAGATATCACCAGGATACATAGAGAGAGCAACCCAGGTCCAGAGAGAGGTGATCGTCTCTGTGGGGTGGCCTTAAATAGACAGAGGGGGGCGGAGGCAGAGAGAGGGAGGGGGTAGGGAAAACATTTACATGTCAATGAGTACGAAGGGAGGGGAGTAAGGTAAGCAGGCTTAGAGGGAGACAGAACACACTAAATTAAATAACCGAGCAAATTAATTTAGTGTGTTCTGTCTCCCTCTAAGCCTGCTTACCTTACTCCCCTCCCTTCGTACTCATTGACATGTAAATGTTTTCCCTACCCCCTCCCTCTCTCTGCCTCCGCCCCCCTCTGTCTATTTAAGGCCACCCCACAGAGACGATCACCTCTCTCTGGACCTGGGTTGCTCTCTCTATGTATCCTGGTGATATCTGTCTGCTTATATGTCTGTCTATAGTTTTCTGGTTATATTCTATGTCGCTATTTCATTATACCTGATGATGATTGCTTGTGTTGCAATCGAAACGTAGTATGCTATTATTTAATTCATTATTTTATTTTTATACGTGACTTTACCGAAAAAACCAAAGAATAATTCCTGCAGTCACGAAAGCTCCAAAATTAAGATTATCAGAGTTGTGTTTTTTGTTTGCATTACGACTGCAGGTATTGTGGTCTATGCAAACATGACTCCTTGTAAAAAAGGTGTCAGTTTTGTTGCCAGATAAAAGGGTAAAAAATACAATTATAATATTTTTCTTCTGGCAAATGAGGTTCCAATGGTGAACTATATTTGTCAAAGACAACAACAGCAGCAGAAACAAACGGCTCTTCTTATTCTTAGGTTTTTTTCGGTAAAGTCACGTACGTAAAAAAATTTGAAGTAAAAATGTATACAGTATTTTACTTAATTTTATTTTTTTTACCTACGTGACTTTACAGAAAAACACCTAAGAATATGAATCCTTGCAGTCACGAAAGCTTCAAATCTAAAATAAACGGCTCTTCTTCTTCTTCGTGTTCTTTGAAAGGTTGTCGATTCCTGGGCTTGAGCAATGCAATGGGGGTTCAGCGACTCCGGGCAGCGTGGGGGCGTACAGAGTCCGCAGATGTCCTGGCGCCCCCTAGCGCGGCTAGCCATCGAACGAATCGGCTCATTAACACCTGGCGAGGGCATAAACCTCCGCTAAGAGCCGACGCCGCGACATCGGGGTCTCTGTAAGGAACGACCGACTGTGAAATGCGTGGGCGTCGAGCGTGCGCGTGGTGAAACGCGGGGCGAAATGGAATTGTGAAGTGTTTCGTGTCTGTTGGTTTGTTATTTTTGAGTTCGGTTTGAACACAAAAAAAATCCATTTGCTGTTAATTGCCGCATCTTCATCACTGCTCCAAATCGCCTGGTTGCCACTTTGTTATTTTATGTTTGAGTGTCAGGCACCTGATTCCCACTCCCGGCCAACACAAATGACGATGATCTGAGCCAGTTCTGGGCCTGCCCTAGGTCGGCTCAGCCTGAAGTAAGTACTTCGTGCGATGTAAACATCGCCACAAGGGAAACAAAGGCGTCCGTGAGTGATATTGGCAACACCCCCCCCCCCTCGTGTGCCGTGTCGGATTTCATAGGTGCTCGATAACAGCTCTTGCCCCAATAGTCAAGTGCAGCTATACTGGGGATCTCTGTTTGGGGTTGACCATACTTCCCCACAATGGTCAGTGCGAGTTGGTGCAAGGACGTGAAAAGTACAAAATCGGTTCCTGGTATCACTTGCCACTGATGTTAGCCGTGAATGCGCAACCGCTGCACCACCGCTCTATCCACAAGCGCTTGCTTATCCAAGGGCAAGGAGTTTTGCCAATATCGAAAGAGTAAAAAAAACCCACACAATTCAACTTCTCATTTTGACAAATGCGTGCCGCCCAAAAGCAACGGAGACACGCACAGAGCCCCCCGCTTCGCCGTTTATGAGAGCGACGCAGTGAATACGAGAGCGAGCGAAACCATCGAATTGGCAATTTAAAAGTGGAGCAATTTCACCACCTCCCCGCCCTCCCCCCCCGCCCTCCACCGTGCTCGCTGGCGATCCTGGAAGCCACCACCGCCGCCTCCACAGCGGCTCTCCCGCTCGCTCGCCTCCCCTTTGTCTCCGCGCGTCGCCCGCCTCCACCCACGATGCTTGCTGGGTCACACGACGGCGGCGGCGGCGGGTGGAGTGAAAAGTCTCCCTCCTCCCTCTCCGCCGTCGTCGTCGTCCGCAGCGGAGCGCGTCCATTCGCTTACATCGCGAGGGCGGGCGGGCGGGCGGGGGGGATTTGGAGGCGGCGGGGGGAGGAGCGCCGATATATCCGAGTGCTTATGTCGCGGCTTGGCCGGCTGTGATGGGCCTTGTAAGGGTGGTGGGTGGAGGAGGAGGGGGGTGGTATGGGGGGGGGGAGTTGCGGAGGGGGGGGGGGTTCCCCCGTAGCCCCCACCCCCCACGGAGAAGGCGCGCGCGCGCGCGACCCGCGCGCTCATCATTAGCGGCTGCGCGCGCTCGGGACGCGCGAGTCTCGATCCTGCGAGCATCGAGTCGCTCACAACAACAACAACACTCACCACCACCACCATTAACTATCATTCGCAATGACAAGCAGCGACAGCATAATCCTCCACCGCTAGCAACGCATAACCTGCTGCTTGACCAAACGAACGGGGCTTGTTCGGGTCAAAACCGTAACCGATATTGAGATGTGGAGCCAGGCGTGGATGGGCTGCCGGTGACATATGGTGTTGGCGGTGGTCGTGCCGCACGCTCTCGCTCTCTCTCTCTGTGACTCGCTCGCTGGCTCTCCTCTGTCGCGTCGCTCGTCTGTCGCGGGACGCTGTCGTCTCCCCACCTACCAACCTCCCCACCTCCCCTCGCCGCCGCGTCTCCCTCCCCCCCACCACCTCGCTCCCACGCGAGGGGGCTCTGCTGGCCGGGTGGAGAGTGGTGGGTCCGCGCACTTTGACGCGGGTGGATGAGAAGACTCAGCCCTCTATTCAAATCGGATACAATGCCCTCCAGGTGAGGAGTGAGTGTCGTGTATTGTGAGTGTGTCTTTGTCTGTTCCGTGTGTGTGGTTTTTTTTTGGGGGGGGAGCAGTGGCGCAGTGGTTAGCGCGCTGCGCTACGCAGCCCGGCCACCCGAGTTCGATTCCCGCTCACGTATAGGTGAGCACCTGTAAAGGTGCTCGCTAACAGCACTTGCCCCAACAGTCTGTTGAAGGCTATACGGGGGATCTTTGTCTTGTGTATGCATGTATGCGTGTGCATATTCGTCCGTGTGTTTTGTGTGCATATTCATGCACGTGCGGTGTTGCCTTTGTGTGCTACGCCAGCGCCCTTAATAGGTGCTCGCTAACACCAGGGCGCGATCGTTGTGTTGTGTGTGCGCGCACAAGGTGCTCGCTAACAGCACTTGCCCCAATAGTCTGCTAAAGGCGAGACGCGGGACCTTTGCTTTTATTCTGTGTGTATTTGCATGCCTCGCGACCGCGGTCGGATTTCGCCAGCAGTAAATGTATGCACGGATATTCACCCCCGGCTCAGCCGTGCCATGCAATGTCTGTGCATATGTACGCGTGCGTGTGTGTGTGCTACATGTATGTAGTGGTGGTGAGCGGTGGTATAGCGGTTAGCGCGCTGCGCTACGAACCTCGTGTCCCGAGTTCGAACCCCACTCATAGGTGCTCGCGAACAGCACTTGCCCCAACAGTCTGTTCAGGCTGTACGGGGGATCTTTTTTTTCAATATGTATGTATCCGCGCACATATTGTTTTGTATTTGCGTACGTGTTAACCTGCCGCATATGTTGGTGTATATTATGAAGCAAATGTATGCACTTACTTCAGTGTACGCGTGTGCGTGTGCATGGCATGCCTGTTCGTATACACGCAAATAGCCATTGTCTTCACATATGCAATGTATGAAGAATATGCATTGTATGCATCATGAATTGTATATGGACGCGTACGTAGGATCGTTTTCACGTAATGGCACTAATATATACGTGAACATTATTTATGTGTATCGATTTTTTGTTCATGTAATAACACGAACATGTCCACGCGCATTATCCGCGCGCGTAGCCTGAATTTAGCGGTCGTGTAGCGCTCAGCGCGTCGCGCTACGAACTCGGCGACACGAGTTCGATTCCCGCTCGCGGCCAACACCGGTGACGATTATCTGAGCCGGTCCTGGGGCCTCCCCTAGGTCGACTCAGCCTCGAATGAGTACCTGGTGCGGCGTATAAACGTCACCGCTCGTGTGCCGTGCCGGCCTTCAATCACGCTGCTCGCCAGCAGCAAACCTTCCCCCAATAGTCCGCTCACAACTTTATGGCGGAATATTTTTCAAATTTGTTTTAATGTAATATAACATTAATATGCAAACGCACATTGTGCAATTATTGCGCTTGTATACTTGCCAAGCGGTGACCGTTGTCAAAAAAAATCGACAAACCGCGTCGCTTCACAGAACAAGGAACCGGCCGGTCATCGTATCCAGTGCAAATTGTCATCGGTCGAGAGGGAGGGGGTAGTAGCCACAATGTACCCTCACCACACCTCACCACTAACCATTTCATACAGCTGCTGGTGCGGGGGGAGGGGGGGGCGTGATTTAAGAAACTTGCGCTATTGTTTTTGACTGCCGCGCGGGGAGATAGGATCGAACCGCGCGGGTACAGCCGACTCGTACAGCCACTTTGACAGTCGCCTTTGTTTAACGCTCTGTATATGCATCATTTCCCGGGAACGGATGTTTCAAAAAAATATCGGTTACATTCCGTACGGTTACCGGTATTGCAGCAACAACGAAAACCCGATTTTAACCACCGCAGTATTTACTGCATACGAATATACACAAATACACACACGTATACAGCTTGTGTCAATTGTGTAGTTCACGTGAACGCGTGACATCTGTCAGTGTGTTTTCAGGGCACACACACACGCAAATATGTATGATTTACTTAAACATTTCGTCACGCTGCGCACTCATTCTCCGTACGTAAACTCGCTCGTGAAATCCAACTCGGATGCATGACATCCTTTTTAAAAAAATGTATTAACGTACCAGCTAACCGTGTAGGTATATACATAAAGAAAAGAGTATCATTATTAAATGTTAATTGATCAATTTATATATATACATTTACCATGTGTATAAACATCTCCCAAAGTATATGCAAGACGACACATCAGCACACTGTCGGTATATTTTGATATTTATCGTAACGGGTGTCCAACTTGCGTCTCAAATCATTCTTCAGCATCCTAGAAAGAGGAGCTAATCGCAGACCCCCGGTCCGAGCTTCCAACTCTGTTCTTGTTGTTGACTGCGATGCGAGCGCGCTAACCACCACCCTCACACCCACGTGCCTGCACTGAACATGCGTGCAAAAAAAAGCGTCATCGCACATCGGATTAATGTTACACGGAAAGACCCATATGTTTTCATTGTTAAGATCGTTTTAATATCATCGCCGTGGGGTGAAACAAATATATATTAACGTTTAATAAAATATGTTTTTTAATGTGATAATATATGTGCTATGATTGAGGGCCATTGCCCGAAACGTCGCATGTTATATATTAATGTTGGGATTTTAAGGCCACAGTATTTATTTACGAATGTGTTAAGTTTACTTAATTGCATGTTATATGGTGCTATATGTAAATATGCTCGGGTATGTACACGTATTCGACTGCACGGTCGATTCACAAATAAGTATGTTCATTCGTATTTGATTATATGGGTCAATAAAAGATACAGATCCCCCGTATAGTCTCGAACTGACTATTGGGGAAAGTGCTGTTAGCGGGCACCTATGAAGGCCGGCACGGCAGACCAGGGGGTGGATGGCCAACACTACGCCCGGCCGCCTTTGTCTCCCCAGTGCCGATGTTTACACACCGCACCAGGTACTCATTTGAGGCTGAGTCGACCTAGGAGAGGCCCGGGATCGGTTCAAATAATCGTCACTGGTGGTGTTGGTGTCCGTGAGCGGGAAACGAACCCGGCTCTTGCGCGTTCGTAGCGCAGCGTAGCGCTAACCGCTACACCACCGCTCCCCGCCGCCACCACCACCACCACCGCTGTCGTGCACGTGGCAATCGGCGTTGCAATAACGGGATGTCTGTCTTTTTTGTTACCAAAGACAGCGACCATGTCACGAACATTCGGTGCGGTTCCAACCGTGAACCTGAGCCGTTGGTTCGCACAAAGCAAGGCGCAATGCAAGTGCCGACTGAAAAGGCCGCTGTATAACTGCGCAAATTCGCTACGCCGGTGTAGTAATGACGTCCCATTACACAGGCCTCGTTTGGCACGTGGTTCTAGGAAACAATAATTGTTATAGTTACCGCTGGCGATGTCGCAAGCGAGCCAGCTAAACCCGCACACACGACACGATATATACACAGATGTTTGAAACGATCTTAACACGTTATTTTGCAAATGAACTTCCGATAATTGTTTCGTGTTTATATATACATGTATGTATTATTCTTATTAAATCGATGTAATGTTATCATTTGAGGTGTTTGTAGACTTATCAGTGCGCGTTTGTACGCGAGTTAGAGTGCTGTCTAGTTTACGGTTCGGGGGGAGCGGTGGCGGAGTGGTTAGCGCACTGCGTGACGAAGCCGGAAATCCGAGTTCGATTCCCGCTCACGACCGGTTAATAACATCGGCGAATATTTGAAGCGAGCCTCCTATAGGTCTACTCTGCCTTAAATTCGTACCCGGTGAGTGAGGTGGGTAAAACACATCAGCACTGGGCGTGTTGACCACCCACCCCCTCCTCGTGTGCCGTGCCAGCCATCATAGGTGGTGCTCGCTAACAGCACTTGCCCCAACAGTCTGTTAAAGGATATCTGTTTCGTCTTCATTTGCTTGACGGTTGAGCTGCAAATGTTTGTCACATCGCACGCACGTGGTGAGTGAGTCGGTGACGGCCTTGCGAGTCGCACTGATCCAGAATGGGGAATCGTGACCCCCCCAGTGCCAAGCTGACCCGGCAGGAGGTCGTAGCGCGCGAGTTCTGATCAAAGAGTTCCTGTCTCCTGACACAGAGAGGAGAGTAGTCCGGTCACCTTGATGCTGAAGCTCAGTTGTTTTCTTCTTAGACGTGTAACGTACTTACTTGATCATCGTCGTTATCATGATCGACGATGTCCCAACGCTGTAATCCCCGCCCTCAAATCACTCGCAGCCCAGAATGACTTTTGTCTCGCTCCTCAAATCACTCGGAGCTCACGTCGCTTCATCGCCGCGCGGTGCAGACAGTACGAGTGGATGCTTTATAAAGATTTCTCTGCGGCGGGCGTTTTTTTTTCTTGGCTTTCTGATTTTGCTCCAGATTTCTTCGAATGATTTTTTTTCTCCTTCAGATTTTGCCGTTGGAATAATTTAGTTTTTATTGAAAGAAAAAAAACTAATATTATTCCAAACAACTGTCGTTATTACGTTAATAAATCACTTCAATGTCCAGTCTTTTACAGAACCTCTGCTTGATATTTTTAGGTGTGAATAACGCGGGCTGAAATACATCCATTGACAACCGCAACAACCGCCACCAAACGAATAATAATACCATGATTGAGTAATTGATTCATCCCGGCAAGCCTCGCAGAGCCTCATGACCCCTTGCCAGGAGAGTTCTGAGTTGGGACCTTCGGCCACGTGCACTTACAATATGAAGCGATGTCAATGGCGAGGTAGGAGACTGGAGTAAACAACAACATCATCATCAGCAGCAGCCAGTGTCTATCCGCTGCTGGATGGAGACCTCCCCATGCAGTCTCAGTCCTGCCCTTGGACCGATCTCATCGCTCCATCTCCGCGTTGGTCGATCCTCTTCGTGAACCCGGACAATACCGAGGGGCTACCGATAAAAGTTCCGCACGAGATAGATACGCAACCTACTTGCAGCGCTGCCGACTGCACCACGGGGCCATCTCGTAGCCCTCTAAGGCGAGTGTGGGGCTCGCGTTAAGGTGTCCGTTTGATTTTTTTTATGATCTGGACTTTATTTATTAAACCTGATGCTGGCAAGCAAAAGACTTACGGATGTAGCGGTGGCCGGTGATGGCTTGGGGTGGTGAGCTCGGGGGTAGGTGGGCGAGGTTAGCCCAGCTGTCGTCGGTCACCATCAGGCTGGGTGCGTGGAGACGCGGGGGCACAGAGTGCTCGACTCACAAGCCCAAAGATGCGAGTTCAACGCCAGGATCGGGCGAGATTCGACCCATTATTTCTGCTTGGTCGATTGTTCAAAAAAAGGAAGAGGAGGCTACAACGCTTTGTGGAAAGAACACAGTGGTCGTGCTTTGGATGGAGTCGGCTCCGTCATAGGAATGTGGAATTTGTACCGCTGGCTCAGGCTCACCGTGCATGGGAGATGAGCATTGTCCAATCGCTTCGTTTGAGAAGCAAACGCAAAAGTCAACACTCTTTGACAACACTGCTTTAAACATATTTCACCTGCGATGTTCCAGGCAGTGGTCCGTCTTCGTAGCATTGAGAAGCAGGCACTTGGCATCTATATATTATTGGATAGTTTCGATTGTTGGCACTATTGTTGTTTGGTGACATCGAATGCTTCAATCACTTCAAGGTGTGCCTGTCATATTCCCGTCAAAGAGATACAACGCTGCTTTCAGTCTACGCGTGTTCCTGTGCATGTGTGTTTAATAGGTGGGGAGTGGTGGTGGGGAGTGGTGGTGGGGAGTGGTGGTGGGGAGTGGTGGTGGGGAGTGGCGGTGGGGAGTGGCGGTGGGGAGTGGCGGTGGGGAGTGGCGGTGGGGAGTGGCGGTGGGGAGTGGTGGTGGGGAGTGGTGGTGGAGCGGTTCGCGCGCTGCGTTACGAACCTGGTGACCCGAGTTCGATTCCCGCTCACGGCTACCAACAGCAGTGACGATTATCTGAATTGATCATGGGCCACCCCTAGGTAGACTCAGCCTAAAATAAGCACCTGGTGCGGTGCGTAAAAACATCACCACCTGGGAGACAAAGGCGGCTGAGCGTGGTGCTGGCCACCCACCCCCTCGTGTGCCGTTCTGGCCTTCATAGGTGATCGCTAACAGCACTTGCCCCAACAGTCTGTTAAGGCTATACGGAGGAATCTCTGTTTTGTGTTTACTAGGTGCTCGCTAATAGAACTTGCCCCAGCTGTCTGTGCACGCTCCACAGGGGATCGCTGCCTTTGGATGTGCGTGTGTGAAAAAGTTAGCGAGCACCTATTAATTCCGACACCGTGAACGAGAGGATGTCTTTGTGTGTGTGAGCAGTGGTGGCAAAGTGGTTCGCGCACTGTGCTACCGACCTGGGGACCAGAGTTTGATTACATTATCGATCACGGCTAACAACAGTAGCGATTATCCAAACCGGTTTTGGACCATCCCTGGGTCGACTCAGCCTGAAATTATAAACACTTGGTGCGATGCGCGAAATTAAAAAATATGTAAACAAAGGCGGTCGGGCGTGGTATTATCCACATTATTCGTTCGCGTGCCGTTCCGACCTTAATAGGTGTTCGCTAACAGGACTTTTCCCAGCAGCATGTACAATGATGATACATTTGGGGATATGTGTATGTGTGCGTCTTTGATGATTGCTTAGTGTAGGGAGCGATCGCGTACCGGTTAGCGGGTTGCCGCTATGAATTCGATTCCCGCTCACGGACAACACCAGTAACGATTATCTGAACCGGTCCTGGGCCTCCCCTAGGTAGACTCGGCCTCAAGTTAGTACCTGGTGCGGTGTGGGAGACAAAGGCGGCCAGTCGTTGTTGTTGGCTACCGAACCTCTAGTGTGCCGTCCCGGCCTTCATAAGTGCCAGCCAACAGCACTTGCCCCAACAGTCTGTTGAGGCTACACGGGGCACCTTTGTGTTTGTTTATGTACGGGGCGCTTGTGACCAGCTGTTCGCAAGCAGGATTCCCCTTAGCCGTCTGAGACTGAAGCTTATCGTTCACCTGTGTTTTCGCTTTGGTCGCGAGAGCGACGACGTTTCTGTTTGCTCGACACCTGGGTTCGATTCTTGGACCCTCCCTTATGTCGGATACCCCTTAAATGAGTAATAGAGCACCTGGAGCGGTGTGTAAAAATAAAGAGAGCATCCCATCGGCATTTGGGGGAGACAAAGACAGCCGGGAATAGTAGTGGGCACACCACCCATCCGTGCTCGCTAACGACGCTTGCCCCATCCAGTCTGTTAATACCTGAATGGCATACATATATACAAAGATACCCCGTATAGCCTTACACGACTTGGGGCAAGTGCTGTTAGCGAGCACCTATTAAGGCCGGGATGGTACAAGGGGGTGGGTTGCCAGCACCACGCCTGACCGCCTTTGCGTATACACACGTATATATATACATATATATACACACATATATACTGTATTCAAAAATTATTTTTACGCGCTGCAAACAACCGCCGTTTGCCACAAAGTGGCGGTGACATCACCACGTCGCTTGTGCCAGGCTAGGTGCACCATGATGCCACGTGAAGTGTCGAAGGCTCGCTGGCAGGAGGTAAACGGGAACGAGCCCCCAGGTCGTGCCACGGGGTTGACCGACTGAGATGATTCGCGTATGCATCAGCTGTATTCCTCCCTGTGCCGTAACACGCACTCACGTGCACGCATATCCACGGGTACGTGTGTATGTGCAGTATATATACGAATATAAATCGTATTGGTTTGTGTGCATCAGTATATGTAGGACGGTATGTATACATGCAATGCATTTATGAGCGTGCATGTTAGTGAATGAGTTGCCGTGTTGATACTCGGTATATGTGTCGTTTGCGGCATATATGCAGTCATGTATATGCTATATGTATGTGTAGCTATATATGTATGTAGGTGTGTATTTGGGCAGTATATATGTGTAAGTATATTAATGTATGTACAGTATTTACGCTTGTATTTGGGCAGTGTATATGTGTGTATTAGAATGTTAATATATGTAACAGTGAGTGTATATAGGTGTGTATGGGTGTTAAGTATATGTACGTATGTATTCATGTAGACATGCTTACACATACAGAGGTATGCATTGAGGGGTGGCACAGCGGGGAGCGGTGGCGCACTGGTTGGCGCGCTGCGCTACAACCCCAGCGACACGAGTTCGATTCCCGCTCACGACCAGTAACAGTGGCACATAAAAACGAACCGGTTCTGGGCCTCCCCGAGGTTGACTCGGCCTCAAATGAGTACCTGGTGCGGTGTGTAAACATAGCCACTAGGGAGACAAAGGCGGCTGGGCGGTGGTGCTGGCCACCCATCCCTTAAACATATCGCGGGGGATCTTTGTCTACATGTGCGTGCGGTGTTATTGATGAACGTGTTGAGTTTATTGTTGTTAATTGTCCCTGTGCACTACTGCGGACGCACCAACAGCGGCATTAACGAAATGCAGCATTTTTTTTCGCTTTCCTCTTTCCAGATTTGAAATCGATCCTCTTCTTTCGTGAAAAACAATCAAGGTGCCCCCCGCCCCCGCCATCTATTTTAAAACAAACAAGCAAACATCTCGCGTGATTGCCCACCGCTCCACCAAGACCGAAGGCATCATCCCGGGGGAGATGACGCGTCAACGGCACCCACGTCAATGGGCACCCACAGCCACGACGACGATGACGACTTAGAAGATTTAAAAAAAGAAAATTAGGATTTGGATTCGTGCGCTCCGCGATCGCTAAGCCAGGGATTGTCCACTGCAATATCATTCCGCGATCCAGACAATAAAATGGCTCCATTTGCCGTACAAAGCGCGCGGCTAAATTGCCGGATTTAATATATTGCGCCGTGCTCCGTATAAATTGCGCTCCTCTCTCTATTCTCTCTCGTCTCCTCTCTCTCTCTCGCTCTCACCGTATCGACGACCCCAACACTCCCCCAGCAGCCGTCTAGGTCACGGGTTAACGTCGTCGTCGTCGTGATGATTGGCGCGGGTTAACGAGGGAACCTCCCGAGACATTTTGCGACGAACAATTGGCGTGGACGCGCGAACGATCTTAGGACGGGCACTGGCTTGTTTTTAAAAATAATTTTTTTTTTTGATTCAAAGTGTGTGGGGTGCCTGAGCTCAATTCATCGGTCGCGTCTCGCCTCCGTTGTTTGATGTTAAAATGTAAATGTTGGGGCTTAAGTCAACGAATACACACGCGCGCGGCGGTTAAGCGTTCGAGACGATGCAAAATGTATCATCAGTCGCGATAGTAATCTAGAAGCCTATACAAGCGGCATTTTAAGTTTCGACGATTTTGTCTACAGCAATTGACATAAATTCATCAAAAATGTCCAACTCATGGCGGTCGATTTTTTTCAAGAAACATTATAAATAAAATGTTTTGTTGCTAAAACAATTTAGAATGAGTGACCAGCATAGGACGATTTATTTAAATGCGTAACTTATGCGAGAACTCACCGAATACGTTACAATTGCATCGAACACGAGTCGGCTGTTTTGTATCGGTGAGCTAATAAGGGAAAGGACCCCCCCCCCCCCCCCCACATTCCACCCTCTCTCTCTACCGACTTTGATCAGATATTCTAATATATCGGGAAACACACATTTCCCGAGCGAGAACGTCTCCTTTGAACGGACCGAGCGCGGTGTAAGCGGCTCCATGGAGGGGTCAAGTTTCGGCATCGATCGAATTCTGACTGGAAAATCGGAGCCGTCTCCCCGCGAGGACACCGGGCACCCCCCCTGCCCGCCCAGCCCGCCCAGCCCGGGCAGCACGGCCTCTAGCCCGACGTCCGAGCAGGCGAGCCCGAGGCTGTGCTGCGTCGAGCAGGCCTCAATGGCGGAGAACGCCGCGGCGCTCCGCGGGGTTCAGTGCGGCCTCGCGCAGAAGACGGCGCAGGTCGGAGCCGCCGCTCCCTTCAGCTCGGGCGCTCGCCTCGCCTCGCTGCCGTCGCCTCCCGCGTCCTTGCTCCTCTCGCCCTCCTCCATGCTCTCTACCGCCACCGCGGCGGCGGCGGCGAACGGGGACTCGAACTGCGACGCGCACGGGACGCGGCTCCTCCTCAAGGCGGCGGCGCCGCCCCCCGCGCACCCGCCCCCGGGGCCCGGAGACGGCATGATTGTGACGTCATCGCCATCGTCGGCCATCATCGCCATGGGTTCCTCGTCGACGACCTCGACGACATCGTCGTCGTTATCGTCGACGCTGCCGTCAACCAACGCATTCAACTCCTCCTCCTCGTCCTCCTCCTCGTCTTCGTTCCTGATCCGGGACATCTTGGGCGAGGCGAAGCCGCTCGCCACGTGTCCGCCCTACGCGACGCACGGGGCCGCCGGGGGTGCGGGCGGCCACGCGCGAGGGGACGCGGGGCCCGCGGGGGCCCTGGCGAGGAACGCGGGGTGCAAGGGGGGCGTCGACACGTGCAGAGGTGAGCGCGCGCACGCGCACCAACACGTGCACGCGCACCAACACGTGCACGCGCACCAACACGTGCACGCGCGCGCGCATCCACACCCACACGTGACCCCCACACACACGCGCACCCACACGTGCACCCAAGCCACACGTGCACCCACACACACACGCGCACCCACACGCGCACGCGCACACGCGCACACGCGCATACAAGACAAAGATCCCCCGTATGCCTTAACAGACTGTTGGGGCAAGTGATGTTAGCGAGCACACACCGCATAAAAAAAACACACACACACGTGTACGCACACACGCGCACATGCACACATACGCACACACACACCGCACACACATCGCACACACACACCGCACACACCCCACATACACACAAACAAAGATCCCCGTATATCTTAAGGTGCTCGCTTACACGCACACAAAGCCAAAGATCCCCCGTATAGCCTTCGCAGACTTTTGGGGGGAATGCTGTTCGCGAGAACAGAAAGCCACCTATGAAGGCAAGAACGGCACACGAAGGGGTGGGTGACCAGGACTTGCCCGGCCGCCTTTGTCTCCCTAGTTTACACCAGGTGCTCATTTAGGCTTGCACACACACACACACAGATATACACCCGTATTCAGTCAAAGAATAGTATGTGTACACACACTTGCAAAGTCACACCCACAAAGACAAAGATCCACCCGCTAGCCTGCAACACAGATTGTGGGGATCAAGTGCTGTGAGAGCGCGTGTTCAGGTCGGAGGTGGGTTAGCCAGCGTTGCAGCCCGAGGCGGCCTAGGGGAAGCCAGGGGCCGATTCAGATGTTCTCTCACCGCATGTTTGCTGGTCGTGAGCGGGAATCGAACTCAGATCGCCGGTTTCGGAGCGCGCGCTGTGCAAAGCGCTGCACTAAATGCTCTCCAATGCGGCGCAAACACACACGCGCACGCACGCGTGCACGCGTGCATACAATGCATAGAGTATAAACGGCACCACACACATTCGCATATATATCACGCAAATACAAAGATCCCTCGGATAGCCTTGACAGACTGTTGGGGCATGTGTATTAATCTAGCACCTACGAAGTGTCTATATACCGTGTATATAACTGCGTGTGTATATATATTTAACAAAAGCCAAGAACAGCACGCAAAGACATACAAATGTATGCATAAATGCATGATTACAAACACCCACCCACACAAACACTCAAACACACGCCTAGTCTCACACATTGTAGAAGGCAATATCCATGCACGAATGCGCACTTGCACGCGCGCCGTGCACAGACACGCACTTGCACGCACAGATGCACACAAACACGCGCATACACGCGCAATCGATACGTCGCCAGGTTGACACACGGAAACACACACACACACAGCCGCGTGCACACATCGGAATAAGTCAATAGAGACGCACCACGCGTATATAGGTACAGAGACAAACCCCCCCCCCCCCCCCATAGCCTCAACAAACTGTTAGGGTAAGTGCCGTTAGCGAGCACCTATAAAGGCTGGCACTGCATACGAGGGGGTGGGTTGCCAGCATTGCTTCAGGTCGTTTTTTGTCTCCCCATCGCGAATGTTTCCAGACCACACCGGGACCAAATGTTCGCCGATGCCCACTCATGGCTAAAATGGGTAGGAATCGAACTCGGGCGGTCAGAGTTCGTAGCAGTGTAGTGCGCTAACTGCTGTGCCACCACTCCTCATACACGGGGACACGAACAGATACATAGCAGATCCGCACACGGGAGCACACACGGGCGCAGATATACGCACATGCACACACACACACAAAGGGGCACACAGACGCACGTATACGAAGACAAAACAAAAATCCCGGTGTAGCTTTTAACAGACTGTTGGGGAAAGTGGTGTTCGTGAGCACCTATTAAGGCCGGCGCGGTACACGAGGAGGTGGTGGTCAGACAACACCCGACCCCCTTTGTCTTCCCAGTGCTGATATTATTATAAATATCGTAACAGGTACCTAGGGTAGGCGGCCCTGGATATGTTGAAATATTCGCCACCCGTTAATGGTCGTGAGCAGGAATTGAACTCGGGTCGCCGGGTTCGTAATGCAGAGCGCTCACCACGACACTACCGTTCCCCCACACAGGAGTACAGACACACGGATACACGCTCACACCCACATGGGTACACACGTGAGTACACGCGTGCATATCGGCTCACAAAACAAAGATCCCCCGTATAGCCTTAACAGACTATTGGGGCAAGTGCTGTTAGCGAGTAGCACCTATGAAGGCCGGAACGGCACACGAGGGGGTGGGTGGCCTGCACCACGCTCGGCTGCCTTTGTCTCCCAGGTACTCATTTAAGGCTGAGTCGACCTAGGGGATGGCCTAGGACACGGATACACACGCACGTGTACACGCAGACACACGTGTGCACACACACATACACACGTGTTATCACATCATGGGTGAAGCTGTGAGCGGCCACTCTAAGCCGGTAGTGTGTTCCCTTGTTCACCAACAGATGTAAATGTACAGCCCTTTGTAAATTCACTACAGGTTGAAGGCTTTTCCACGCCTTGTGGTTCATTTGGGGTTGTTTGACCATATTTCCCCACTCCACTCTCAGTGCGGGTTGGTGGAGGGTTTGATGGAAACGGTGGGTGGGGGGGGGGGCAAGGACCGGTTCAGTTCTCCGAGTTCATTGCGTTGTGTGCTAACCACTGCACCACCGCTCCTCCAGCCCACAGATAACCTGTGTTTATAATCAGGTGAGAGTCAGTTTGAGAAGATATCTGTTGGATGAGGGTTAGGGGTTATATTTCATGTGCCCGGTGAAATGTCGGAAACAGGTTCTGTGGATTTTTTTTAACCATTTATTTATAATCCAATGGCCCTGATATATTTATTTATTTAACACCATATCTAAGGGACAAACCCAAACGGTCCCAAAACTCCAGGCAGCCGGAAACGAACAGCACTCGTGAGATGAAGACGTTTCCAGTGGAACATTTCTTTCGCATAATTTCATCGAGACATCACCATGGGTCGTCGTAAGCGCCCTCCTCAAAGTGGAATCGAATAAATAATAATGATTAACAATAACAATTGGGGCGTCGTGGTGGCGAGATGTTATCTACCTCGTCTGGTGTACAGCATGTATTGGGTTCCATCCCGACCCTGACGCCTGCTGTATATTTGGAGTTTGCATTTTCTCTCTCTCTCTCCCCGTGTGGTCGCGTGGATTTTTCTCCGGGTCCTCCGGTTTTCCCTCCACTTTTAGTAATCAACATCACCACGCGTTTAGATTATTTGGCTGCTTAAACATTTCCACGTGACAAGCCACTTCGTTGAGCTCTCATTTGTGGCCAGGTCGCTTCTGAAAACAGAGCTACGTAGCTCAGTGGGTTTTATCTGGTAAATAAAATACTTTATTTTATTTTCGGTTTTCATTCCGAGGTGCCTCAAATGACCTCGTATCCCAGACTCGATGCGTTACATCATCTCGCGTGCCGAGGTATAGAGGCGTTCGTCGCACGGCAATCACACCGGGTGGCGGTGGTGGTGGCACGTGGCTGCCTGTAATCAGGCATTGTGGAGGCAGCAGCAGCAGCAGCAGCAGCAGCGAGGGTTGGTGGATTACCACGAGCCAGGATAATGTAGTCGAGCAAAAATATCGACTCCACCTGTTCCATCTGTGCGGGATATGGTGTTGCTCCCTCGTTTTCTCCGGGTGCTCCGGTTTCTTCTCACGTGTAAACGTTCATGAATTGCCGATAACACCTTCATATCTAGAGGACTACAGAGCTTGGTGGTGGGGAGGGGGGGGGTTCCTGCTGGCTCACTGCCACGATGTATAAAACAGGTGTTATAGGCTGCGGGGTTACATCGTGAGCAGCACAGAGGGCAGCGCGGACGAATCCATTGTTGTGCCGTGCGTCTATGCCCCTCTGCCTTCACCAACCCGCACTGACCAGCGTGATGAAGTATTTACAAATAACCTCCCGCGCTCTCTACACGACGTGGGGAGGCCCTCATGCAGTAGTGGGTTGATAAAGGGCTCTATCATAAGCCAGCCTGTGTCCCTGCGGTCGACTCAGATTCAATTCCCACTCCGGGGGATGAACTCAGCCCGTCATCACCCTCCGCACAACGCGTACCAACTGTGTCGGAGAGGTCGGCAGTGGTTGTCCTGCGGAGGAGCTGACCGTGTGCGCCATGGCAATGTGGAATTTCCATCGCCGACTCAGCAGCCGCTTGCCACGTGTCGCTTGAGCGGGGAGACTTCTTCCGTGACTCGCGATTTGACTTTTGAGATCAACAGAAAGCAATCGTCGCCACGCTGCTGCTGCTGCTGCTTGTCAGGACAAGTCGCTGCTTGCGGTGAATTTTAATTAATCGCTGGGTATCCAATTAGCCATGGCGGTGTAAATCAGTGCACTTGCATACACAATAATAATTACAACAAGGATGTGTTTTCGCTCACTCGCTGTGTCCTACATGACGTGAAATAGAAAATGAAACGCGTGGAGCGGAGCGGTGGTAGAGTGGTCAGCGCCGCTGTGCTCTGCACCCCTGGGCGGCGACACGAATTCGATTGCCAGACGTGCAGCAGATGTAGCACGAGTGGGAAGCGGTGTCACGATGTGAGTGTCATAGTATGTGTCCTGGTGCTGAGTGAGAGGCTGTATGCGGAGGTGTGAATCTCACGTTCGTGTCCGTCGATGTTTTAAAGCATTTAGACGAAACGAAAAAAGTGAAAATCTTAATGGAACTTTGGTGAGTGCACTTAGGCCAGACGCGAGACTTCCATGCGTTGGTTTTGGCAGAGCTTAGCCGTGTTTTCAGAAGGTCTATAACCCTATACTGATGCTATTAAAATAAGTTCTCATTTTCTATTCATGACATAATGTTTACCATATGTAGTATTACTATTAGCGCTATTGTCGATATCCCAATGAAGCCTTCATATATTGCTCAAACGAAAGCAATAACGCTGCTTATCTTCTTGGTTCTTTCGGTAAAGTCACGTAGAAGGGAAATAATACAATAATAAAAATAAAACATAATACGCTGTCTTTCCGACAGACCTGTTCTTCACCTGAGGACGGCTGCTTGCGTTGTGGCCGAAACGTCGTGAGAATTATTGTATTATGTTTTACTTTTATTATTTTATTATTTCCCTTCTACGTGACTTTACCGAAAGAACCAAGAAGATTAATCCCTGCAGTCACGAAAGCTTTAAATCGAAAAATAACGCTGTTTGTTTTAGAAACGCATCCCCATATATACAATGTTATGATGACCTCATTTAGCGCTCATTCGATTCCCGCTCGCTTCTCCGCCTGTATATATGTGTGTCTGTTTAAATCTGATCACCATTACATAGACCATCACATATCAATACACGTTTATTTAAGGTATTCGGCACGCGCAAAGTTGTGTCACCCTCACCATCTCATCATCCATCATCGTAACGAGCCATGGTCTATCCACTGCGGCAGTGCAGGTGTTTGCACACTGCGCTGTGAAACCCGGTGGCGAGTAATGTCTGACCAACTCCTGTGCAAGCCACAACCTTCCCTTCACCAACCCGCAATGACCAGCGTGGTGAAGAAGGGTCAAACAACCCGCATGTCCGACCCGGCGCGAGGGAGGTCTTCGACCAGCGGTGGATTGACACAGGGGCTATAGATTATAACAATACGAACCTAATAATGATGACTATTATAGCGTCATTTGTGTTTTATAAACCGTATAGGCTACACACCCAGGCTGCATGTCCCCGGGTCATCTCCCACGTGCGAGTCCATGAAGACATTTGAACAGCGCTGAAGTCCGGAAGAGAACGTGGCTGGTAAGTGGGAAGAGTAGACCCAAGACCAGATGGTGGGAGACTTGACAGGGCAGAATTCTTGGAAGTCGCGTATTCGAATGAGCAGCGGGGGGCGTATCTGTCGGAGTGTAGAAGGCGGTGACAAGGCGTGTGGTGTTGCGCTTAACGACTTTGACCGTGATGGGCTAATTTCATATTGTTATTCACTATCATTATAATAAGATCGTGCTACAGCCCTATGCTCATCCGCTGGCGGATGGCCTCCCCACGTCGTGTGTGGGTCTTCAAATACAATTTCAGCCATGTGCCACTTAGTGGGGAGTCATCGGTAGTCGTCCTACGTGGGGAGAATGGTCCTCGCCCTGTGAACGTGGAATTTCAACTATTGGCACAAGCCAGCAAACTCGCGGTGCACCGCTCTAATGCTCGTTTGAGCAGAGCTCCGCTTTGGCGATACAACCACAACAATGAAATATTAAAATAATCAGCCGCGGGCTCTTACAAGCGCAGGCGATGTTCAGACGAAATCCACGGACGAAAGAAAGAAAGAAGGAAGGAGGGAGGCAGCGTTGGTACAAACGAAGTGGATTGCCAGTCCATTAAGAAGACAGCAGCCCTGAATGCCGTTGGGCGCGCTGGTTGACACAGCAGAACGATAATTATTTAGTAAAAAAAATGAAACGAATCTTTGCACGAATTGTTTTTGCGAATCGTGCCCAGAAACATTGCTCTTTGTCGATCTGTGTGGTACGTTTGCCAGCCATCGATGTAGGGGTTGGGACACAATGGACCATGAAAGACGCAAGTCACAGTAGTGTGATTGTGGCCATGTCAACCAAACTGTTTACCCTATAGTAAATCCATACAGACACATACAGACTCATAGATACACATATACACATTTTGCATTAAGACTTATAAATAGAGACACACATAGATGCGTGAACATACATTAAAGACAAAGCACAGTGCGATGGTGGCCATGCAACCCAATCTGTTGATCACATAGTAAACTCCATGGAGTAAATTCAAAAGACAAAGATCCTCCGTGTAGCTTTAACAGACTGTCGGAGCAAGTGCTCGAAGCGGGCACCTATGAAGGCCGGAACGGCGCACGAGGAGGCGGGTGGCCAGCACCACAGCCAACCGCCTTTGCTTCCCTAGTGGCGATGTTTACACACCGCACCAGGTACTCATAGTAAACACACAGACACATACCCATACAGCGGGACCAATAGAGATACATAGGGACACATAGACACACGTATATTCATACAGATACATATCAAACCCATAGACATACGTACGTATTGATATATTAAAGGCAAGCCACAGTGGTGGGATTGTGGTCACAAAACCAAATCTATTGAGAATAAAGTCAACCGTTGTACGTAGTCTGCATTCCTTCAACGGAGGAGGAATAGCAAAACGACACGAACTCTTCATATCTCGACATTGGCGCATGGCTTCTGATTATATTGCCATCGTCGGCAAGAATTGTTATCGGGGTTTCGACAGTCTTTGTATAAACCTTTGAAGTGCCTTCTGACGGATGGGGCAGATAGATAATCACGATTTTTCTGGTCATAGAAGTGGTGTAGCCATTGAGCCTCCTTTCCGTAAAGAATATATATATTTTTTTCTCATGAAAAAAAAACCCCGGATACAATAATAAGGACCTCGAATCGCTCAGCGGGACTGACCCAAAATTCTCCTCCTTAAAATCGCTAACGAATAAAAAAGGGTCGTCTCATTTTTGATGCTTGGCCAATTATTGGTGGGGGGGGGGGGGGTCTACATTCACTCGGCAGGGCTAACCGAGACCACTCTGTCAGTAAATTGGTCATGAATAAAGTAAGAGTGCGCGAGGCTGTGATGCTGCTCCTCCGTGCCGCGAGTAGTGTGTGAAGGGGGGACGAATGGGGGGGGGAGGAGGGGGGGGCAGTCCTCATTTGCAGAGGGACGTTATTTATTTCATTATTTCCCTTCTCTCGCCTTTATCATCGCGTCAGTTCATCGGAGTGCATGAAGCAGAAGGCGTCGCGCCGGCAGCGGCACTGCGCACCGGGGCAGAACGCCACTTGGTAGGGGCGGTGGCGGGCGGGCGGGCGGGGGGAGGGAGAAGACCGCGTTTGTCTCCCTCCCACCACCTCCCTCCCTCCCTCCCTTGATCCCCCCACTCGCATCCAGCCCTCTCACTCGGGCCGCGCTTCTAAAGCGTGTGGCCCTAAACAGACTGTAGGGCCAAGTGCTGTTAGCGAGCACCTATGAAGGCCGGTACGGTGCACGAGATGTGGCCAGCACCACGCCCGACCGCCTTTGCCTCCCTAGTGGCGATGTCTACACACCGCACCAGGTTCTCATAGTAAACACACAGACACATACCCATACAGCGGGACCAATAGAGATACATAGGGGTACATAGACACACGTATATTCATACTGATACATATCAAACCCATAGACATACATACGTATTGATATATTAAAGGCAAGCCACAGTGGTGGGATTGTGGTCACAAAACCAAATCTATTGAGAATAAATTGAACCGTTGTACGTAGTCTGCATTCCTTCAATGGAGGAGGAATAGCAAAACGACACAAACTCTTCATATCTCGTAGTATAGCACCTATGAAGGCCGACACATTGTACGAGGGGGTAGGTGACCAGCGCACCACGCTCGGCCGCCTTTGTATCTCCGGCGGTGATGTCTACACACCGCACCAGGTACTCTTTTGAGGCTGAGTCGACCTAGGGGTGACCCAGGACCGGTTCAGATACTCGTCGCTGTTGTCGGTGGCCGTGAGCGGGAATCGAACTCGGGTCGCCGGTTTCGCGTCACCGTTGCACGACACATGCACACGTCCGCAGTCGTGTCCTCTCAATCCACTGCCAGATGACGGCCTGTCCACGTGGCCGTGGATCGTGGCAGTTCATCGTCCACACGCGTCACCAGGCTGCCATCAGTGCGGGTCGGTGAAGGCGGAGAGAACGTGGTAGACGCGGGGGGGCATAGAAAGTATAGTACAACAATTAGCTGCACTACCCCCTGTTGACCACCAGGGCACAACGTAGTCGCCTGTAACGACCTGGTTGTGCATGCGGGGGGGGGGTCGCCCATTCAACCGTTGCCCAACCGCGACGCGGCATTCGAGTCTGACATCTGCCTTCCCTCGTCAATGAAATGTCAACAGCCTCGTGGCGTTGCGCCCTCTAGTGACGGCACAGTCACGCGGTGCGTGGTGGCTGCCGCTTTGTGTCGGTGTGATATGAATGCATCACGGGATTCTGCTCCCAATTAGATCTGGGTTTGCGTGATCTCAGCAGAGCTGGCTCAACAACACATTGCAAGACTCAGGAGCGGTTTCGACATGCATCGTCTCATCAGCAGTCAGGCAGTGAGGCTTGCATGAACTGATGTTGGTTAACTGCCAGACTAGATTTGAAGCTTTCGTGACTGCAAGGATTCATACTCTTAGGTTTTTTCGGTAAAGTCACGTAGGTAAAACATAAAATGAAAATTAATAAAAGTAATGATAGAAATAGAATTAAATAATGTATTATTTTATTTTATTTCGTAGGTAAAACATTAAATTAAAATTAATAAAAGTAATAATAGAAAAAAAAAGATTTTTTTTTATTATTATAAAATAAAATAATCAATTATTCTATTTAATATTTCTATTATTACTTTTATTAATTTAAAGTTTATTTTTTACCTACGTGACTTTACCGACAAAACCTAAGAGTATAACTGCCAAACGTTTGTAGGCAAGCACTGGTTTTGACATTCACCATCTCATCAGCAGAGCCATGCTCTCATGAACCGATGCTGGTGTTCATAGGCAAGGACCCTCTCTGCTAGATGCATGGGCCCGCGCGCAAAGCGGGATTTTAAATCCATTTCGGCAGCATGGACACGAGCAAACTTTGAACCTGGTCATTGGTTGTCCTGAAACAAAGCGCCCAGTGGCGTTCATCCGATACAGATTTGTCACGAGGACTCTGCATTGGGATGTTTGTCCGTTTCCACTCTCGACGAGTGGTTTTACTTTGTTGTGGCAGGAAAACTGGGGTAGTTACGGGAAAGGGCCTTCCACGTCTGCTATCTCCTGGCCACAATTGCCTCGAGAAAACACAATTATCTGGTGTAAAATCAAGCTTGATTTCTTTCAGGCGCCTCTCTTTAAACCAAGGTCACCAGACATAAATCATTAAGCTCCGTGTGAGCCACGGATCGAGCATCGTGGTGGCGAGATGCTAACTACCTCGCTTGGTATACAGGAGGTCGTGTGTTCGATCCCGCCATTGACACCTGCTGTATATCTCCATATACATAAAAAGCAAAGTTGTGATTATGTGTGTCTGTTCAAAATGTTTAGCGTACTTCCCGACATGCGACAAACTTGAAATTTGCCATGTGGGTACTTTCTAGACTGTACGCCATGCAAACATGATTAAAATACACTTTTGTATTTTTTTTGGAGGGGGGGAGCTCAATAATGCATTGATTTTTTGCACGGCAAGTGAGCTGTGACGTCACATCTGTCACGTGACCCGCGCATGTGGAAGCGTAACGCATTGTAGTGTAGTGGGTAGCGCGCTGCGTTCGATTCCCGCTCACGGCCACCACCGCTGACAATTATTTGAACCGGTCCTGGGCCTCCCTAGGTCGACTCAGCCTCAAACGAGTAACTGGTGTGGTGTGTGAACATCGCCACTGGGGAGACAAAGGCGGCCGGGCGTGGTGAATTCAAGTCCCGGGCGAAGCCGGGTAGTAAAGCTAGTTAACTATATTTGGAGTTTGCGTGTCTCTCTCCTCGTGGTCACGTGGATTTTTCTCCGGGTCCTCCGGGTTTTTCCACCATTTCAAAATATCCGTTTAGAGTCTTTGGCTGGATTTATATATTTGTGGTGAGGTCGCTTCTGAAAAAAAATCTATGAAGCTCAGTGGGTCTTACCTGATCAAATAAAAAGTAGTTTAGTTTACAATCGATCTGGCCATGTGCAGGAAATATGTACTTTATTAATATAATTTAATTACGTAAGTCTGATTTTTCAACACTAAATGCACGCTTGGGCAAGGCAGCAAAACAACAACACCAACAACAAAGACAGTCCCAGACCGCAGCAAGACAACAACACACAATAAAATGGCACTTTCAAATTGAACGATTGATACACAGGTATCAATCAAAGCAGCATATTGCAAATGTGGCAGCATCCAGCGCGAATGTTCAGCACTTGTGGGGCAATCGCCTCGTCTGGTCTGCTGCGGGTGGCGTGAGCTGAATTCCGCGGCTCTGTCACCCGACGCCTTTTCATTGTGATAATAACTGCAACAATATTATCACCTGCGGCGCGAGTTCAATACACTGCTGGATGAAGGCCCCCACATACTGGTTGGTGAAGGCGTTGAGGGACGGCGGGGGGGGGGGGGCACAGAATGAGGGGAGGGGGAAGAAGAATCCCGGACCTGTTCACACTTCTCTCGCCACTGATGTGAGCCGTGACTGGGAAGCCAACCAAACAAACACGCACAGTTCGCCGGGTTTGCAACGTCCCGCGTCAGCCACGTTCCTTCCGATGCAACGCGTGTTGGAAGATTTGCCGCCCGCCTTCATCTCCACGTGTCCCACCATCCCCACCACCATCACCACCACCATCACCACTATCACCATCACCACCACCACCTCCTCCCTCTTGCCGACAGCGTTCACTGCGCGTTCGTGCCACGCTCGTTTCGGAAACCTGCAAGCTGCTTTCTTCCCCCGTGCAAAAATGAGCTTCACGGCTCATCGGATTCCTCCAGTATAAATACATATTGTGATTCTCATCCTGATCCTGCTCCACCCTGTACACGTGTTCAACTCAGACGCCACCTCCTCTTCTCAACTTTAATGGTAACGATCGTAGCTTGAATTTCGATTTAAAGCTTTCGTGACTGCAGGGATTCATCTTCTTGGTTCTTTCGGTAAAGTCACGTAGAAGGGAAACAATAACATTATAAAAGTAAAACATAATAAAATACAATTCTCACGACGTTTCGGCCCCAACGCAAGCAGCCGTCCTCAGGTGAAGAACAGGTCTGTCGGAAAGACAGACCTGTTCTTCACCTGAGGACGGCTGATCGTAGCTTGGCTTGGGTTTCCCCACCGACCACCCTCGCTCGACTGACCGCATGCTTCACAACGGTACAAATATTTGCAACAGAAAGCGCCACCCTCGTCATCACAGTTGAGTTACACTGCTGTTGGTTATGGATTTGGCTCCGCGGTGAGAGATTATGGCCAAAATGACACCGCACTTTCATTCCGCAGGCTCCATCGCATTAGCTTTCACCTTTCTTCCTCCTCCTCCGAGAGAGAGAGAGAAAAAAAAATGTGCGGCTTAGATATAATCAATGTGACAGTTTCTTATTCACAACTTCCATGCGTTTGTTACTGCCTATGATTTGTGTTCTTTTTGTTGTTATATGGAATTGCCTCTCTCCCATTTGTTCTCCCAAATTGTGTTTCGCAGCTCAATATATTCCGCTGTGACTTTGATAGCGCCGCGGCGTTTCATGTCCGCCTTCTCTAACAAGGTCGTTACTGCGCAGAGGAGATTGCTTCTCTCTTTCTCTCTCTGTTGTTGTTCTTGTTGTTGTTGTTGTTTACTTTTTGCCTGTGACTTTCATTGCACGGTGCGTTCTGGTGTCACAAATGAAAGGTGTTTGTGTTTTTTTGCTGCTACTGCTGCTGCTGCTGAAGTCTGAGAGGACATTTGGTCACGCGGCACCGGTCTAAACTTTTCACTTTCTGGAACTCGACCGTGTCAAGTTCACTTTCCAAACTTTCAAGTCAGGAGTTAGGGTGGCCACGTTCTCACCTCGTCCGTTCGTCCGTGTGCCAGCCCCTGCGGGACTATGAACACTGCAACCGCACGCGTTTAAATGCACCCTGCGGACACACCAGGAAGGCTGCTGCGTGACATTCTATCTGTCGCCGAAACATTTCTCATCTCCAACTTGACGACACTCTGGGACCCGCGTCACCCGTTGTTGACGAACGTTCCTTCCTATCATGGGTGGAAAAAACTCCGAATTTTCCAGCGGCAGGCATCGGGTTTTTTCTTTAATACAATTAAACCCGATTTGGGGGAATTAAAACCTGGTTTAATGAATACGAAACTCTGATCCAAGGCTTAGGCTGCTTCCTCGTCGGTGCTGCTATCGTACTCGGGGGGCCGTCGGGCACGGGGTAGTCGTAGAATGCGGCGGGCAGGTTGGTCTTGATGAACACGAGCTTCTCCACAATCGTGGGCGCCAGTGAGTTCCTTAGCTTGGAATGGATGAAGCCCATCGTTGAGAAGTTGGCGAAGTGCGGTTCTGCAATTAGAACCAATTCAACCGGATTTCTCCCAATTTCAGATGATCGGGTTTAATATAAAAAGACAATTAAACCCGATTGTGAAAAACCCGATTGTGCCACCCTTGCTTCCTATGCCAGACGAGTTCTGGACGACAACGCGCCCGGCGTCTCCATCAGCCATCACACACGATGGTGAAACATCTCAAGGGCCATCGATGGCTCAACTTGCCCGTTTTGGTGTCGCCGTGTGAATCCGGCCCAACTTGAGGTGCTGCACCGGGTGCGCATTGGGCCGGCGCGCATCTCCATTTGTGTACTGGAGTCAATTGTAGGGATTTCCACATTGCCATGGCGGCGGCAGGTCCATTCATGAGACTGCTACCGTTAGCAAGTTTTTGGTTTTATTTGCGGGGTGGCGTTGTGACTGGGATGCAACTGTGGAATTCACCTGTGACTGCGAGAGTTACCTGCGTCTCTGTTGGCTTCACCTGTGAGATTCACCTTTGGGATTCATCTGGAATTGTAAGATTCACCCGTGACTGTGAAATTCACCTGTGAGATTCACCTTTGAGATTCACCTGGGATTATGAGATTCACCCGTGACTGTGAAACTCACCTGTGAGATTCACCTTTGAGATTCACCTGGGATTGTGAGATTCACCCGTGACTGTGAAACTCACCTGAGATTCACCTTTGGGATTCACCTGGGATTATGAGATTCACCCGTGACTGTGAAACTCACCTGTGAGATTCACCTTTGGGATTCACCTGGGATTATGAGATTCACCCGTGACTGTGAAACTCACCTGTGAGATTCACCTTTGAGATTCACCTGGGATTGTGAGATTATTCTGTGTGATTCACCTGTGACTATGGAATTCACCTGTACTGCTGCCAGCGCCTTGTGTTAATCGCAGCAGCAGCAGCAACAGCGGCAGTAGCCGCTCTCGCAATGGAGACTCTGCCTATCACTCGCTCTCTCTCTTTTTTACGATCAGAGGAAACAAGAAGATGATCGGTGTAGTCGGCACTTTGCTTCGTTCATCATTTCGGTTTTTTATGTTTTGCTTTACGTAACCCTCCTCCCCCCTTTTTTAATGAAATATTTCACAAATATGTTTCGCTTTGCTCTCCTCTACCCCCTCTCTGCCACCCTCTCTCTTACTACTCCATGTCGCTCTCTCTCTCGCTCTCTTCTCTCGCGTCGAGTCTGGGGCAGGTTTTCCAGACTCCGCACGACCACGCGGCCTTTCAGTTGTTCCCGTTCGACGTGGCGATTTCCGAATCGCGAAACCATACTCTAAGACGTGTTTAGGGAAAAAATGCTTTCAAATATAGGTTGCAAACGTGAATGTCGTATGAGCTCCGGTCCTGTCAGCGTGTCTTGTGTGCAACACGTTGTATCTCGCACAGACTATCCATTATTGTTATCATCATTATCGTCGGCGTCGTTGTGAGCCAGGAAAAGCCTCACAGAGTACCACAACTCCTTTTAAGGAGGGTCCTACCAATGTTGTCGCAGTAGGGGGCGATGTTGTTGCTGTGTGTGTGTGTGTAAGCCCAGTTGAGTTTAACGCGTAGAAGGAGGCTTTCGCGACCAAAATTATCCATAATAAATAAAAAAACTTGGGTTAGGGCGCGTAAATATAAATATTTCGTTAAACCCACCACCACGCAACGCAAACAATTACGAAGGTTTGTCACGTAAACAAAACGTGCTAATTAGTTACTACTTCAGCACACCGGTGTGTTGGAGAGTAAACCCACAACATTTACATGTCGACGTTTCGCTGGTGATCACAATAACCATCCCCATCAGGCGATTAACCAGAATCCCCGTTGAGTCATTTGAAGGGCATTTTTCAGCATTGGGAATGTGTTTGGCCAACACCAGTTACATTGTATGGTTTGTTTGTTTTGTGTTAGCTATGCCAGAAGACCGGAGAACGCGGAGAAAAAAACATGCAGGACAGGGGGAGACCATACGAACTCCACTCGCTCACTCTCATGCTGCAGAACAGGGGGAGATCATACAAACTTCACTCACTCTCTCTTACTCTGCAGAATAGGGGGAGATCATACAAACTCCCCTGACTTTCTCTCACTCTGCAAAACAGGGGGAGATCATACAAACTCCCCTGACTCTCTCTCACTCTGCAGAACAGGGAGAGATCATACACACTCCATTCAATCTCGCATGCTGTAGAACAGGAGGAGATCATACAAACTCCACTCTCTCTCTCTCACTCTGTAGAACAGGGGGAGATCATACAAACTGCACTCACTCTCTCTCTCTCAATGCAGAACAGGTGGAGATCATACAAACTCCACTCACTCTCACTCTGCAGAACAGGGGGAGATCATACAAACTCCACTCACTCTCTCACTCACTCTGCAGAACAGGGGGAGATCATACAAACTCCACTCACTCTCACTCTGCAGAACAGGGGGAGATCATACAAACTCAACTCACTCACTCTCACTTTGTAGAACAGGAGATCATACAAACTCCACTCACTCACTCTCACTCTGCAGAACAGGAGATCATACAAAATCCACTCACTCTCACTGCAGAACAGGGGGAGATCATACAAACTCCACTCACTCTCTATCATGCTGCAGAACAGGGGGAGATCATAAAACTCCACTCACTCACTCTGCAGAACAGGGGGAGATCATACAAACTCTCCTGACTCTCTCTCTCACTCTGCAGAACAGGGGGAGATCATACAGACTCCACTCTCTTCACTCTGCAGAACAGGGGGAGATCATACAAACTCTACTCTCTCTCTCACTCTGCATAACAGGGGGAGATCATACAAATTCCACTCACGTCTCTCTCACTCTGCAGAACAGGGGGAGATCATACAAACTCGACACAGAAAGGTGCCCGAGTCGGGAATCAAACCCAGGCTCTTCTTGCTTCGAGGCACGAGTGCTGCCATTGCGGTACATATGAAGACAGCCACAGATATATAATTTATTACGAACTGAATTGGCGTATAAAGTTGTGTTGCTGTGAGGGATTTACCCAATAGAAGAGCGGCCAAAGACATCAAGGGCTTGCCAGAATCTTAAAGGCCTAACTCAGAACAAAGAGCAAACGCATTTTCCCCCGACAGTAACTCCTCGGATTCTTTTCTGATAAATACACACTGTCATGCTGGGATCAATCACGACTATCTTGAACCGGAGTTCGGTCTCCCCGAGGTCGACCAAGCCTTAACGTGAGTAGCATTCGCACTTGGGAGACAAAGGCGGCCGGGTGTGGCTCTGGCCACACCACTGCTTCGTGTTTCCATTCCGGCCTAAATAGGTGCTGCTCGCTAATAGCACTTGCCCCAATAGCCTGTTTGTCTACATGGGGGATCTTTGTCTGTGTGTGTGGAGAGCGCTATAGTCTAGTGGTCAGTGCGCTGCGCTTCGAACCCAACGACCTGAGTTCTATTCCCGCTTACGGCCACCAACAACAGTGAATATTATCTGAACCGGTCCTGGGCCTTCCCTAGGTCGACTCAGCCTCAAATAAGTCCCTGGTGCGGTGTGTAAACATCACCGCCGGAGAGACAAAGGCGGTCGAGCGTGGTGCGCTGGTCACCGACCCCCTCGTACATTGTGTCGACCTTCATAGGTGCTACTCGCTATAACAACACGTGCCCCAACAGTCTGTTAAGGCTCGACGGAGGATGTGTCTTTGCTGGACGGTACAGCTGGGGGTTCACGCTGTGCGCGCTCCGGTCTATGGGGGGTAGGTAACATCAGTATGTCGTGTGGTGGGAAGCCACACAGAGTCTCCCCGAGGTCGGGTTTAGCCTTAAAATGAGAAGCTGGTCGCAGTGTGGGAACACCAGCGCAAGGGGGCGGGGTGGGGGAGACAAAGGTGGACTGGCGGCACGACTCCCACGTGCGTTACCTTGGCACCTTAACAGGTGCTCGCCAACAGCACCTGCTCCTATTTGTGCTCTCTAAAAGGCTAAATGGGGAGTGGTGGGTGGGGGGTCAGGCACGACTCTTGCCAAGAAGCCTCAGTGGCACCAATATTCGTACTCTTAGGTTTTTTCGGTAAAGTCACGTAGGTAAAAAATGTAAATTAATAAAAGTAAAATAAAACAAATTAAAAAATTCACGACGTTTCGGAAGCAACACAAGCCTCCGTCTTCAGGTGGAACCGTCACAGCCACTTTTATTCATTTAAAATTTTTACCTACGTGACTTTACCGAACAAACCTAAGAGTATGACTCCTTGCAGTCACGAAAGCTTCAAATCTAGAACCAATATTCGTCTTCAATTTGTCTCCCCTGCGGAGGGGAGCGGTGGCGCAGTGTTTGGCGAACCGCATTACTGGCAGCTCTGGGAATGAAGCGGACCGTCTGCTTCATTTTGTTCATTATATTCTCCACAACGGCGCGAGTGTGGAACTAAACAATGTGTTATTTTACCAGGTAAGGCACACCGAGATACATAGAAAGCTCTTTTTAAATCCTTTATATTAAGTTCGCTTGCTTGCTTAGGACCGTGCAAACCTTTCGGTCGTTTTTTAACCCACTTCCCGTGATCCAATGGAGCTGACATTTTGCACACAGACTCGTCGTGCGTGACAATGCATTTTCGTGAAAATTTTTTTCCAAAATTTTACCCTGTTTAGGGAAAAATAAATAAATATCTCATTACGAATTGTTTAATGCTGCCAGACAATCATCTGACCCATAGGTGGCAGCCATCTCAAGCCAGAGGACGAGAGGACTCTAGCCGCCCCGATGCCACGCATATAAAGGATTTATAGTGAAAAACTTTGTTTTTACGGGTTTACTTGTTCAGAATGGACCTGGCCACACACGTAATAGCTCACCGAAGTGGCTTATCGTGTGGGCATTTATCGCAGCCGAATACTCGAAACCCTGCTGACCTGAGTTCGATTGCAGGTCACGGTTAACTTGGGAGTTCTACCTGAGTCGGTCCGAGCGTGACCCCTCCTCCTCCTCCTGTGCCACCTTCAACAGCCCGCACTGGTCCTGCTGATGAGATACTGAATGTTGGAACCGGTCCACGGTTAAATGATGCATTTCCTGACGTAGCTAATGGTGGGGGGCGGGCGGGGGGGGGTGTAAACACACGTTTGTTTCGATTTAAAGCTTTCGTGACTGCAGCGATTCATATTCTTGGTTCTTTCGGTAAAGTCACGTACCGAAAGAACCAAGGACACGTTTGTTTGTTTGTGTGTAGAGACAGCTTTGGGCGTGAATAATTCTGCACCTCCGATTAGGACGGTTGGCTACGTATGTTGTGAAATTAGTTCAGCAAACACAGTCTGCCTGTTTATTTTGTTAATTGCATTCTCCGCAAAGACGCGAGTGATAAACTAGACTTTTTATTTTATTTTACCAGGTAGCTACATAGCTCTTTTTCAGAAGCCACCTGGCCACAAATGATAGCCCAATGAAGTCGCTTATTAAGTGGAAATTGAACGCAGGCAAGTACTCTAAAGGCATATTTCTAAATGTGGAGGGAAAAACTAGAGGACCCGGAGAAAAATACACGCGACCATGGGGAGAGAGAGACACCACAAACTCCAAATCTACAGGGCATCCGGGTGGGTATCGAACCCACGACCTCCTGTATACCAGGCGAGGTAGTGAACATCTCCTAGCCACCGTGATGATGATGAGAGAGAGAGACACCACAAATTCTAAATCTACAGGGCATGCGGGTGGGGACCGAACCCACGACCTCCTGTATACCAGGCGAGGTAGTGAACATCTCCTAGCCACTGTGGCGCCTCGTGATGTTGACCGCTGGTGTGGTGCAGCAACCCCCACACCGACCACTGCAGAGCAGAGGGAGAGGTGGAGGGGTGGGGGGGCTTCATCCAGTAGTGGATCCATAATGGAAATGGAGACTGTGAATAACACTGGTCAACACACTTTTTCTGGCATAAGGTATTCCAACGGTTGTAAGGTAATTTTGGGGTGCTGATTCCAAATCTGCCATCAGTTTTTGTCTATCACATCAGGTTTTTGAGATATCAAATATTGCATTTTCAATAAAAACTGCAGAAGAAAAATATTAAATAAATGTGGATATCTACATAAAATTATATTATAAACACACTATCCTAAAAATGCAGCACCATATTTTAACACTAAAGCAGTCACTGACTCGTAACAACTTGCAATCATAAGTGACAGAGTTAATTTCGGGTAAAATCAATGAAAATGGGGTATGCCGATAGCATAAAATTAGATGTGATATCAGATTTGGAATCAGCACCCTGAAATTAGTCTAAAACATCTGCAAAAGTCCAGGCCAGAAACATTTTTATTTTTGTGTTGACCAGTGTAATTATTCGTGAGACCGAATGCTGCGGAGAGACCAGGCAAGAATTGCCTGCTGATCTCTCTCTCTGCGAGCCTCCTTGTCTTTTCTCAAAGACGTCGGTGTTTATGGCTTTCCATCCACTTAGCTGTCTTGCTCAAGCGCTTTGCATTTACCGGGCATCTGTGAAAAAGAGTTGTGTTGTTAATTGGATTCCTCCAGTATAAATAAATATTCAGACTCTCTGATTTTTAGTTCTCCTCCGAGTTGCAACCAGTTGTTCAAACTGCTCAGGGTGTCACGTAATTCGCCGTCTTCCCCGACTTCTTGTGGTGCATTTAATTGTCCCAAACAGAGCCATAGTTAAGATTCAGACTCTTGTTTTCGCATTCAAATGTCCAATACATCTAACCCTGACTTTTTCGAAGTAATCTTTTAGATATAATTGCACCCGCTGTCCGTAATATAGGTATGCTGCTTCTCATCTTGTCTGTCTCTGCTGATCTATTGTGAAAATAATGCGCGCGCCTCCCCCTCTTCCTCCTTCTCCTCCTCACTCCTCCCCATCACTCTCCTCTCCTTCCTCCTCCTCATCCTCACTCCTCCCTCTCCTCCTCCTTCTCCTCACTCCTCCCCATCACTCTCCTCCCCTTCCTCCCCCTCTTCCTCCTCCTCATCCTCACTCCTCCCTATCCTCTTCCTCCTCACTCACTCCTCCCTCCCTCCCACCTGCGCCACTCCCCTGCCCCCTCGTGAAGGCTCCTCCAAGCTTCTCGATCACCCGCTCGACCGCGACGTCTCCTCATCCTCGCTGGCCGCCGTGTCTGGCGTGGCGCGGCTCACCCACCCGGCCGGGGCAGCAGCTGCTGCGGCTGCTGCTGCTGCCGCCGAGCGCGAGCGCGAGATCTCGAGCACCAGCGGCGCAAGCAGCTCTCGCGAGAGCCCCCGCGAGTCGCGCGCCAAGAAGCCCCGCAAGGCGCGCACGGCGTTCAGCGACCACCAGCTGACGCAGCTGGAGCGCTCCTTCGAGCGCCAGAAGTACCTGAGCGTGCAGGACCGCATGGAGCTCGCCAGCTCGCTGAGCCTCAGCGACACGCAGGTGAAGACCTGGTACCAGAATCGCAGGTGAGTGACGCGCCGTCGCTGCGGGTGCAGTGCGCGCGTGTGTGTGCACGTGTGTGTGCACGTGTGTGTGCGCGTGTGTGTGCACGTGTGTGAGTACGTGAGTACGTGTGTGTGCACGTGTGTGTGCGCGTGTGTGTACACGTGTGTGTGCACGTGTGTGTGCGCGTGTGTGTGCACGTGTGTGAGTACGTGAGTACGTGTGTGTGCGTGTGTGTGCGCGTGTGTGCACGTGTGTGTGCACGTGTGTGTGCGTGTGTGTGTGCGCGTGTGTGTGCGCGTGTGTGTGCACGTGAGTACGTGTGTGTGCACGTGTGTGTGCACGTGTGCGGTAGTGCACTGCGCTACGAACCCGGCGACCACGAGTTCTATTTCCCGATCAACACCAGTAACGGCGATCTGAATCGGTACAGTCTCCCCTAGGTCGACTCAGCCTCAAATGAGTACCTGGTGTGGTATGTAAACATCGCCACTCGGGAGACAAAGGCGGCCGGGTGTGGTGCTGGCCACCCATCGCCTCGTTTGCCGTGCCGGCCTTCATAGGTGCTCGCTAACAGCACTTGACCCAACAGTCTGTTCAGGCTATACGGGCGACCTTTGACTTTATCTGTGTGCTCCTCTATGGAGGAGGCTCGTGAAGGACGCTACTGGGCAGTTGGAGGCATTCGCCCTCCCAACAACAACGGAGGGCAAAGGAGCGACGCTCACAACAACGAGCGGAGCGCCGGGCGCTAAAACCAGTCAACCCATGGCACCTGCTGGGTCAGTCCCGTGACCTATCAGGTAGCCTTCCACACGCGGCCACGGAGTGCACCTGGCCCGCCATGGTGACGTCACCGCCACTTCAGAATTTTTATACTGGAGGAATCCGATGAGCTAATAAGCTCTTTAAACAGATATATACAGTCGAAGCGGGTCGGGACGTTTCAACAATAAACAATACAAAACCACGATCGGAGTATCGTAAAGGTAAACGCATCGCTTAAAAATATACAAATACAACTAAATAAAATGTTTTATCTCATCAGGTAAAGCCCACCGAGGCATTAATTTGTTTTTTCGAAGCAACCTGGCCACAAATTGGCTTGTCACGTGGAAATGTGTCGCAGCGAAACAATCTAAAGAACGTCTCGTGGCGAATGGCGACTGTTGTTGCTACTGCCGCTGCTGGGCACAGGTGGGGCCTGTTCAGCGCGAGTGGGGGTTGCACGCGTGTACATGTTTACCCCCGTGTCACTCCACTGCTGGATGAAGGCCTCTTGTCTCCTCGTGCTGGCGCGGCGGCGTTGTGGAATCGGATTTATTCACCACGCTGCTAAATGTGGGTTGGTTAACGCGGGGGGAGCAGAGAGCTGCGGGAAGTATCGTACAGCACAACTGTGGATTTCACTGGTCAACACACTTTTTCTGGCATAGGGTATTCCAACGGTTTTAAGGTAATTTTGGGGTGCTGATTCCAAATCTGGCATCAGTTTTTGTCTATCGCATCAGGTTTTGGAGATATCAAATATTGCATTTTCAATCAAAACTGCAGAAGAAAAATATCAAATAAATGTGGATATATATTCATATTCTTAGGTTTTTTCGGTAAAGTCACGTAGGTAAAAAACTTAAAATTCATAAAAGTAAACTAAAAATTAAATAAAATCACGACGTTTCGGAGGCAACACAAGCTTCCGTCTTCAGGTGGAACAGTCACAGCACGATAGCTGTATCAAGTGAGAGAAATTCCAAGAAAACCGTATTTGTATATATACTGGCTGAGGGTGGGAGGAGCCAAGGTACGGCGCGAAAGAAGTTCTCGGTTCAACACCAACCACTTTTCACAGCTGTCTTCTAGCATTGAACTCGCGATGAAATTCGTCTGCCTGCGTTGGACTCAAGACCTACGACAAACGAATACATCTCCACACACGAAACACGAGCATCCATCGTGTGTGTGTGACAGTGGGCCGTGCCATTGCAACTGTAGTAGGTAGGCGGTGGGGGGTATTGAAGGGAGTCTCTGTGAATTCATTGGGGATAATCCCCAAATCAGTTGTGAATAAATGGGGGCGGGGAGGGGTCTATGGGTTCGACCTCATGCATATTCAGAACCCTGCCCTCTCATTGGACGAACGAGCGTCTACGCCACCTTTCCACGTGTTCACACCTACAGCAAGCTTGAGCTTGGGATGGGTGACCAACAGGGATTGCCAGTCGTTGTAGGCTGTGGGGCTGCGATGTGGTCAGATGAACCCAGCGCTGAGTGTCATCCCCTCTGATGCATGGCTGGAGGTTTCTCCGGGGTTTGCTGTTTGCTCCCTCACGTGAGGCCAAACACTCACTGATGAATTTGGCCAAATATTGCAATTCAGAACCCGAGTTGAAAAACCCTGGCTGGGCCTTTTCTTGAGTGAATAATTAGCATAATCCTTGCACAGTTTTATAGCGCTTAGTGTCTCTGCGTTGTTATTGCCTCTGAACGCTTTTTTTTAAACATGTATTTTTATTGACGCAATATGCGGGCCAGATATATCACGTTGTGACGCACACACACCGTTAACCATAAGCCGAACCGGTTATGAAAATCAGGGGATATAAAGATGGGGAACTGGCTCGTGTTTCTGAACTTTCTAAGCGGAGACGGCGCACGTTCGCAGCCGCTGTTTCACTCTCATCAGCTCCGAGCGTTCCGAGTCCGCGGTGACCCAATGTTCTCCCCTCAATCCTTGCGCACTTCTCATCAGTCGAGTGAAGCCGCTGAACACCGAGCCATCGAGTTCACCCCTATCTGAGCTCCCTGTACCTGAGCTGCCCGTGTCATCTGCAGCCCTGACGCACACACACACACACTCCACTGCCCCTCACATGTGTTGTGTGGTAAGAAGGACGCTGAAGCCAGTCGTGTAGGGGCTGACGCCAACTCTTTATTTAAGGGCTTGCGCCTAACTCGGGGGAAGGGGTTAACAGAGTTCTTAACTAATCTCCCCAGGGGAAGGGGTTAACACAGAGTTCTTAACTAATCTCCCCAGGGGAAGGGGTTAACACAGAGTTAGTAACTAATCTCCCCAGGGGAAGGGGTTAACACAGAGTTAGTAACTAATCTCCCCAGGGGAAGGGGTTAACACAGAGTTAGTAACTAATCTCCCCAGGGGAAGGGGTTAACACAGAGTTAGTAACTAATCTCCCCAGGGGAAGGGGTTAACACAGAGTTAGTAACTAATCTCCCCAGGGGAAGGGTACTGGGAGTTCCCTACACCCCACCAGGCTATCGGGCTCTTCCCACAGCACTGGCCGAGGGTTCAGCCAACTCGGCCAGCCGGGTAAAGCAGCCCCCCCTTTAGCCTGGCTCTCTACCCTCTATCCCGGAGCCCCCTACTCCCCTACCACTCACTCTCCTCTGGCTCACGGCGAAGACCCCGTCTACGTCACGGGTCTCCCCTCAAATACCCCGGGGGGGGGGGGGGGGCATGACGTCACTTTTCCTTGACGGCATTCCCCCAGAGGCGAGTGTGACCTGACGTCAGCACTCCATTCCTCAACACATGTAAACGCAGACAAATATCCCCCATGTAGCCGACAAATGCAGTTGACGCAAGTGCTGTTAGCGGGCACCTACGAAGGCTCGCACGGCGTACGAGGGGCGTTGGGTGGCCAGTATCACGCATCAGGTACTCATTTCAGGCTGAGTCGACCTAGGTGAGGTCGACGATGGGTTCAGATATTCGTCACCGATGTTTGCCGTGAGCGGGAATCGAACTTGGGTGGCAGGGTTCGTAGCGCAGTGTGCTTACCACTGCACTACCGCTCCCCACTATGCATTCACATTGTCTCACACGCACTCACACTTTGACATTTGCTAAGCTGTGCGCGTGCGTGTCTGGGTGCACTGTGCTTAGAGCGATACAATCGAAAGGTTTATGAGTTATAATACCATATCGGGGGATACTCAATCATTATCACCAGCATCGCTTCAGGGTCAACACATCGATGATCACTTTTGTGAGTAAACAGTGGACGTCATATAGACAGACTGTTCCCTACCACCGGACTATGGCATTGTAACAGCCGGATCAATGTTTCCCATATTAGTTCGTGTGCAATGTGTTCACGTGACCACTGCAAAGCCACTCGAACCTACTGTATCCGCATTCACTGTGACCCTGAATCGCAGCACTCTATTGAATCACGTAGAGATCTGTGAAAGTCACCAATCCCAATGGTCTGGGCAAGGCGGACAGGAGGTCTGTGCAGCAGTTTTGAATGTTATCCCTTTCATTCGCGAGTTGGGTTGTTTTCCAGAACTGGCCAAACATCCCAATGCAGAGCCCCCCCCCCATCCCCTCTGAAAAATTGCCTTGGGACTCAGCGGAGCTTTCGTAAATCAACATCAGAGTACTGCTTGTCTTTTTACTCCGAGAAGACAACATGAACGAAAAACCAAATGTTCCATGTTTATATTCTTGGTGCTTTCGATAAAGTAACGTAGAAGGGAAATAATAAAATAATATAAATATAATATTTATATTATTAATATTATATTTATATTATTTTATTACCGAAAGAACCAAGAATATGAATCCCTGCAGTCACGAAAACTTTAAATCGAAAATGTTCCATGTTTATTTGTGCAGCCACGGGGCTGAGAACATCAACTCGCTACACTCAAGGTTAACATCTGGGTACAAGCCAGAATTTATCATATTTTCATAATCTCATTTAGATTGGAGGAGGAGAAGGAATCTGATGAGCTCGGAAGCTCGTTTGCACAAATGTCCAGTAGGGGCGGGTCAGCAAGTTACATCAACAAAGAATACAAAATAAACTATATAAGAAGAGCAAGATAGAGAAAAAGTGAGGTCACTGAAGATAAATGAATATAAAGTCTAGAAGTACAAGTTGCACAAGCACATACATTCCTGCCGATTTGTCAACACAGAATGCATGCTTGGGGCAAGGCAGCAAAACAACAACAGTCCCAGACCACACCAAGACAACAACACAGTTTGTCAATTATATTGCACATTAAAATGTAACTATCGATACAAGGTGAAGGATCAAAGTTACAAATCACATTGGCAAATGGTGCCTTTTATCTGGCACTAATCGACTGCTTCATAATATTATTGCAGGAAGATGTATGATGTTAAGGGAGGATACAAGGCTGTTCCAAAACGTTGGTGCTGCCACAGCAAGGACATTTGCAGTTTTGGCCCAATGACCTTCATGAATGATCTTGGCTACCCAGACTCTTTGGCTCTTTCGGTAAAGTCACGTAGGTGAAAATAAAATAAACATAACTAAATCAGGACGTTTCCGAGGCAACACAAGCCTCTGTCATCAAGCAGGAACCACCTGGTTCCACCAGCCCACAGGGGATTATTGTGTCCGTCTGTCCGTCCGTCGTGCATCCAAAAATGGGAGGGATGGGGCTGGGTGGAGAGGGGCTGGGTGGGGAGGGTGGGGAGGGGCTGGGTGGGGAAGGGAGGGTGGGGAGGGGCTGGGTGGGGATGGTGAGGCTGGGTGGGGAGTGGGAGGGCTAGGGCTGGGTGGGGAGGGGAGGGGCTGGTCACCCGGTGGTGCCCTTATAAAACTCAACGTTTAACCTCCTCACGCCGTCTTGTGCCCGCCCTCACAGTCGGCCATATTTGCGGAATACACCACGCTGCCGTTGACCCTGGCCATTGACTGAGCAACCCAACGTTCCTACCAGCTCCCTCTGCAGGAATGTGTAATTGTTGGAAATCAAAGGCGAGGAGTGGTGATGGTGTGTGCCAGTGCTGGGCTCAAACCTGATTGGTTCTCCAACATATAAAGTTGGGGTTTCCACACCGTAACGATCAGTTGAAAGCACCATTCGCGCAGTTGTGGGGAATATAAGTAACAAATATATACGCATACGATACGTCTCCATCACATATCTGTTTCTCCACGTAACAAATAAGAATATTTCGTACACAATCATTATTGGTTGAGTGCAAATGAATCATAACCGGTTGCAAGCAGTTGCACAACCAGTTGATTGCAGTCGAGACAGAATTGACTACTCAAGCGATCGATCGGCTCGGTGATTTTCGGGAACGTATTTCATCCGCGTGCAACATTTTTGAACGATGACAGCTCGTCGCAATCCCGAGTGCGCGGTTCCAATCACCTTGCTGCGCAACCGACCATCGCTGTTTCAAATGTCCACCTTCCTTCTTTCCTTCCCTTGCCGGCTGCCCCTCAGGACCAAGTGGAAACGTCAGACGGCCGTGGGCTTGGAGTTCCTGGCCGAGGCCGGGACGTACGGCGCCCTTCAGCGCCTCTTCCCCAACAACCCCGGCGCCGCCACGAACCTCTCGGCGGCCGCGGCCGCGGCGGCCGCCATCGCGGGCGGCCACGCCTTCCAGCTCTACCCACCGCACCTCTCCGCCATGGACCCAGCCGCGGCCGCCGCGGCCATGTACCTGTACCGGGCCGGGCCATCGCACGCCCAGCAGCAGCACGTGTCGCACGCGCACGCCCAGGCGCAGCACTCGGCGCATGTGCACCTGGGACACCGGCCCATGTTCGGCTCGCCCCGTGTCCTCATCCATGGCGCGGGCCTGGGCCACCTGCCCGGGCACCCTCACTAGCGGGACGGTACAGGCCCGCTCAGTGCCACTGTACGGCGATGGCTGTTTAAAACACAGAACACGGTAACACTGCGACACGGTGCGGTCGACGGTGCACCGCGTGGATTCGCGTGGAGCGCCGTGCGTTACTGCGGAGGAATTGGCGAATGGGAGGACTGGGAGGAGGGCGATGGAGCACGGAGGCAGACACGAGAAGGGCACGGCTACGGTGCAATGAGAATAGCACGGACGACATTGGTTGGAGAGGCGGTACAATCGTAGGTGCAGAAGAGGAAGTTCTCGAGCCAGGACTTGAATCGTGGAGGGTGTAGTTCGAATTACGATCAAAAGGGGACTTCCAGAGAAAGGGGGCAGCAGAAGCGAAGGAGCAACCATCATCCACTGAGCAGATGTTGACTGGTAGGGTCTAGAGACGAGGCCTTAATTGCTGGACGACAGTGGCACTGGAAGGACAGAGCGAAATGAGAGAGGGGAAGAGATGAAGGCAGGGGGCAAGCCCATGCATGAAAAGGCGACTAATTCTCATTGTCGAGTGCCAACACCCAGGAGATGTGTTCGGCAGCAACGTGGGACTTCGTGACTGGGACACGTCACCCGTGAATGTCATGGAGAGGGAATGGGCTTGGTATTTATGGTTATAAGGCGCAAAATGGGCAAGGAGTGTGAGAACTCAAGGTTGCAAGGAGGAGGAGGACAGATCGGTGAGGCAGAGGTGCGTCGATAGTAGTAGCTGGTACATTGGCCCTAAAAGTTACAACGCGGCTGGGCGGCACTGCGGTAACAGCACTCGGCTCACAACCTGAAGATCACGAGTGTAAATATCAGCCGAGTGTCGACTCAACCCGTCATCATCCCTCTGTGGTCGATAAAAACGTACTATGCTGCAGGAAGTCAACAGTGATCGTCCTATGGAGAGAAATCAGAATTTTCTGGAGGAGCTAGTGGTGGGAATATACGTGATAGTTACTGATGATGATGTGTATACTGGCCTAAGGGGCTATTGTTAACTTGTCAGCTGAGCCGCGCTCCACCTGGCGTGGTGTCAACGAGGTCTCATTTCGCTCAAGGAAGGCTTGGCCCGTTTGAAAAATGAACTATAGCGCCAGCTCTACTCTATATTCATACACATAAGCATGGCACTGCGTTCTGCGAGACTAAAATTGGAATTGGCCAAGCATCTCAATGCAAGCTCTTCCTGATAAAAGTCTTGAGATTTGGTGAGACTTCCCTGGACATTGGGCGACATTAATTTCTCAAGTGTATTGAAGCTGTAAATTGGACGTGTAACCCTTGAAAAAATATATATGTTTAAAAGATTTATAGTGTAACCTAGTTGATCTAGAAAAATATAGAGTTTGGTGTGTGTGTGGTCCTGTGTGTGATGGTAATGACGTAGCCTCTAGCATAACCAACCCTACGTTGTCTGTTTGGGCTCTGTGTCGATGTGTAGCCTATTTATGTGACTCACGCGTTTCAAATCTAGCTAGCGAGTCTAGCCTAGTCCAGGCCATTACCCCCACAGCTCATTAGCCCAGATGTAATGTAGCTGAATATATCATAGCTGATTTAAAGGAAGACCCAACCCAAATGTCTATTGTATTATTCTATAGTAACCATGTCTACTCGTGGTAATAAGGTGGTTGAAATCTGCTTTGTAAATAACCCCCCCAAAAAATCATCAAATCCGGACACATCTCCGTGTGCCATGAGTATGGGTTTCAAATTCCCCTCCTTGAGCTGGGCTCGGCAGACGAACGTGGAGCATGCAGCGAGCATCCTGACGTAGGCGACGAGGGGCTCGATTGCGGCTGTGACGTCACTAGAGGGCGTTAGACACGTGAAAGGCACGTGGCTGTGAATTTTTTTGTTTTGTATTCGCATTAAGAACGTTAAACCGCGAGGCAGCCAAGGCTGCAAAGCCTAGATGTGCAGGCCTGTCTGTAAAACAACAGCTGGCAGTTTAATGGGTCGCGTCTTCCTTTAAGTTGGCAATTGTATTGCAAAGGGAATGTACAGCATTGACGAAGGACACACAAATGTGTACATAGATTCATAATGGTAACCAAGATACGTTCATCAAAGATGGCGCCGTAACATGGTGCCGATCAGTACGGGTACGTATGTATGTATGTTGAACTTCTTTCGCGCCGTACGTAGCCAACCGTGCTACATATATGCTTGGGTACATATATGCTTAGGGTCTACACACCAAACCGTCAACTTATGTTTGAACAGTTTAATTTAAAATGAGTGTATTTCGTAAGCAGGGGGTAGTGTTTGTAGATTGTTTCACATTATGCGGGACTCGAGATGTGATGGTCGTTATTAAATGTCTTAAGTTATTTGGGATTTGCTGTAGATTTCGATTTGAATTTGCATAAAGCAACGAGCAGGCTCATACAAGCCGCAACGTCGGTAACGTTTGGTGCAGGTCACGATGGTGTTTATTCGGTCAACAAGTTAACATCAGGACACAGGCTTACAAGAGGTTGTGCTCCACCCGCTCCAACAGAAACAACGTACGGACAACCGCGGACTTCTTGGCCACTCTTGGCCTCTGCAGCACGCGCTGCCCTGCAACTGAAGGCACCGCTCTGTATCGGTACGGGGCCATCCCCTTGGAACTTTGCTGGATGGTGACTGATGCGGGACATTTGTGACCTCAACTGCAGCACCAATACAAGCTCAGAAACCCCACTCCACGTCAGTCAGAGATAACCACACACGCGCACACAAAATGTTGCGTAAAGCCCTGGTGATCACTCCGAATGGTGACGCAGCAGTGACTGAGCGGATTAGCACCGCCACTCTCGCCTGGTGCAACTCGAACTGTGAATTCCCGACGTGATCTAACTACGAACCATGAAACCAATGGGTCTTTTGGAAGCTTGGCACTTGGGTTCAAGTCCCCTCAATCCACCCCACAGAACATTTGATTTGACTCAGAAATGAGCAGGTGCGTGATTCGACTCTGGACCGGACTTACGTGTGGTGCATAGACTCTTCACAATCAATTCACTCCCGTCCATACCACAGGTCAATGCGTAGACTCCACACGCACTGAGAAAGAGAGTGGGCAGAGAAGCCAAAACATTGATGGCGGTGGTGAGCAGGAGACCACGAAGAGACTGAATGTCAACTCACAGGTATTAATGTATAATTGATGCATTCAATGCAGTCGGTTATTATACTCACGATACGCACACCAGATCGTGGGTGTAAGAATTGACTATTTTCGATTCGGTGAAAACTATATAGGGAAAAGAATCCTTCAGGCTAACGGTTGGAACGAATGAGTGGGCGAACGAGCGGGAATAGAGACGATACAGACAAGACGGTACAAACGATGAAACAAGACGACACAAACGCAACAGTACATACGAGACAGTCTTAAACGAGACGGGCAATGCATTTGAAATGCAGTCCACACGAGTAGTCCTGGTAAGGCAGCTGGATTGTTTCCGTTCAACACCAACAACATGAACACTCGCAGGGCAGGGCAGGCACAGCGAGGATTCGTGCAGGGCACGGACACTATGGGTGACTTTAGCCTTTTCTTCCCATAGCCCCGAGCCCTTGTCCCTCACCTATAAACTCTTTTTTTTATTTTACCAGGTAAGGCCCACTGAGCTATATTGCTATTTTTTCAGAAGCGACTTGGCCACAAATGATAGCTCAATGAAGTGGCCGATCACCTGTAAATGTATAGCCGCCAAAACACTCTAAACGCGTGATGTTGATTCTAAATTTGGAGCGAAAAACCGGAGGACCCGCAGAAAAATCCACGGGGAGAACACGCAAACTCCAAATATACAGCAGCAGGCGTCAGGGTCGGGATCGAACCCACGACCTCCTGTATACTAGGCAAGGTAGTTGACATCTCCGAGCCACCGTGATGATGATGAGAGAGAGAGAGACACGCAAACTCCAAATATACAGCAGCAGGCGTCAGGGTCGGGATCGAACCCACGACCTCCTGTAGACCAGGCGAGGTAGTTAACATATCCTAGCCACCGTGATGATGATGATGAGAGAGAGAGGCACGCAAACTCCAAATATACAACAGGTGGTCAGGGTCGGGATCGAACCCACGAGCTGCTGCATCCTGTACGAGGTAGTGGACCTATCGTCACCAGTTCACTGCTCTTTCCCGCCATTCTGTATCTTTTGGGGATTCTCCCCCAATCTCCTTGTTCGCACCTTTCTTTCCCAGCGCCTTCATTTAATTATTTATCTTGGCGTGGTCCCTTGCATGACCCCGACATTCAACCCTGGCCGTGTCCCCCACACGACATCCAAACACATAACGAGAACATAATTATCGATTCGATCATTGAAACGTGGCATCGAATCGCAAGGGGGTGGATTGGAGAGGGGCGGGTGGGGTGGATGTGCATCGATTCTCGCTTAAGTCATAGTCGCATTTCAGTCGCTATGAAGACCAAACCGTGAAGAGACAACTCCAGCTGAACGATGGGCAGTGCGAGAGATTGACTCATGGTTGTGTGAGCCCCGGTACACCAGGTATCTCGATGTTAAAAACCTCCTGATTCTCATGCCCGTGATACGCGTGAGAGTTGTTTACTGCCGCCGTGTCTGAATGTGTCAAACTAACGACTGGTGTTTATCAGTTTTTTATGTTGGGGCTGTGGTCATGTTCAAAGATGTACTCGGCCCATGAGTCCGTTAATGCCATTAAAACGAGTACCTTTTTGCGGGAAGCCCAACCGTTGGTTGTCCTCTGAATGAAACAGCCCCCGCCACGAGAATGTGAAATGTGGATCTCCCACCTTCCTCCTCCAATGGTTGTATGGTGGCACTCATCCCCTTTTGCGCCTCAAAGCAGCGGTGGAAATTCTACATTCCTACGGCAAGAGCCAGAATGTCCTCGGAATTTCCACAAAGCGATACACTACTGACCACCGCCTCTCTTTTGAATCCTGGATGAATGAATCAATGGCATATGCGTGGTCCCCTGGGTTTGTTAGAGAGCTCGTGATTTCAGTTCCTGCTCTCTCTCTGTATTGCTGACGACGTGGCTCTGTATTGCTGATGATGAGTCTCTGCGTCACGAACTCTTCATCGCAGCCGCACGTGGGGGCCCCATGAGTGAGACGCAAGAGGCGCTCACGCACTCGTCCAATAAACTGCAGCGTGTACAACTCATCATTGGTGGTCGCCTCTCTTTCTTTATCTGATCTTGTCCACGTGTAACTCCACGACGGTGCGGGACCTCAACGATTCTCAAGGGAAGGGACACGGCAGCGGCTTACTGCTGATGATGCTGCTATGTCAACGCTGCTGCATTTGTTGTTCCTGAATTTTATACAGTAACTAGCTGTACTACCCGGCTTCGCCCGGGACTTGGATCCACCACGCCCGGCTGCCTTTGTCTCCTCAGTGGCGATGTTAATACGCCACACCAGTTACTCGTTTTGAGGCTGAGTCCCTCCCTCACCACTCTCCCTCCCTCACCACTCTCCCTCCCTCACCACTCTCCCTCCCTCACCACTCTCCCTCCTTCACCACTCTCCCTCCCTCAGCACTCTCCCTCCCTCACCACTCTCCCTCCCTCACCACTCTCCCTCCCTCAGCACTCTCCCTCCCTCAGCACTCTCCCTCCCTCACTACTCTCCCTCCCTCACCACTCTCCCTCCCTCACCACTCTCCCTCCCTCACCACTCTCCCTCCCTCACCACTCTCCCTCCCTCACCACTCTCCCTCCCTCAGCACTCTCCCTCCCTCAGCACTCTCCCTCCCTCAGCACTCTCCCTCCCTCACCACTCTCCCTCCCTCACCACTCTCCCTCCCTCACCACTCTCCCTCCCTCACCACTCTCCCTCAGCACTCTCCCTCCCTCAGCACTCTCCCTCCCTCACCACTCTCCCTCCCTCACCACTCTCCCTCCCTCACCACTCTCCCTCCCTCACCACTCTCCCTCCCTCACCACTCTCCCTCCCTCAGCACTCTCCCTCCCTCAGCACTCTCCCTCCCTCACCACTCTCCCTCCCTCACCACTCTCCCTCCCTCACCACTCTCCCTCCCTCACCACTCTCCCTCCCTCACCACTCTCTAGAGGACTTGAAACTTTGATGAATTTACCTCAGAGTCGCGTGGTGGGTGTCGAGGCCTAGCACCGTGCAGAGCCTCCGGCCTCGCCTAAATTGCTCACTCGGCTGAGGCTGGGTACGGGTGCCGCCCCCCCCCCCCCCCCGCGTTACAATAATACTGTCTAATCGCTATAATTTTATAATCTACCGACCCTATAATAGTAATTGCACACATTGTGGTGGGGGGGGGGGGGAGTGAAGAGGACGTGAAACTTTGATGAATTTACCTCAGAGTCGCGTGTTAATGCGTGCGCCTATTTTTAACGGGAATTAAAAATGGCGTCCACCCCGCGGCGAAGGCGTCGCTACCCATTGCCAGGGGCAACCGCCGTCCAATGAAACTGCGTATGGTCCGGCGACACACAGACAGACAGACAGATTCGAGATTTTATATATATAGAAGTCCTCATTTAATGCGGTACATGCGTTCCTGAAAAGGGCCGCGTTAAGCGAAACACGCATTAAGCTAACACTGTTTCCCCATGAATAATGTATAATACGTTATAATTATTAAGTTTGACGAGATACGATGTACGCACACACACAGCTGGAGGAACAGATGAGAGAGGGATACCATTCCGCGTACTGTGTGATACCAGCTCAAGAATGTAGTTTGTCGTCGACTGTTCCAAAACCGCGTTATAACGGGCACCGTCCACGTTATAACGGGCACATTCCGCCACTTACCGTACTGAAAAAAAACTACGTAAAATGATGTTGCTGATGCCGCTGTTGAGGTTACTGCTGCTGATCCCGCTAATGCTGCAAATGTTGCCGCTTCATATGCAATTTCTGCAGCTCATAATTGTCTTGCAGATAATGTAGAAGCCGACGCTGTTGACAATGTAGGAGTAGATGTTTCTGCAGTCACTATTACCGCAGTTGTTGATGCAATTATTGCTACTGCTGCACAGCCCCAGGCAATCCGAACTCGTACTGATCTTCAGAGACTTAGTGCGCGCGTAAAGTGCATGTATAAAGTGAACAGTAGGGAATGATATCGCGGGAAGTATGTTTGGCACGCCACATCCATCTCGCCTTGTATTGTCCTCATGAAACTGCGTATATATGTATATATGTTTTACGAACGTGTTCGTGGGATTGTAGGAATAGAGGGTACAATAATTTAGGATTACTATAGATAAGCATACTTTGCACTGATTATCCCTATTCCACACCAGCCTAGCAGCATTCCGGAATTTTTCGATTTAGAGCTTTCGTGACTGCAGGGATTCATCTTCTTGGTTCTTTCGGTAAAGTCACGTAGAAGGGAAATAATGAAAGTAAAACATAATAAAATATAATTCTCTTGTATTTTATTGTTTTATTTTTATTATTTTAGTATTTGCCTTCTACGTGACTTTACCGAAACAACCAAGAAGGAGCATTCCAGAAAATATCTAGTGAGAATTCCACCCATGGGCGTGTGAGATTTCAACTAAAACAATTTTTTAAAAACGAAAACTATTTTGTATAAACTTAACTTTTTATTTTACCAGGCGAAGGCCCACTAACCTATGTAGCTCTTTTTCAGAAGATACCTGGCCACAAAAGATGTCTCAACGAAGTAGCCCTTCATGTGAACATTTATAGCAACCAAAAACTCTAAACACATGCTGATTCTAAATGCGGATGGAAAAATAGCAGGACCCGGAGAAAAATCCACGCGACCATGGGGAGAATATGCAAACTCCTAATATACAGGCATCATGGTAGGGATCGAATCTACGGCCTCCTGTATACCAGGTGAGGTAGTTAACATCTTGCCACCGCGGCACCGAAATACGCTTGTTCTCCACGTGCCTTTGCATGAACCTGCAAGCCCTTCGCTGGCACGACGTCACAAGAGATGATGTCACAAGACACTACGTCACAAGGCACGATGGCTCCCGCTGCAGATAGCCCACTCCACGCCCCGATCCTCACCAGCTACTGCCACACCGCCTAAATCGCTTACTCCCTTATATCCCCAAATTCCTACCACCCGTCCCCGCCATCGGCCACCCTCTATACGCCACCCGTATTTACGAAACGTGACTCTAAACTCATCGCCATCCCCCCACGATCTGAACAACCCCTGCCCCCCCACTCCCCTTCCCTGCTCCCTCCACCCATCAGCTCCATTCACCTAAGCCTCTGGAATTCCCGCTCAGTCTGTAACAAGCCCGCATCCACCCTAGACGCCTTAAAAAAAACCCTTCAAGCCCTAGCAATTACAGAAGCCTGCATATCCACATTGAACACTGCCACTCCAGCTGCGCTTTCCACATCCTGCACCAACTTAATCCATTCGCCATGACCCTCTGGCAAGCTCGGTGGTGGCATTGGGTTGCTCTTCTCCTCCACCTGTAACCCCTCGCCTCCATCTGCTGCCTTTCCATCCTTTCCCTCTTTCGAATTTCAACTATCTTTCTCTTCACGCTTTTCTTTCCAATCATTTACCCCCCCCCCCCCCCCCCCCTGGTCAGCCCTCCTCGTTCTTCGACGACTTGGGTTGCCTTCTTTCCACAATCCTTCCTATCTCATCTCCGCTGATTCTTCTGGGAGACTTGAACCTCAACCTTACTTCCCCATCTACGTCCTCGACTTTATTGTCTCCCACGAGCTCCTTCAACCTACACCTTGTCTCCTCTCCTCCGCTTGACCTTATCTTCATTTCTGCTTGCTCAGCTTCCCATGCCCTAGTATATCTCGTCCTCCATCCGATCACCAATTACTAACCATGACACTCTCAATTCCATCCCCCTCACTCTCGAGCCCTTCCTTCACCTCCCCTCGCCTCCGCCGAAATCTACGCTCCGTTGATGACTCTGCACTTCTTTCTCTGGTTTCCGCTTACCTTCCACCCCTATCTGATTTCGCCGACCTCCACCCAGACAAAGCATCATCCATCCTACATTCTGCACCATTCTATTCACTCGACGTTCTTGCCCCTCTGCTTGCCCTTCACCCCTACGAATCATCCTCCTAGGCCTTGGCTGACACCTGGGCTAAAGATTCACCGTTGCCTTGTAGGCAAAGCCGAGCGAACCTGGAAGACCCTACCCACGCCTGATTCCCACTCTACTTACGTTTCCTTTCCGATTTTACTTCTACACTGGAGGCCACTTGCCAATCCTATTTTATATCTCTAATTTCTTCCCTTTCCGTGCACCGTGCTCTGCTTTTTTCTACCTTAAATACTCTGCTACATCTTTCTCCACTCTTACCTGCCATTTCTTCTTCTGCCCCCTCCCCTGTAGTCCTCTACAACTATTTGTTGGAGAAGATTACTCAAGTATAGTAGTAGGTTTTTACCCTTTTAAACTGGTACAAAACTGACACCTTTATTCAAGGCATCATGTTTGCAATAACCACAACACAAGTAGTCAAAAAAGCAAACAAAAAGAAGCAACTCTTATAATGATAATAATATGCACTGTCCTTGAAGTTGATTGGTCCACACCCGAGACGGCTTTCTTTAGAGCCTAGTCCCCATTGGTGTTGGACCAGATGACACCAGAAGGCGTATAACTCAAACACAGTCATTATCAGAGTTGCTTCTTTTTGTTTGCTTTTTTGACTTGTGTTGTGGTTATTGCAAACATGATGCCTTGAATAAAGGTGTCAGTTTTGTACCAGTTTTAAAGGGTAAAAACCTACTACTATATTTTGCCACTGGTAAAAGAGATCTCATAGTGTAAGATTACTCAAATTAGTTCTATCCACCTCACTACCTCCCTTCCTTCCTGTCAGCACCATACCTACCTGTCCCTCTCCTCCTCCCCCTACTTCTTCATCTACTTTAAATACCATTTCCCCCGCTTCAATCTTGGAGCTGTCAAACATCGCCACCAAAACTCACCCCACCTTTTCCTCCCTTGATCGCCTACCGCCTTCCCTGCTTCCATCTGCCATCTCCACTATCCTCCCGTTCCTCCTGGTTCACTTAAACCATTCCCTCTCATCTGACATCTTCCCTCCAACTCCTTTAAAAAACGCTATTATCCTACCCCTTCTCAAAAGCCTTCCATAGATCCTTCCATCTCTGCACAATATCGCCTTATTTCCTTACTCTCCTACTTCTCCAAACTCCTTGAATGCTTAGATCACACCCGCCTATCTTCCTACGTCGCTTCTCACTCTCTCTATCCCCTCCACGTCGAACGCTGGGAAGCCGGAAGAGCCCCTCTCTGTACCAGCGTGGACGGCACCCTCGTGTTCACCTTCTGAAGCGCTCGCTCGTCACCGCGGCGTGCGCGATGAACACCACCACCGCGTGACTTTTATTCCGTGTTGTGCGCGGTGCTTTTAGCGCCACAGCGCGTGGCTTTGTAGCGCTTATTTTTATTTGTTTGCTGGTGACTTTGTGTATTTCATATCGAAATCGCCTCCAGTGCTGTTGCTGCTGGCGGCAATAAAAGTTGTTTAAAAGTCAAGTCTATCCCCTCCACCAGTCGGGTTTCCGCGAACTCCATTACACGGAAACCGCTCTCCTCCACGTGCACAACCACTTAACTATCTCATGTCACTTGGTACTATTCTCTGTGCTAATTTCGCTCGATCTGTCTGCGGCTTTCGACATCCTTGAGCCCCCCATCCGCTTATCCACTTTGTCTAACCTCGGTATCTCCGGCACCCTACTTTCTTGGCTCTGCTCTTACCTCACTTCTCGTTCATCTGCTGTCTATGTTAACCATGGTTCTTCCTCCCCCGTCACGGTTGGCATCCCCCAAGGATCTGACTGAGTCCTCTCCCATTCTCCCTTTACACGTCTCCCCTGGAGCCCATCCTTTCTTCTTTCAATCTCTTGTATCACCTATTCGCCGACGACGCGCACATCTTCTTGTCCTTAAAGGCACTAACCCCTGACCTTTCCGATCACATCTCGACCTGCCGATTGGCCATCTAAGCATGGGTGACGCCATATTTCCTTTCTCTTAGCCCGTCTAAAACCAACGTGCTCTACTTTCCCATCTCTTGCTCTCACCCTCCTGCCCCCCTCAATATCTTCCCCCCCGCTCAGTCTCCCCTCGATCGCTTCCGTCCAAATTATTGGCGTCACCTTTGATTCCTCCTTTTCCTTCACTGTCCACATCGCCAACATCACTCGCACAAGCCGCTTCCATCTTTTCAATAGCAGGGAAATTCGCCCCCTCCTCACTATCATCGCTGCCAAACTTCTTGTGCACTCCCTAGTCTTCACGAGTCTGGATTATTGCAACTCGCTCCTGGTCGGCATCCGTGCCTAGGCCCTTGCCCCTCTACAACAAATTCCAAACTCAGCTGCACGCGCCATCTTGAACCTTCCTTTCACCTATCTTTGCTTCCCTCTCCTTCGCTACCTTCACTGGCGTCCTATCCATCACCGCTGTCTCTTTAAATCGCTCACCTTTGTTTTCAAAGCTCTGCTTGGACTGGCTCCCCCTTCACTTCTCTAATTTCCTTAAATGTCCCATCACGCCTGCTCCGGTCACAAGCTGCCTATCTTCTTGCCGTCCCTCCGCTGCCCTGTGCCCAGTCTCGCTTTCGCTCTCTCTCTCTCTCTGTGGGGGTAATGAGCTATGGCCTGGGCTGTTATTCCAGGGCCTGCACAGCACGGTTCCAAGTTGTTGTGGAAACGACCATGCATTTGTGACACGTGGCTATATACTGACACAGTCTCCCAGAGATAAATAGACCCACCCCCTTAAGCCGTACGGACTGTTGATGCAAGTATTGTTAGCGAGCACCTATTAAGGCCGGTATGGCGTTTGAGGTGGTGTGGCGAACACCACGCACGGCCGTCTTTGTTTCCCGAGTGCTGATGTTTACAAACTTCACCAAGTGCTCGTGTAAGGCTGATTCGGCGAAGAGGAAACGCAGAACCCAGCGATGTTAACCGTGGCAGGGAAATAAAATGCATGGCATCGAGGTCGTAAGGTATAGTGCATTAACCATCACACCACTGCTCCCCGAAATGCACAGTTTGACACACACAAAGACAAAGAGACCCGCGTAGAATGTAACAAGGAAAGGAAGCAACGCTTTTCTTATCGGATGGTGTTCACGGTGCACTCCACATGAACACAACGTCGACCAGCATGCTGCACCACGAACACCCTACACGCTGCACCACGAAACACCCTACACACTGCAACATGAACACCCTACAGACTGCACTGTTAACATCATACTCGATGCACCATGAACACCCTGCACGCTGCAGAAACCGGACTGAGAATCCTGATGGGCGGACCACGAACCCACAAACCTGGTCTATGAACTCACAATCCTGGATTGACTACGAACCCACGAACCTGAACTAGGAACCCAAAAAAACCCGGACCACGCGCGAACTCCGCAGTCGGAGGTCAGCCAGCCGAGCTCACAACATCGAACCTCGCACGAGTCGCTTGCCACCCGCCGCCACGCGCCACACTCAAGAGTTGACTCCATTCCAACCCAAGGCCCTTTCGGGGGATATCGGCGGCAGCGGAGTCATTATTTCCTTACGCGGCGCGCCATTCATCCCTACCTGCAACCCTCCCGGCTCCTCCGCCACGCCTGGCTCCTGCTGGAGAGAGGAGTTGTAATGAAGATGTTTAAGCGCTGCTATAAAACAAACACATGCAGAGTTGAACCAACCCCAGACCAGACTCTCTTTCTCTCTCATTATCCTAACACAAGCGCGACTCCCTCTGTTGCGAGTTATGGTGCAGTAGCCGCGAACACGGGCCATGAAGTGGGAGATGAGGCGTGACTCTATTTTGGTGTGTAAATAAGGACGCCCTAATCTTGCTTGGTGGGCGGTGGGGGAGTGCGCGGTGGGCTGGGGAGAGAGATACAAAATTTTGCCAAAGTTTTCAAGTCGGGTGAGTCCTCGCTTGATGCGCGTTCACAAAACGCGATTCCGCAGGAACGAGGTTCTTCTGTCGTTATAAGTCGGTGATGTGCACGTCTTCTTCGAACGCTGGGGAGCCGGAAAAGCCTCTCTCTGTACCAGCGTGGACGGCACCCTCGTGTTCACCTTCTGAAGCGCTCGCTCGTCACCGTGGCGTGCACGATGACCACCACCACCACCACGTGACTTTTCTTTCGTGTTGTGCGCGGTGCATTTGGCACCACAGCGCGTGGATTTGTAGCGTTTATTTTCATTTGTTTGCTGGTAACTTTGTGTATTTCATATCGAAATCGCCTCCAGTGCTTTTGCTGCAGGCGGCAATAAAAGTTGTTTAAGTCAAGTCTGTCGTTATAATGGGGAACATGCACCATTGTAACGTGGTCTCTGAGCGGTTGACGACGAACTACTTTCTTGAAGTGCGCGGCTGAGCAGTACGATACAGTACGCAGCATGATACAGTACCTCATCTCAGTTATTTAACCCGCCATGGGATGACCACATGCTGACTGCATAGCGCAGATGTGATTCAGGAACAGCAATTCCTCGCTTTACGCGTTTTTCGCTTAATCCGGCACTTCCACGTTAAACGAGGAATTATTGTATAAAAAAGGGAGAATAACCCTGCGCATGCGTAGCTTCTTGTGACGATTCCCGAAACGCGTTTGTCTGTCGGAAGTACTGAAGTCGCGACAATCACGTTGCAAGGAGATGATGATGATGATGGAGATCATGATATCGATGATGTCACAATGGCGCGTGGACCCGAAGACACTTCCATCACCATTCTCCTTCACGACTCCACCGCGTCGCCTCATTGCCCGCGATCTGTTCTCGTTCTCAACTCATCCGCCTGCACGGCTGCCTCACGGCGTTGTCATTGAAGCTGTCGTTGTTGTTGTTGTCGTCATATTGCACCGATGAATGTTCATCGACAAAAGTCCGGCAGTGATTTAAACCACCGTCGTGTATAATTTGCTGGGGTTTTCTACGACTAAAGTACTGGACTCTGGTTCGCTCCACACATGCAAAGCACTCCTTCAATGAGAAGGAATAAACATTCCGATGCAGAACCCTGATGATGAAGAGTCGGGAAGGGGTTTCCCGGTCTTGACATTTTAAACCAACTTCTCTCCGGTGCCCATTTCAATGCCGATCACGTGACCTCCCCTAACTCCCACCTCCCCCCAATTAAATTCCGCACACACGTGACTGACTCCATTGCAAACATCGTTGACGTTCCACAGAGTGGTCACAGTGATGTCTCAAGCATGAGGTTACGACAGCGATGGGGCCCGGTCTAATGCCGACGGACAATAGTGAGCTCGATGATTGTGCCACCTGAGTTGTCATGGTTCCATCATGGTCAGAAAAGCTCCGGCTATGGCGAAATAGAATCCGTTTAGGGAAATTGAACAGGCGGAATACAGCAGTTTTGAGTGCTATTGGGAAGGAAACATACACAATATTACGCAAAGCAAAATACCAATGTGCCCCAAAGACAAGTCTTTTTGCATCACGGCTGCTGAGTTCATATGCCAGGCGGCTAGCAACAAATAGCATCATGTAATGTGTAGTAGATACGGGTTAATACGTATCTTGAATTGAGAAAAAGTAGTTAGAATTTAGGAATTCCAAAGTGGAGCGGTGAAATGTAAGTAGTAGAAATATAAGCGTTGTGACCTGCAGTGTGGTGAGTGGGTGAGTGAGAGGGTGAGTATGTGAGTGGTGGAGTGAGTGGGTGATTAGTGGGTGAGTGCGTGGGTGGGTGGTTAATGGGTGGTTGTCATATTCTTGGTTCTTTCGGTAAAGTCACGTAGAAGGGAAATAATGAAATAATAAAAATTTAACATAATAAAAAAATTCTCACGACGTTTCGATTGCAACACAAACAATCATCATCAGGTGTGAAACTACAGCAATTATTTTATTGGTTTATTTTTATTATTTTATTATTTCCCTTCTACGTGACTTTACCGAAAGAACCAATAATATGAATCCCTGCAGTCACGAAAGCTTTAAATCGAAATTTAATGGGTGGGTGGTTCGTGGGTAAATGAGTAGGTAGGTGGTTAGTGGGTGGATGGGTGGTGAGTGGGTAAGTGAGTGGGTGGGTGGTTTAGTGGGTGTGTGAATGTGTTTTTGTGACCTACAGTGCGGTGGTTGAACACAGTGTGGCTGAGACGAAACAGTCAGTCTGGTCGACCGAGTGGGAGTTATCGGTTCTGACACCGAGGCGCATAAGAAGTGGACACGTGGACTTTGACCAAAAACGGTCGGACTAAAGGTCGAAATCGTGCAACAAAATTCAGGGAGAGGTCCATCCTGAGAATTACACGGAGAGACAGAAAGAGGAACACACGACTCAGAGAGCATACGCAAATTAAACGCGTCAACATCGATTGTTCAGATCGGTGAGTCGTGGGGCCTGACCAGGAGACGTCTCTGTGGAAGGGGTAATCGACGGTGGTCGAGACTAACGACGGAGGAGTGGTGGCCAGATAAGGGACAACGACTAATCGACTACCATGTATGCACCTCGATGCACTTGTTACTTTCACGCTATCGAGGCTTAAAGAAACAAACAGGACGGAAAAAACTAGAAACAATACAAACTAAAATCGTGATACATAAAAAAAAGATGAATTTCGAATCAACTGGCAGCCTCAAATCGTTGACCTTTCATGGAATCGCTGGGGTGAACTTTTACTCGCATGACGCACGGCTCCATGGCCACTGATCTTGGCTGTCCAGCAGCAATTGGGCCGCTGGAGGTGGAGCTCTCTGTACTTGTGTAATAAAGGACTCTTGCACTGGGTCTGTCTCCGTTGTCCTTTATTGTGGTTCGCACAACTTTGCCCGCACGGCGTCTCACTCAGAGTCTCCTCCGTCTCCCGCTCGACAGCCCCACTGCTGCCGTCGCTCCTGCAGACTTGCTGCCGGCTCACTATGCAGCCCCGCTGCTGGCTCTTCACTCAGCCTCTCTGTCCCCGACCTGCAGCCCCACGGCTGCTCTCCGTGCAGCCCCGCTGCTGGCTCTCTGCCTCCTCCGTGCCCAGACACCGCTGGCCAACGGTGCCGAGTCTCGACCTGTGGCGATCGCGCCACTTTCCACCTCCTGCCCTGCGTGGCCTCCTCCTGTCTTTATTCCCACACTCTCCTTCAGCCCTTCCGGTTCCTGCCCTTAAAAGCTCTCCTCTCTCCCCACGTGACCCAACTCCTCCCCCTGTTACGTCATATCCGCGAGGCTGTTTACGCTCGCATTACACTTGGACCCGTTCCGAACTCTACCGCGAGACCCCGCGCAAGCCTCTGGGAGCGCGCGTGGCCTCCCGTACAAACACCGCCCACTCTGGGCCTTGATGAAATCTAAACGGCATAGACGCAGGCTCCTCGCGTTCCAAACACTGCCCTCTCCTCCATAGTTGGCCGGGTGGCTCATTATCATCATCACCAGCACCGCCCATGATTGCTGGATGAAGGCCTCCCAAGCCGTCGCCGCGTTATTTATTAAGGCGTCAACGTTTCGTATTCATCATACGCATTTGAAGCTTTCGTGGCTGCAGGAATCCATACGGCTCTTTTTTTAGTTACCGAGTTAGAAAGTAAAAATGGCCCTTCTTGCTATTTTGGTTGCCGAATCCCCTGGTCTGGCGCCTGCACGCGTGCGCGTCCTGTCGGAGACGCGATTGTTTCTTTGGCTGCTACTCAGTCGTTAGCCTCGACCACCGGGGCCTCGTCACTTCATGTCACGTGTTCTTACCGAGCTCAGGGGGTGGGGGGCTCGTGGTGGCTGTGCCAGACACACCCGAGTCGGCATTGCTAAGAACCTGGGTTCGAGTATGGCCCTCTCAACTACCCCGTGATCGAACCGGGTTCTCGAGTGTAGCGAGTGGATGATCTCAGAATCGGAATATTTATTGGACTGGAGGAATCCGATGAGCTGTGCAGATCTTTTTCATAGATGTCTAGTAGGGGCACGTGGTCGGAACGGAACAACAACAAACAATACAAATAAAACACGATCGGAGTGAAAAGTATAAGAAAGGTAAACTAATCACTCAACAAATATACAGATGCAACTAAACATCATTTTTTTAATGTCACCAGGTCATCAATGTTTTTACAACACCCGCCCCCCCTCATCGTGACATTAAAAATGTCTTGTCACTTCATGAAGTTTGCGTCAACTCTTAACAGAGCGAATTCCACGGTATGTCCTTATAGTGGCAGATGAGTTATTTCACGATGTAACACGATTCTTTGTTCCTGGGTAGTAAGTGTTATTTTCTAATTGCTGATGCCTCAAAAATATAGAAAATGACTGTTATTCCCCACAAACTTTGCTTTTGTGACCAGGACTTTACGTGAAAGGAATGACACAATAGCACACCACGTTTTCTCATTGAAAATAGGTAAATTTCCAAATATCACTGCCCTGCTCACAAAAGCAAAGTTTGTGGGGAATAATACTCATTTTCTCTACGTTTGAGGCATAAGCAATTAGAAAATAACACTTACTATACAGGAACAATGTATTTGTTTTGTTTGTTTGCTACACAGTGTTGTTGAAGGCAGTGAATGAGGAGTGGTTTTTGTGACGTCACACACCGACGAGGGCTGCTCCCTTTGCGCGATTTGGTCACGCTGCTCGTTGCGAGGGGTCCGAAGTGAAAATGTTTTCCGCTCATGACAACATAGCGGCACAAATGGAATATAATTGGGATGGAGAAAAAAAACAGCTAAAAAAAATAAAAATATTGCCCCTAGCCCCAGGGCCTTTGCACAGCCTGCTAATGTAATTGGACACACAACACATCGTCTCGCCGTGCGTGTTCCTCGCAGCGTGCGCTGTGTGCTGATTTCACCCGGCCACGGCGATGTCACCCGCGTTCTGGTCAGTCTACCTGCCCCTTAACACCGATGTCCCGGGATACTCGGGGCGCTGCGTCGACAATATTCTTATTAATATGCTGCTTAAAAAGCACTGACCCAATGTGTACAGAACAATATATATATACACCAAACACTTCTTCAATCGGCCCCTGTCGCAGTGGCTTAGCGTGGTCGGCAAGGGCCCTGGTGCAAGAAATTAAATTGGGGCCGCTGTCAAATCCCCCCCCCCCCCCTGCTCCTTCCCATATTCGTAGCCGAGGCGATCTGCGCCTCTCTGCGGGCGCCCTCGTTAACTCCGGCGCAGTTGCACCGCCTGCGCTCACTCGACGGCTACTCAACTGCCTTGTCCGGTTCACGGCGCTCGGGTGGGCCATGCCGATCATGAGCGTCTGGGGCGCCGCAATTGTCTTCCTCTCGGTCTCCCTGGCCTCTGCCCTCGCTTCCCTCCAACAAATGCAAAATGCTTCTTGCACGAGTTATTGTCAATCTCCCTGCAATTATCACACTTCGCCTCTCCTCTTTGAACTCCGCTGGCTTCCCGTAGACTACACCGCTGTCTTTTCAAATCCGTGACGCTCATCTTTAAACGTCGCTATGGCCTTGTCCCACCTCATCTCGCCTCTCTCATCTCCTTCCATGCCCCCTCTTCTCGTCATCTTCGTTCCCTGGCTTCTCTCTCCCTCTCTCTGTTCCTCATTCTGCCTGTGCCCAATCCCGATTCCGTCCTTTCTCTCTCCTTGCATCCCTCCACTGGATTCAACTTACCCTGTATATTGAGCAGCACTGCCCATAGACTCAGCACTGCACCATATACTCAACACTGCCCATAGACTCAGCACTGCACCATAGGCTCAAAACTGCCCATAGACTCAGCACTGCACCATAGACTCAACACTGTCCATATACTCAGCACTGCACCATAGACTCAGCACTGCACCAAAGACTCAACACTGCCCATAGACTCAGCACTGCACCATAGACTCAACACTGCACCATAGACTCAACACTACCCATAGACTCAACACTGCACCATAGACTCAACACTGCCCATAGACTCACCACTGCACCATAGACCCAACACTGCACCATAGACTCAACACTGCACCATAGACTCAACACTGCACCATAGACTCAACACTGCACCATAGACTCAACACTGCACCATAGACTCAACACTGCCCAATAGACTCAGCACTGCACCATAGACTCAACACTGCCCATAGACTCAACACTACCCATAGACTCAACACTGCACCATAGACTCAACACTGCCCATAGACTCACCACTGCACCATAGACCCAACACTGCACCATAGACTCAACACTGCACCATAGACTCAACACTGCACCATAGACTCAACACTGCCCATAGTCTCAACACTGCCCATAGACTCAGCACTGCACCATAGACTCAACACTGCACCATAGACTCAACACTGCCCATAGACTCAACACTGCACCATAGACTCAACACTGCACCATAGACTCAACACTACCCATAGACTCAACACTGCACCATAGACTCAACACTGCCCATAGACTCAGCACTGCACCATAGACTAACACTACCCATAGACTCAACACTGCCCCTGTACATTAATCAGTCCCCCTCCTTAACCTCCTTCTGTTCCTCTCTTACAGATCACCTCTTCTCTATCGCCCATTCCCTTCCTCTCCCCTCCCCCCTCCACTAATTCCCGTCCCTCCCCTTCCATTTCGTGATCCCCAAGCACCTCTCTATCGCTGTCACTCATTCTTCAATCCTTGTAGCACGCCCCTGTCAACGACACCATTCCATTATGTTGCATCGTTCAGCAGCCTTGATTGAACGTCGTAGTATGCTATTATTTAATTTATTATTTTATCTTTATACGTGACTTAACCGAAAGAACCAAAGAATAATTCCTGCAGTCACGAAAGCTCCAAAATTGAGATTGAGTGAAGGCGCTCTATAACTGTCAATTATATTCTGGTAATGAGTCGCAATCAAACTCACTCAATGGAGCAGCAGGAGTCGGGTTTCACCTGGTCAAACAAAATATACTTGAACCTGAGACGAGCGGGTTTTCTCGAGTCGCGATGCTTTACATTTAATTTCGCCAGCATGGATGTTGCTGTTTAATCCCCCCCCCCCTTTGCGAACACACCCGGGCTACGTTCACACCAGGGCAGCACGTTTCCCTGCCGCACACCAGTGGGATTTTTGCCGATGGATTTCAAGAGCCACATCTGGCAACCCCGTATGAGCAACCACAGTGTTGGGATTAAGGCCGCATTGACCGCAAACGAGACTTGTCCGATTGATTTCTCACAGTCAAGATCACACTGCCTAATTTAATATGAGGAATGAGCTGTGCCATTAACTGTCTGCCCTGGCTGAACGTCTGTTGAACGCTGGAGTCAAGTAGCGATGGTGCCACGATGCACCGATCAATGTCGATTGTTAAGGCTCGCGATACGTGCATTGAATCGCATGAGTAGGAATCCATATCTTTCAATTTACGCATATTATACATCCAAACATTGGGCAGAGGAAACATCTATTTGCTGTGCGGTGCCACGCTCCGACGTCTATTGCGTTCTCCGTCGTCACTAAACCTGCACTCACCAGAGTGGTGAAGTATGGTCAATTGACCCCCGCGATCCGCACAGTGTGGGGGGAGGCCCGCATGCAGCAGTGGATTTACAAAAGAACTCCGCGTGAACGTATTCATCGATGCATCAAGTCATCAAGTCATCGATGCATCGAGTCATCGAGTCATCGATGCATTGAGTCATCGAGTCATCGATGCATCGAGTCATCGATGCATCGAGTCATCGATGCATCGAGTCATCGAGTCATCGATGCATCGAGTCATCGATGCATTGAGTCATCGAGTCATCGATGCATCGAGTCATCGAGTCATCGAGTCATCGATGCATCGAGTCATCGAGTCATCGATGCTTCGAGTCATCGAGTCATCGATGCATTGAGTCATCGATGCATCGAGTCATCTCTATACGCCGGCTTCGTTACTCCCCATGAGCCGGTGGTGGAAATTCCACATTCCCATGGAGGAGGAGCATAGCCACTGTCAATGTCTCCACGATTAAACAAACCAGCTGCTGCTGCCGCTGTCGCTGTCGACGCTGCTGCCGCTACGTTGGCAGCGGTGCACAAACACAAATGACAAATGATGTGAATTCAAAAGAACTCAACGCGTTCGCCAACAACACTGCGGCCTTAAAGGGAGAAAACATATATAATCGGCGACGTTTCGGGCAATGGACCTCTGCGAAACCAGTGGACATCTGTGAAAAAGAGCTTTATAGCTCATCGGATTCCTCCAATATAAAGTTATATTCTGATTCTGTTTCTATGGCCCGTCTGCGTAGCACAACTACGTGCTAACTCTCTGCAAATTGTTGATCATGTTCTTAATTCATAGGAAGTGTCACTGAATCGCAAGGGCTTTTAATTAATGATAATCCTGCAGTGCAATATTTGACGCACACACGTAATGGGGAATTTCCGGGGTGTATACTGAAGTCGAATAAACAATAGTAGTCGAAATATTGAACACGCGTTTTTGTTTGATTTACAATGCCACCAGGTGACAGGGAAGTTCCCACGAGGAGGCAATGCGGTCTGAGGTGTGTAATGTGAAATGCGGCGAACTTATTCCACCAAACAAGACGGAAGATGGCGAGAATCTCTTTGGTCAAACTCTAATATCGTTTCTATTGGCGGCCCCGATCAAGTTGTAGAAACTCCACATTCCCATCGAGAGTCCAGGTCGCCGCAACCGCTATTGGCTTCCCACGAATTAGTCCGAAATGTGATCGACCTCGTAAGGATAACGGGGAGAAGTGTGGCCACGGATGGGATCTTAAAATCACGACTCTCCGACTGTGAGTCGAGCCCTCTGAGCACAGCGCCCCCTCCTGACCAATAATCATCGCAACAGCCGGAGAACTCCGAGAGCCGCTGAGATTGAAACTTCACAGTGGGACCTCCGTCCCTCCTCGTCGTACCGCAGCTGG